>NC_066584.1:313650338-313982005 GCF_024323335.1 Lathyrus oleraceus | reverse complement strand
CAAAAAAGTGGCGACTCTGCTGGGGAGGACATCCTAGTGGGTTTTGCCTACTTTTCATATTTGTTGTATTGTATTGTATATTTTTTTTGTGACATATTTTTGTGCAATTTGGGATTACTGTATTGTATGTAATGATTGAATTACTTGATATTAATTCCTTGTATGCTTGGTGATCTTTGTGAGATGAGTTCTATACCCGGACTCGAGTGCACTTAGGATAGGAGAATGGCGTAGTCTTGTCGACTTGTGTGGAGTTATTCCTTAGCAAGTTGACTTGCAAGGGCATTCACTTGGTGGAGGTCATGTTGGGATCAATAATGTCACACAAGTAGTTGTGGTTAGACATTACTTTTTCCAATATAGACCTTAGAAGCCAAGGACCTTAGTTTACCAAACCCATCTTGGCTTATTCGTAGGATGTAGTGCGAAAGTCGTTCAAGTGTAAGATTTGATACGATTGTTACGCGATACTACATTCATAAGAGTCTCTCTTGAGAATATTTTCGGAATACGAGTAGTCGTTTCTCCAATAATATCCGAAAGATGAGATGATGACTATGGGAACCTTTTGTAGAACATGTTTGGAAGGTTTAAACCTTAGTACACTCCCTTTGGGTGGTTCTTAACCTAAACTCCATGCTCGTGACTTGCAACAAACCCTTGATTCAGGGTTGATCCGTTCAGGTATCCTTAATATCAATGGAACTTGGGTGTTGATAAGGTGTAAGCCATAATCCACCAAAATGGATGGTTGATATTAAGGATAACATGATCCATCCCATGACCTTTATTTGGTGTGCTTTGCTTGATCCTTGAGTGTGATTGTTACATTCATGCATTCATGCACCCATTTGCATTCATATCATCAAAATAATAAGAAAATTTTCAAGGAACTTAAGAGGTCTATTTGCAAAATTTTTAGACATGGAAAGACAAAGAAGGAATACAAAGAAGTACAGTTTCAGACAACCAAACTTGAAAGAGTTAAGGAATTTGACATCCTATGTATTAGATCCTTTGGGTTTCAAGGCTCGTTTTGGGAAGCTTCTTCCTCTTCTGACTACTCAGGTGGATGAAGGATTGATGAGTGTATTGGTGCAGTTTTATGATCCCTTGTACCGTTGCTTCACGTTTCCGGATTTCCAGCTTTTTCCTACCCTTGAGGAGTATGCTTATCTTGTGGGTATACCTGTTCTGGATCAATTGCCGTTCAGTGGCTTGGGAAGGGTTCCCACTTCTCAAGAGATAGCAGACATGTTACACATAGATAAATCTCTGGTTGATGCTCATATAACTACCAAAGGAGGAATTCAAGGTCTCCCTTATGAGTTCCTCATTGCTCAAGCTACTATGTATGGGAAGGCCATGAGTGAGGACGCCTTTGAGGCCATATTTGTACTTCTCATCTATGGGCTAGTGTTATTCCCCAACATCGACAAGTTTGTGGATGTGAATGCTATTAGGATCTTCTCTACTCTTAATCCCGTTCCGACTCTGTTGGGCGATACCTACTTCTCTTTGCATATGAGGAATGCAAAGGGTGGTGGCGCCATTGTGTGTTGTTTGCCTCTGTTGTATAAGTGGTTTATTTCTCACTTACCTCAGACGGTCGCTTTCAAGGAGAGCAAGGAATGTCTACGGTGGTCCACGAGACTTATGTCTCTCACTAATGATGATATCTCTTGGTATAACCATGTGTATGATAGTGTGCAGATTATTGACTCTTGTGGCGAATTCTCCAATGTACCTCTTCTTTGTACATGTGGTGGGATTAACTACAATCCTGTTTTGGCACGTCGACAGCTTGGGTTCCCCCTAAAGGATAAACCCAATAACATTCTGTTAGAGGGTGTATTCTTTCAGGATGGTAAAGATCCCCAAGGCTTGAAAGCTAGGATGGTCCGCGCTTGGCGCAAGATTCATAGGAAAGGAAGGAAAGAGTTGGGTCCTAAGAATTACATCGCTTTGGAGCCTTACACTGTTTGGGTTAGGAAGAGGGCGTCTGAGTATCTCATGCCTTACGAGTATCCGAGACCTACACCTATGATTATGGTTGGGCCTTCAACCCTCCCTGATCAAGGAGTAGAGGAGTTGAGAGACGAAGACCGTTCACGTGCCTGGATCCGTGAACGTGAAGAGTTTCTTCAGCAGATTAAGGAGAAGGATGCGTTGATTGAGTTTCTTGAGCATCAGGTTATTGATGACCTTGATGATATATGGACTTCTCTACTTCCTCAGTCTTCTAAGTTCTGGAAGAGGAGGTATGATCGACTCGCCAAAGAGAAGGCCGATATGGAGGCAGCCTACGAGAGGGAGGTGAAGAGGCTTCGTGCATCTTATCTTCCTGTGTCTCGAGCTTTAGATGATTGTTTCTAGAGATCCATAAGACGATTATTTTCCTTTTCTCTTGTATATGATTGACGATCCTGTACTTCTTTTCATGATATTATTTGATGAGATATTTCCATATGTGATAAAATGCTTAATATTTCCAGAATTTGCAAATAAAACTCTAAAGTTCCTTTGAAATAAAAAAAAACAAATCATATGCACAAACATTGCATGCATCATATGCATAAGCAGGTTTTGTTTCCGATCCCTTGCCCTGTGGTCTAACTCTGTGTCCTTCATTTATTTTGAAGACAAGTTGACTCACCGGTACTACACTAGAGCCAACATTTCAAGACTGATGGATCACTTAGAGCAAGAGAACCGCGAGCTGAAAGAGGAAGTGGCCAGATTGACTGCCCTAATGGAGTCACTCATGGCTGCCCAGAGCCAGTCTTCTCCGACACCTTCAACTCCTCCCCAGAGGACAGTCATCTCCGAGATTGTCTCTTCTACTGTGCCCGCTGCCAGTGCATACTTTGTTCCAATAGCCATGCCAACCGGGTTCCGGTGGGGGATGCCTCCTAATTTCATGCCTGAGGGTCCTATTCCTACCTTTGCTTCTCTGCCGGCATCTAGCCCGGTCCTTACTGTTCCTCCTCCTGTCGTGCATACTTTGCCCAGGGTAGACGACACCATCTATCATTCTGAGCCGTTTGAGGGTCCAAATGTTTATGAGAAGATGGATGCTATAAACGATCAATTTCTTGAGCTTCGCAAGGAATTGAAAACTCTCAGAGGGAAGGATATTTTCGGCAAGTCTGCTGCCGAACTCTGCTTGGTTCCAAATGTGAAGATCCCTGTGAAATTCAAGGTCCCTGATTTTGAAAAGTACAAAGGAAATACTTGTCCTCTCAGCCACCTGCTCATGTATGCCAGGAAGATGTCGACTCAAACCGATAATGACCAACTACTCATCCACTACTTTCAGGACAGTCTGTTCGGTGCCGCTTTGTGTTGGTACATGGGTTTAGACAGCGCGAACATCCGATCCTTCAATGATCTCGGCGAAGCCTTCGTCAAGTAGTACAAGTACAACATGGATATGGCTCCCGATAGAGATCAATTGAGAGCCATGTCCCAGAAGGATAAAGAAACATTTAAGGAGTACGCCCAGAGGTGGCGAGAGGTGGCAGCACAGATCGTGCCTCCGCTAGAAGAGAAAGAGATGACTAAGATCTTTTTGAAGACTTTAAGTTCTTTTTATTATGAGAAGATGATTGCTAGCACTCCTTCTGATTTCACCGAGATGGTAAATATGGGGATGCGCCTAGAAGAAGGGGTCCGTGAAGGACGATTAACCAGAGAAGAAGGCTCTTCTGCCAAACGTTATGGGGCGTTTGTAAAGAAGAAAGATGGAGAGGCACATGCTGTGATCTCCCATGAGAAACCAAGAAGACCCTTTGTGAGGAGGAAGACTGTGCGTCCCGCTAGTAACCAGCACCAGGTGGCTCATATAACACCTGTTTTTAGAGACAATCAACAGTATCAGCAACATAGTAACAATCAACAACCACATCCGCAATATCAGCAACAACAGCACCGACCGCAGCAGCAGGCCTACCAGCCTTGAAACAGTAATCAAACCAGCACGAGTTACGAGAGGAAAAGGGTCACCTTCGATCCTATTCCTATGACGTACGCAGAGTTATATCCCTCTTTGATAAAAAGGAAGCTGATTACTCCGAGAGACCCACCGGCTATACCTGCTAACCCTCAGTGGTGGTATAAGCCTGAGTTACATTGTGTTTACCATTCTAGTGCTCCCGGCCACGACGTGGAGAATTGTTATCCTTTAAAGACCAAGGTTCAAGACCTTGTGAGGTGTGGTATTTTATGTTTTGAGGACGTAGGCCCTAATGTGAAGAAGAACCCATTGCCCGAACATGGGAAATCTGTCAACATGGTCCAGGGTTGCCCTGGAAAATACAAGGTCAAATATGTCAGTCATATTCAACAGTCTCTGGTCCAGATGCATCGTTTGTTGTGTGACTACAGTCATTATGAGCATGACCATGATAGATGTCGAGTCTGCTCTGTTAACCGATTGGGTTGTTGCCAGGTGCGCAAGGATGTTCAGGAAATGCTGGACGAAGGAGTCATTGAGATCCTTCAAAACAGGAATGTTGATGAAAATGAGCCTGAGGTCAATGTGATCTCCCCAGTGTTCCGGATACCCGAGCCTGTTATCATCAAGTACAATGGTAGTAAGCAGAAGGCTTCTCCCGCTCTGATCATTAAGCCTGCTGGTCCTGTGCCTTACTCCTCTGAAAAGGCAGTTCCCTATCGCTACAACGCCGTAGCAGTAGAGAATGGGAAAGAGGTGTCCTTGCCCTCTTCTTCTGTTGTGAATATTGCCGATGTTAGCGGTTTGACTCGTAGTGGCCGTGTATTTTCAGCACCGCCAAAGCCTCAAATTAATGCTGATTTTGTTGAATGCCCGATCGGGAACGTTGTGAATTCTCCGAATCCGGCATTTGCTGTTAAGCCCTCCTCCGTACTGAAAACTCCTACTTCCGTTGGCCCGAGTGGCAATGAGAAAGAAGACTGTGATGAGATACTGAGACTCATCAAAAGGAGCGAGTACAATGTTGTAGACCAACTTCTACAAACGCCATCCAAAATATCTGTGTTATCCTTACTCTTAAATTCAGAACCACACCGAGAGGCTCTGCAGAAGGTGTTGGATGTGGCATATGTGGACCACGATGTCACTTTGGAGCAATTCGATAGCATTGTTGCAAACATTACTACTTGTAACAACCTGAGATTTTGTGACTCTGATCTCCCTGAGGAGGGAAGAGACCACAACTTGGCTTTACACATATCTATGAATTGCAAAGACAACGCCATGTCCAATGTATTGGTGGACACTGGGTCATCATTGAACGTATTGCCAAAGTTCACTCTCTCAAAACTATCATATCAAGGGCATCCCATGAGGCAGAGTGGAGTAGTTGTGAAGGCTTTCGATGGGTCTCGCAAAACTGTGATTGGGGAAGTTGATCTCCCAATCAAGATTGGACCAAGTGATTTTCAGATTACCTTCCAGGTTATGGACATTCACCCATCGTATAGTTGTCTCTTAGGCAGACCATGGATTCACGAGGCAGGCGCCGTGACGTCCACCCTACATCATAAATTGAAATTCGTGAAAAACAAGAAGTTGGTGGTGGTAGGGGGAGAAAGGGCTCTCCTGGTTAGCCATTTGTCTTCCTTCTCTTATATAGATGCTTAGGTTGAAATTGGAACTCCTTTCCAAGCTTTATCTATTGCTGAGCCTATTGAGAAGAGAACTCCTTCATTTGCTTCCTACAAAGATGCAAAGTTGGCCATTGAGCGTGGTGCAACTGCTGGCTTAGGAAAAATGATTGAGTTAGAAGACAACGAGTCCCGGGCTGGCATAGGTTTTTCTTCTGGTACGTTCAACAAGCAAGGGTTATTCAAGAGTGGAGGTTTCATCCACACTGGTCTAGATGAGGAGGCTGCTGCCGTTTTAGAAGAAGATACAAAGGATTCTTGCAATTTCATCATCCCTAGAGGGGTCTGCAACAATTGGGTCGCTGTGGATATTCCAACAGTTGTCCATAAGTCAACGTAATGATCACTTTGTTTAAAAACCCTTCTCCCATGCCAAAAGGAGGAGTAATGACATTGATGGCGCATAAATACAATGATATTTTCATTCAATAAATTCATGTTAAATGTTTGTTTTTCCATTTATTTTCCCTTTTCGCTTTTGCATGAAATTGGTGATCACATAAAACCCTAAAAATAAAATAAAATCAATCTTTTCATCTGCATAATGATTTGCCTTGTTTGAATTCTAAAGCTTTTCATATCCAAACTCATTATGCAGGTTGATTTCTAGACCCATTGAACATAATGACCCAACACCATCTCCCAATTTTGAATTCCCTGTATTTGAGGCAGAGGAAGATGATCTTGAAGAGATTCCTGATGAGATCACCCGGCTACTTGAGCATGAAAAGAAGATCATTCAGCCGCATCTTGAGAATTTGGAAACAGTCAACTTGGGGTCTGAAGATTGTGTGCGAGAGGTAAAGATTGGGGCACTTCTGGAAGAATCTGTTAAGAAGGGGTTGATTAAGTTGCTACGAGAATATGTTGACGTCTTTTCCTGGTCATATGAAGACATGCCTGGTCTAGATATTGATATTGTGCAACATTTCCTACCTCTAAAGCCTGAGTGCATGCCTGTAAAGCAGAAGCTCAGAAGAACTCATCCTGATATGGCAGTAAAGATCAAAGAGGAAGTTCAGAAGCAAATTGATGTGGGGTTTCTGGTGACTTCTACATATCCTCAATGGGTGGCCAATATTGTGCCCGTGCCTAAGAAAGATGGAAAAGTCCGAATGTGTGTGGACTATAGAGACTTGAATAAAGCTAGTCCGAAAGATGATTTCCCTCTACCACATATTGATATGTTGGTAGACAATACAGCTAAATTCAAAGTCTTCTCGTTTATGGATGGATTTTCCGGATATAATCAGATTAAAATGGCACCCGAGGATATGGAGAAGACAACATTCATCACACCTTGGGGAACATTCTGTTATCGAGTGATGCCCTTCGGTTTGAAGAATGCCGGAGCCACATATCAACGAGCTATGATTACCTTGTTCCATGGCATGATGCACAAGGAGATTGAGGTGTACGTTGATGATATGATCGCTAAATCAAGATCGGAGGTTGTACTCCCTGTAGAGGTGGAGATCCCATCAATGAGAATCTTGATGGAGGCCAAGTTGACTGATGCTGAATGGGTTCAGAGTCGTTATGACCAGCTGAACTTGATAGAAGAAAAGAGATTGACTGCCATGTGCCACGGTCAGTTATATTAGCAGAGGATGAAGAAAGCTTTTGATAAGAAGGTCCAGCCTCGTGTGTTCCGAGAAGGTGACCTTGTGCTCAAGAAAGTCTTGTCTTTCGCGCCCGATTCCAGGGGCAAGTGGACTCCAAACTATGAGGGTCCGTATGTTGTTAAGAGAGCCTTTTCAAGCGGTGCTTTGATACTTACAACTATGGATGGGGAGGATTTCACTCGTCCTGTGAATTCAAATGCAGTCAAGAAATACTTCGCCTAAAAAAATAAAAACTGAATAGCTCGCTAAGTTGAAAACCCGAAAGGGCGGCTTAGGCAAAAATGAGCGTCTCGGTGGATTGAAAACCCGAAAGGGCGATCCAGGAAAAAGTTAGAGACACAAAAAATATATAATAATGAGGTATCCCGCTAGATTGAGTACCTCATCCTGGGGCAATCTAGGAAAAAATTAGGGATTTGGCAAGTAACTGTATCCTGACAAGACTTTGTTCTACAACTGTCGTCCGTCAGAGATTCTTGCTCGTTATCAACCAAAGCTTCAAATACATCGGGTTCAGAATTGGTGGAGAAATGGTCATTATGTTCAATGTATCCCTTTTCCAATATATATCACCAATTTCAAATTTGTAAAGATCTATGGAATCTTGCCATTCGCAGACTACCATTCTATCAAATAAATTTGAGCCTTTTATCCAATTATTGGCACTCTCATCTGTTTCTATTCAACAAATGTTTTGCATGTTTTGATTAAGAAAATATCATTGTTTTAAACAATCAAATTTTTTATAATTTGTTTTTAAACGAAGTGAACATTCACAATGATGAAAGGATACTTTGGAGATCCTCAGTGCTCTCCCAAGGGTGGTACGATCCCCAACATGGTAAGATTTTTGTCCATATTTCTGGCATGACTGTATCTCCTCCCTCCGGAACCCCTTGTGGTTTATCCTACCAAGTGGATTGCTTGTTGAGAGTCACCTCTCTTCCCTTCAGCAGAGTAGCAATCTTTCTTCCTCAGCATCTTGGATCTCTTTAGGCAAGAGCGGTATTTGGTGGTTGATCCCGATAAATCCTTTATCTCCTCGGATAGTTTCCCCAGTAGAGTTGTTGATGTGGTGGACCTTGTTTGTGATAACTCTCGTCCCCAGCTGGAATGATTGATGATTCATCCCTTGCAGAGTTCTTTGCTTCCTGGTATCTCTGATCTCCAGCAGATTGGATACTCCCCCGGTGAACTTGGCTTTCTCTCTCGAGATGTAGTACCGGGTGGTTGATTCCTGGACCTGGTTGTGTTAGATATGTCTGTCTGTCAGCATACATCATACATAAACCACGCATATTCATGCATAATTATAACATTCAGATATTCATGTTGCATTCTTTGCCATATATCGTTGTTTGCTGTCTCCTGCTATTTGGTGATATACTTCCCCGAGCAGATGTGTGTGCCTGATCTCTCCATATAGAGTCAGCTCCATAAGCAGAAAGCGTCTATCCTTTCTTCCATATTCCCCACCGGGTTATATCCTCGTGGATGTTGATTGTTTTTGTTCCTTCCCAACACATATATTGGGATGGTTTTCCCCATTGAGTTATATCCTCACCGGGACAAGTCTTGATTTGGTGTGCCTATCTAGTTTGATCCTAGATCGGTCTCTTGAGACTCTTTTCCTGTTTCCCCGTGGTAAATGAATAATTGCTCAATAATTAGTAATTATTATCCCCGGCGGAGTCTGTGGTTCTCTACCCTCATACCGGTAGTTGTAAACCCTATTTCTTCCCTTTTTGTAGAGTAACTATTTTTGCTCATCTTTAATTGGTGACAGTTATCTTCATCCAATATTCGGTGATGATATCCCCTCATCTGCTTGGATAATTGCCCTGATTATGCAATTTATCCCGAGCGGGTCATCTCTCGTCTACCTTGTTGTTGTTGGTAACGATTGTTTCTCCCCTGAATTGGTCATCATTATATACCTAGTTTCGGTATCCCGATGCCTTTTCTTTTCGGTTGATTTATCCTTTATTAACCCAGTAACCGGTTGTGGATAATCGTCCATGCGAGTATATTATCTATGTTCTGACGGTAATAGATAGTATATCTCATGCATTCTCGGGTTTTAAGCCTTTTGTTCTTCCCCAATTGAGTAAGATTCGTATCACCTTTGTGGAGTCGAATATCCATCCTGTAATCGAGTTTGGTGTTAGCCCTCTTTTGGATGATGAGTGTTTTGGGAATATTCCCCAATTCACGCCTTGGTTGGTCACCTATTATATGCCCAGTAACCAGTATCCCTGGTGTTCCTTCCTCTCTGCTCCCTATTATGACTTTTTGTCCCCTGTGGAGTCAGAATCCCTGAGTTGAAGTATACCTTTTAGGTTTTCCTCAGATGTTTCGAAGTCTTGATATCTCTCACCCTTATACCGGTCTTGGATATTCATCTCTTCCTGAGCATGTTGTATCTCTCACCCTCATACCTGGCATTCAGATCAGATGTCTCCTTGAGCTTATTACCCAATAACCGGTAATACCTCGTCCCGTTGCTTCCCCAGGAGTGTCCTTGTGAACATCCCCAGCGAAGTCCCTTAGTGGATTGTTTTCATCCGGATTTTATCCGAAGTATCCGCTGTGGATAGTTTTTTGCTGTATTGGCATATTCCCCAATACATGCATCTTCGAGTCAACTCGAGTCTTTCCATTGGATCTTTTCCCTTTGGAATTCTGTTCCCCACGCTTTGAGTCGTGACCTGCTCGCGCATTTTCATCCCTTTTCTATCCCCAGGAGAGTCCCCAGGGTCTTGGTCCCATGGAGTGAATTACTCACATGGATTATCAGTGGCTTCTGATTTCTTCGCTTTTGTGGACACATATCTCCATAGAGAGCTACCATTTTTCATACCTACATTTGCATCATGAGGTCTCTTAGGGACCAAAATTCGTCTCTTTGTTATTATTTAAGCCCATTCTACCCCGTTGAGATGAAGATTTTAACCTTCACTTCTCCGGCTAGAATAACCTTAAATAGGGGCATCTGTAAGACCCCAATTTTGACCCTAAGATCCCTCATGGCATCATAACATTGCATTTGCATTGCCTCAAGGATCTTTAGCATCTTGGTTCCCTTTGCCTTTGGGTGGGACTCCTTGTGATTGGTTTGAGATCACCAAGCATGCTTGAATTATACATCATTGTTTCTCTTACTTTTGTTTACTAACCAAAAGGACAAAAATGTGTCACTAACATCTTTTGTTTGAAGCTTGAGTATCATCCAAGACACTTTGTGGGTTCTATTTAGATGATCAGTCAACACAAGGGAATGGCTTGAGATACTTCCAACAGGTTCAAATGGGGTCTATTCGTCAGTCAAAACGTTAATCTTGAAGGAGCAAAAGTTTGTTCATGAGCTGTCATGCTCGCTAGGTGAGCAGAATGGGTCGCCTAGCGAGTCCCAAGAAAAGCCACCAGAATCACCTATGCTTAGAGGAATTTCTTGAGTTGTCATGCTCGCTAGGCGAAGCCCACGTGTTAAAAAAAAGAACGAAAAACGAAAAAAATAAAATAAAAATAAAAATAAATAAATAAATAAATAAATAAAATATAACATAAAATTTTTGGACTTGGGCCTCTCTCATTTGAGTCCACAGGTCCACAAAAATCAGGTTATAAATTCAGAGTTTCAGTAAAACAAAAGGAAATTCTATTCCTATTACCCTGACAGGGAAAAAGATAGTGAGAGAAGAGCTAACAGAGTTCAGAGCAACCTCCAGAGACTGAAGGGAACTCATCGGCAAAGAACCAATTCCCTCTCATATAAACCCTAAGAGTGCTTTGCAAACCCAACCGGGCAATTCAATTTCATTCGATCTCTCCAGTCAGGTTTGCCTTATTCCCATTACTTTATGCTTTTAATTTGAATGCTCTGAATGTATGAGGTATTATGGGTGAATTTGATACCCTTTTGATGCATGTGTTTGACAAGAGGTTTAGGCCTCCTACCCTTGGTTGCTTTTTGTGAATTTTAATGGCATTTTGATTTGGGGGAAACTCTTGATTATCCTATTTTGTTTCTCTAACTTGTTTGTTGAGTTTTGTTTTATGAGGGCTCATATGACTCTTGCAGAGATGGCTTGCATGGTGTTCCACTTTATTTGTGGGGTACCACCTGGAGGTCTATTCTGATTACCTGTACTGACTCGCTTTCTTTGATGGTGTTAGCTTGGAAGGATCTCCGGGTTTCTCGTTCCTTTAATTACTGTTACTCCGGATCTTTATCCGTGTGGTAGATCTTAATCCCTTTTACATCTTTTAGCATTTTACCGCTTTCTTAGCTGGAAGGCCTCGATAGGAGGCAATGTTTTCGTGTGTTTACTCTATGCAGGTTCCTTCGTCTAGGACTTCCCTTTTTTGCATGAGCGTTCCTAAAACGCAACTCATTGATTTTTCTTCTCCTAAGAACACGTTTACTCCTTCTACTACAGGCGAGTAAGTCTCCAAAGGTCGAGCATCCGGTAGATTTCGTAGTAACGTCGTTCAACCCTAACCCCGTAGTTGGTCGAACTACGTTTTGCTCTGATTTTCATTCCAGATGAGATACGTAGGCATAAGATGCGATGTCTTACCGAGCACACTCCTCTTTAACCCATAGGTAGCCGAGCTACGAAGACTCTGATTCTCAGATTCAGATGAGATACATATGCAGTGGATGCGACGTCCGTGCGAGTCATTTTCTTTTGACCCTTCTTTTAGTAAGTAGTACATTAGATAAACATACACGTTTTTCTCATCCCTTCAATCATGTTTGCACAAATAATTTTTTCATAAAAAACAACAACCCTTGCAACAAATGTGAAAAGGGCTCCCTAGGAGTACATAGGATGTTTTGGGTGCCTAACACCTTCCCATTGCATAACCAACCCCCTTACCCAGATCTCTGACATTTTTACTAGTTTTTGATTCGATAAAACTTCTAGATTTTTGTTCGCTTTCTAACCATTCCTTTGGATAAATAGAAGTGCGGTGGAGACTCGACTTGTATGATTTACCTTGGATTTAGTCAATATCTCTAATGGTAACGAATACCCCGCTACAAATACCATGAAAGAGGGGAGACTTACAATCTCACTAACTAGAATGCTATGCCTTTTATGTCACAAATTTCGCACTATGTTAAGCAATCGTAATTTGACGTATGTAGAAGTCACAACTATTTGAGGTCGGGCAATAGAATTTTGGTGTTAATGCATGTTAGAGACATAGTATTATGAACTATGCTCATGAATCATACCACACACAAAAAGAATATGCAAAAGGTGTGGCCTAATCTCATCCATACTCATGTTAATTTTTCAATCAACTAGCTTTAGGACTTTGAGATATCATAGGCCAAATGAGATGAATGCATAAAGAAGGGGAATGAGATGAAGTGGGAGGGGAATAGATGAAATCACAAATTGATCAAAGGAGAAATTTTACCAAATTAATATCATTCATTCATTTTGGGAGATGGAATGTACATTCCATCAATCCCCTAAACCCAATGATATTAATTTGACAAAGTCAAATCAACCTTGATCAAGGCCCAACAACAAGAATCAAACATAAACAAGTCACCACAATTGGTCAACAAAATTATTTGGAATTTATTCTAATTAAAAATACTAAAATAATGCATTTAAATTAAATATGGTTTGTCAAATTCCTAAAACCTCATCACTTGATCTCCCTCATTAATTGAGGTGGCAGATCAAGTGACCACCAACGCGTGTTCCATGGTGCGCCTGAGTCAAACGTCCACTTGCTTGGTAATTAAAACGTACGCTCATGATTAAAACAAATTGAACTCATCTAATGGCTCAGGACCACGCCATATCATTGCCGGAGCAAAGCGCGAGTCGTCTTCTCAGACGACCTTGACCGGACTGGTCCATTCATCACGACATCATAAATGAAAAAGGATGACATGATTTGAAAGGAAAAATGGTGTAGATCACGAATATCACCTCAATTTTAACTAACTTCTCACATATAGAAATATATGAGGAGTTGAAATTTGAGGTATGTCAACTGAGTTGCTTCGATTTGACCTCTAAGCAACTCAATCTTCTTGACCATTGGTAGGACTTCAGACAACCAAAGAATCAAGTGAATTGAGCAAGATTGAGAGAGAATCAAAGAGATGAAATTTTCTAGAAAATACCTTCAATGCAGGTCTGGATTCCACTCCTCTTGCCTTAGCTCGTGCTTGATCTTACTCAGAATCCTTGCAGGAGTAGAATGAAATGCACAAAAGGTCTTGGATCCCTGGAGTTTTGAATCTCAAAACAGTGAGATTCAAACTCAATTTCAAGATGAAATTCTCAGGTTTATCCTCTCAAATGGCAGGGTTAGGGGTTTAGGGTCAAAGCTGGTGCGGATGTGTGTTCAATTCTGATGCTAGAGGGCTCTATTTATAGCTGCAACTCATGATATTTGCACCTTCAAATTCAGTTTCCAAAATTGGCAAATGATGATGCATGGTGCATGGGCGTGTACAGGCCCATGAGATTATTGCTTAAGGTCCACAAATGAACGTGAGAGAGTATGAAATCAACTTAGATGGCAAGGCAAGTGTATGTGAATATTTGAAGTTTGATCTTTGCCACATGGTGATAACATGTTCATGCCATGCGCAGCCCTAGCAATTCTTGTCCAAAATGGATGAACTTGGACTTTTTTGAAAGGTTAGATCAAGAGAAACAACTTTCATGTTCAACACTTTTCTATTTGGAGCTTGTATCATGATGAATTTTGAGGTGGAAGTTTGGAAATTTCAACATGTTGAATTTTTTTCTAAGTGTCAAGCTATATATCTCAATATTCCACCTTGCTTAACTTTTTATGTGAGCTTCGAATGAGAAAAGTGTCTTCATCAAAGTTGTAATACCATGTTCATGCCATGCGTAACCCTAGCAATTCTTGTCCAAAATGGATAAACTTGGACTTTTTTGAAAGGTTAGATCAAGAGGAACAACTTTCATGTTCAACGCTTTTCTATTTGGAGCTTGTATCATGATGAATTTTGACGTGGAAGTTTGGAAATTTCAACATGTTCAAATTTTTTCTAAGTGTCAAGCCATATATCTCAATATTCCACCTTGCTTAACTTTTTATATGAGCTTCAAATGAGAAAAGTGTCTTCATCAAAGTTGTATATATTTTAAAGACCTTCAAAATGGTCACCAATTTCATGTCATTTGGATTTTAAGTGATAGAGTTATGCATTTTTGAAGTTTGGAAAAATCACTTGTTCAATGGTATAGGTCAAAAGTGACCTATAATGTAGCCTCATATAACATGCCCAAAAAAGTTGAATTAGCTCTCACTACAAACATCAAAGTTGAATTAGACATCTTGAATTTGATTTTGCAACTTGTAAATCTTTCATCTCATAAAAGTTGAGCAAGTTATGGCCATGGGAAGTTAACTTCCAAATTAGGGTTTAGCAAAATGACCTATAATGTTTCAACATAGAAAATGATTTTCCAAGAAAAAATAGCTCTAGGTCTCAACATGAAAGTTGTTTGGAATGTCATTTAGAGTAAGTTTGCTCTTGGAATAAGTTTCATATGGTGGAAATTGTAGGAGATAGGGTCTAGGGAGATCCAGTTTTGATCAGATGAATTCATCTGGCCAACCACCATCAACCAACTTGCTAACCTTCAATTCTCTTGACTTTATAAGATCATGGTAGATCATATATGCATAAGATGACGAAATTTGAAGGGATCCTTGAGAAATTTGATTAATTGGTGAGATAGCTTGTTGGAGAAGTTACTCAAGATACCCAGTCAAACTAGGGTTTCCAAGGCAAATCACCCTCAAACTCTTGAAGAAAAATTGATCAATATAACATGTAGGAATCAATGGAACTCATATATGATGCCCATAACCATTCTTGTATCAATTCAATGGTTGTGCTCTTTGTCATGGGGGTCTCAAACCCTAGATATGAACTTGATAGATCAATGGAGATCATGCCCTACCTACAAAAGAGTTAGGCAAATGAAAAGACATATTTTTGGTATTTTGGTTAGTAAAATGATAATATACAAGTATGATACAATCACAAAGTACTTGGTGATCTCTCCCAAAACAAACCCAATGAAGGATGGGTAAGGAGGATGCCAAGGTATGATCCCAATGCTAATGCTTATGATGAAATTGCATGAGGGATCTTAGGGTCAAAATTAGGGTCTTACAGCTGCCCCTATTTAAGGACATTCTAACTGAGGAGGAGAAGGTTAAAATTTTCATGTCGACTTAGTAGAATGGGCTTAAATAACAACATATAGAAACAAATTTTGGTCCCTAAGAGACCTCATGATGCATATGATATGAAATGCAAATGTAAATTCTTTGTGGGGAAATATTGCCACAAAGGAAAAGAAACCTGAGAGACCGAAAGTCCGCAGGAGTATAATACATTTCGTAAGGAAAACTCACTGGGGAAACAGAGACTCTGGGGAAAAAAGGAGTTATGCGTAGGCCAGGCTACGACTCAAAAGTACCGGGGGACTCGAGGGATTTCATACAAACATGGAAAAGACTCAGTCGAGGAACAACAACATCTGTAGGGGGTACGAGTAAGTCAAGATAAAACTGAAATACTTGAATCATGCAGGGAAAAACGATTTCAATAAGGAAATGCACACTCAACTCAACTGGGGAGAAATGAACTTCAACACAGGAGGAGCAGAAATCTATTATCTACTACCTATTACTGGGTGAGGAGATAATAAAGATCTGACAGAGAGAACATCCGTCACCGATTAGGATGAACATATCAAGGATGACTCATTGGGAAACAACAGAAGGAGATTCGTCACCGGTTACTGGGTAAGAATAGCCTTGCTAGGGAAAACTGCAGAAAATAGGATTTACAACTACCAGTTACTGGGCAGAAGACCAAGGGTGAGAATATTCGTCATCAGTTAGGATGAACATATCAAGGATAAACTCAACAGGGAAGAACACCCGTTATCGGTTAGAATGAACATATCAAGGATAAAATTACCAGGGGTTATCAAGGAGGATACCCGTCATCAGTTAAGATGAACATATCAAGGATAAACCAACTGAACAAAAAGTAGGAATTACATCTATCGAATGCTGGATAGAAGACCAATCAAAGAGAAAATTCGTCACCAGTTAGGATGACCATATCAAGGATAAACTTAGGGAGGAGAGAAAATAGGGATTACATCTATCAGTTACTGGATAGAATACCAAGAGAGAGAATTTGTCACTGGTTAAAGTGAACATATCAAGGATCAACTCTACGGGGGGAACAAAGGCAGGGTTTACAACTATCGATTACTGGGTAGAAGTGTTGGTGTAAGCCCTAGAGGCCAATACTTTTGGTACTTGTATCGAATTCTTTATTAATAATAAAAGGCTTTTTCTTTATTATGTTTGTCTAATAAAGTCCCTAGAATAGATAGTCCATTTAATGTATCAAGTGTGACTTAATCATGAGATCACATTAAACATAAGGACATTATTCTTAAAGTATCCATAGTCGAACTTTATTGTGAAGTGGGATAATATTAAAGCATTAATACTATTATGTATATAGACTGATGATCACATCTCATGGATCATGGATAAAGAGTTATCAAGTCTCAAACATAGGTATGAATATTAAGAGTAATATTTATACTGGATTGACCTGCTATGAGAATACTATATAGAGTGTTATGCAAAGTGTCATAAGTTATTCTCATGGAGATAATGGTCTATACCACCCTTCGACCTGAAACCACTATGTATCCTAGATGTAGAGTCGAGTGCCTTATTGCTGATCAAACATTGTCCGTAACTGGATGACCATAAAGACAGTTGATGGGTACTCCACGAAGCATGCTAAGGGACATGAGTGACCTAGATGGAATTTTCCCATCCTGCGTAACAGGATAAATGTCTATGGGCCCAATATTGAACTGGACAAGGATGACACGGTCTATGCCTTGTGTTCAATATAGACATAAGGGTAAAAGGGTAATTGTACACATAAGTATTATCACAAAAGGATTTGTCAGATCACATGACATTTTCGTGTCTTGGGTAATAGTGATGTGTTGCTAGATACCGCTCACTGTTTATTATGTTAAATATGTGATTTAATATAATTGCCAATGCCGCGAAAACCTACAAGGTCACACACAAAAGGACAGATTTATGAGAGATAGAGTAACTAAGGAATACCGTAATGTACGGTGCACTTAAGTGAATTGTAGAACATCGTAAGGTATGGTATACTTAAGTAGAATACGGAATATGGTAAGGTACCACGCGCTTAAGTGATTTTGGCATATTATAAGATATGGGCAACATACACTTGAGTGGGCTTTTTAGCTTGCAGCCTACACAAGTGGTTCTATAAATAGAACCCTTGTGTAGAAGCATTTGTGCAGTTGTAATTTCGTTTCTCTCTCTCTCTCTCTCACTCAAAGCCTTCATTCGTAGCAGCTAGCACTGAGATTGAAGGAATCCGTTCGTGTGGACTGAGTAGAGGCGTTGTCATCGTTCAACGTTCGTGATCGCTCCGTAGATCTGCATCAAAGGTTACAATCGCCACAAGAGGTAACAATTTTATCACTGATCATGCCCATTCATAAGGATCACTAAAGGAGAAATTTTAAATTCCGCTGTGTTTTGGATCGCTCTTCTCCTTCAGTGGTATCAGAGCCACTTATGAAACCATGCATCTGATAGCTGTTTATTTTCTGTATTTTCTGTATTAATGCGATTAAAAGACAAAATGAATCAAAGAATAAACGAGTAATTAAATTTAGCATCATGTGTGTATGACTTGGATGATTGATGTTGACTATGCTTCGGAATCCGACATTAGTATGGTGAAGCGGTGATACATCGATCGTCCATAGGTTATGCAATTGAGGTCGATCAAGCTATATATATGATATAAGTAATCCTGATGCAAAATACGGTATATATGATATACTGTTTCTGTTTCGTTCATTCAAACACTTAATGGTTGTTTTCCTTTGAGCGATCAATGTTCGTTTGCTTCTTGATCTGACATTAGTATGGTGAAGCAATGACGTGTTGATCAATCATATTGAATCAACAATCGAGGTGTGTTTGACGGTATGAAATTGGTGCATTAGGGTTAATGATGACACAAGGGTTGTGTTGTCAAAGAGTTATGCGATTAGGGTTGTGACTGCGCAAGAGTTGTGCTTTAAAGTATCAAGTGTTGATGCAAAAAACGATGTCGATTTCAAATGAATTGTTCATTAAAATTTTCGGGCAGCGGACCCCCGGCTAACTCTGCGTAGTGTGATTGGTCGCCGAAATTTAATTTGGTTTTAATTAATTAAAAGAATTAAAATTAATAATAATAATGTGTTTATTATTATTGTCTTGTGGTGATCGGTTATGGCCTTAGTTTTCCTTTATTTTGTTTTGGGTTTTTAAAATACGACCTGCGTGTCGTGCCTCTCTTTTAATCTCTTAATGTAACTTCTTTTCTCATCTCACTCCCTCATATGTAAAACGAGTTTCTTTTATGTAATGTAATGTTATGAAGAAAGAGAAGAATTCAATATCAAAGGAGGACAACCTTGAAGATCTTGCTTGGAGAAGCTTAGATCGTTATTAGGTTAGCTTAGGTTCTCTCATTGGCTTGGGAGAAAAATTATGCTAGGGGCCATAACTGTTTCATTATGTATGTTGATGCATGTGAATGTATATTGTTGCATGTGAGAGACGATTTATATGATAAATAAGCCGGTGAGATCAGAATAATTGCAAATTCCCTCAAATTAAATATTAAGTTTATGCTTCCCAAGTTTTAGCACTCATCAAGACTAGTATCGGATAATGTAGGTTTTGCCTACGCGAGGTGCATGTTCTATATTAGTAAGGTGCGATGGGATAATTGTAATACCCAATTGCTAAAACAATGGGTCAAACTTAACTAAACAAATTATAATAAGATTATATATGTTTAGAAGCAAGAGTTGGAAATGATCCATGTGATGGATTGGAATAAGGAGTTATTCACCCAACTAAAATATTCGAGAGTTATATTAGATACAATTGGAAGGAGTTCCTACCTAAATAACCTAGTTTTGTGTAATCCGCCTACGCGGACATAAAACAAAGTGAAATGTGGATCTCGACCCACTAGAAAATCTTCCAACGGGATTTTCCGAATCAAATAGTGGGGGTCATTTATTTTGAGTAAAATAGTGGGAGCATATTTAATTAAAGGCCTAATTAAATATGTTATTGATACTTATATTTTCATTATTTTCATGTAGATTACCATGACAACAAACACCTCTAACAACATTTTGTGATCAATCCTTGACAAGGAAAAATTGTCTGGGACAAATTTTCTAGATTGGCACCGAAATCTGAGGATTGTCCTCAAACATGATAGAAAGTTGTATGTCTTGGAGAAACCTGTTCCTGAAGAGGAACCTCCTAGTTTTGTACCTAAGGCAGAAAGAGATGCGTATAAGAAGCATGTCGATGATGCCAATGAAACTGCTTGTCTCATGCTAGCTACCATGAACTCAGAGTTGCAAAAGCAACATGAGAACATGGCAGCGTTCGATATGATTGAACACCTAAAGATGCTCTATCAAGAGCAAGCAAGTCATGAAAGGTTTGAAGTTTCAAAAGCCCTTTTTCAAGGCAAGTTAGCTGAGGGAGCCCTTGTAGGTCCCCATGTGCTCAAGATGATTGGGTATGTGGAAAACCTTGAGAGGTTGGGTTTTCCCCTCGGAAAGGAACTTGTGACTGATTTGATCTTACAATCGTTGCCAGATAGATTCAATCAATTTGTCCTAAATTTCAATATGAATGATATGGACAAATCTCTTCCTGAACTGCTAGCCATGTTAAGAACTGCTGAGAAGAATCTGAAGTCAAAAGGGAAGTCCATTCTGATGATCGGAAATGGAAAGAGACAGAACAAAAGACCCACCAAGCAGGGTGATAAAGGGAAAGGCAAGGAAGTTGCCAAACCCAAACCCATTGTTGCTGCTTTGAAGCCTAGTGGAGGCATAGCAAAGGAAGGCACTTGCTTCCATTGCGGTAAGACCGAACACTGGAAGAGAAACTGCCCAAAGTACCTGGAAGATAAGAAGAATGGAGTAGAGACTTCAACTTCAGGTATTTTTGTTATTGAAATTAATTTATCTACTTCTGCATCATGGGTATTAGATACTGGATGCGATTCTCACATTTGTACCAATGTGCAGGTGCTAAAAAGGAGTAGAGATTTGGCAAAAGGTGAAGTTGACCTACGAGTTGGCAATGGAGCAAAGGTTGTTGCTTTAGTCGTAGGAACTTATGTATTGACTTTACCTAGTGGTTTAATAATTCAGTTAGAGAACTGTTATTATGTACCTGCAATTAGCAGGAATATTATTTCTGTTTCTTGTTTGGACAAGTTTGGTTTTTCATTTATAATAAAGAATAATTGTTGCTCAATTTATTTGAATGATATATTCTATGCTACTGCACAAATGAACAATGGACTATATGTCCTTGATCTTGAAATGCCTATTTATAACATTAATACTAAAAGGATGAAACCTAATGAGTTAAATCTAACTTACCTTGGCATTGTCGATTAGGCCACATAAATGAGAAACACATTTCCAAACTCCATAAAGATGGACTCTTGGACTCTTTTGATTATGAATCATATGAGATATGCAAATCTTGTTTAATTGGAAAGATGACAAAGTCTCCATTCAAAGGAAAAGGTGAAAGAGCTAATGATCTTTTGGCCCTCATACATACTGATGTATGTGGACCACTGAACATACCAGCTAGAGGAGGTTTTCAGTACTTCATCACATTTACTGATGAGTTCAGTAGATATGTGTAGCGGTGTATTCGTCGCTATATGATTTATTGATTAAATCATAAGCAATGTATACAATGAATTCGAGTCGCCACCGCACTTTTATTTATCCTAAGGACTGGTTAAAAAGCGAACAAAAACCTAAGAAGTTTTACACGTAGAAAACTAATGAAAAGATCAGAGATCGGGGTAAGGGGTAAATTACGCAATGGGAAGGTGTTAGGCACCCATCACGTCCTAGGTACTCCCAGGGAACCTTTTTCACACTTGTTGTATAAGAAAAATATTTATTTGTTTTTGACATATTGTGCAAACATGAGTGGGATGATGAGAAAAGAATATACATGTTAATTATTTTTGTGTTCGAACGGATGAACCCGTTGCCTACGTACCTTCCATCAAAGGTAAGGATCAAAACGCCGTAGTTCGGCTAAAAACTTCCAAAAGTTAGTGGATTCAATTTTAAAACACAAGCTCTAAGGTCTTACGTTACCCACAGGAGAAAACTCAACCTTAAGAAACAACAAGTCCACCATGTGAGAAAAGCTTCAACTTGCTAGAGAGGGGTTAACCCTATAATAAGCAAGGAAGACTTACAATTCAATCAACTAAGGACAAATAGGTGAGATTAATATCAACCAACTAGGGTAAATCAAACCTATAGCTAATGTATGAAAACTTAACAAACATGGACAAAGCCACAAAATCATTTGAATGGGTGAAGTTATTTGGATTATTTACAAAAAGGTCAAAGTATGATTAAAGTCAATTCAAAATGAAGTATTTACAAAAATGAAGTTTGGAAAATCATGGACTTAAGGTCCAAGTTTCTAATTTGAAAAGAAGGTGAGAATGTTTGCACAACATGTATATACAAGTTTGAAAAGTCAACAGTGTGAAAAGGTTTTGTAACAAAAAAGGGTATGGATGAAGTGTAAAACTTCCTAGAAGTTCACCTCTTGAAATCATATAGAAGATGATTCAAGAGTGTCCTTTGGAATGAGAGACAAGGCAAGTTAGTAAAATAAAAGACAAGGTGATACCGGATGCCACTCAATGGTCTTACTCCAATCTCACACAAAGGCGGATACCGGATACCAATAGATGGATTTACACCAATCTCCTAAAATGAACAATGATACCGGATGCCAATAAATGGTCTTACTCCAATCTCACAAAGGCTAAACAAAACAAAACATGGAAGTCAACTGCCAATCTATCTGGACTTAGGTTAACCTCCACATATGATCATAGGAAAACAAATGCCAAATTACATGGACTTACAATGAATCCTCACATACAACAACAAGCTCAATCAAAGAGCAAAGAGGATATGAGTGACCAATGAAGTGGTCTTACACTCTATCCCTTCCATGTCATAGGAACAAAAGCCAATCAATATGGACTTACAATTGTCCTCAATGGGAGAACATCAATGTCACAAGGACAAAAGAAATGATCATACACTAATGGCAAACAAAGATGATAAATGCACCATGGCAATCAATGATAGTAAATGCACAATGGCAAATCAAGTAATCATGTATAAATGAATCAAATAATCAATCACATAAATTCAAGTAGCACACACTATAACCATTCAATGAGGCTCAAGCAAAAGGGCGAGGCATTAAAGCCAACTGTAATAGGGTTAATGTTGCTCTTAACCTTACCATTGAGGGGCTAAGGTGAAGCAGATGAAAAGGTATGAGGGGTGTGCCTCATCACTCTTATCTCTGGTCAGAGAGAGTATTGAATATCAGAAGGTGTGGGAGTTCAGAAAAGGGGAACTCTCTCCACATATTAGACTCGATAGATCTTGGGTTTGGATCTCAATGCTACAACCATGTAATGGGAGCAAGGAGAAGACACACAGAATAGTGGGAGATAAGCTACATATCTCTTATATCCACCAATTGCCTCAAATGAGGACTTTTCCTGCTTGGGACAAACATAAACAATCACAAACATTGCCTCTTAAGGAGGACTTCAGACAGTTGCCTGGCTAAATAACAAGCCAGGTCTTCCAGACTACATGAAGAAGAAGGTGCTATACCTCAATGCAAATGCTATACAAGCAAAGCAATGCAAGTTCTTAAGAGAACTGAGCAACTAAGGGTACCTGAAATCAATCAAATATAATCAGCATCCCAACATAAACAAAACAACAACATAAGAATTAACAACCAATGTACAATCAAACAATAATGTGCATAGCACCAAGTCCAAGTGAACCAAGCACCCTACAACACAAACAAATTAGTTCACATGAAACAACTCAAATATGAATCAACCTCCTTAAGGCATTAGCTTCTTAACCTGAAAAGTCAAAGTCAAGCTCAAACATAAGTAACAAGACCACTAGGCCAAGCCTAGGGTCCAAAGGAGGGAAAAAACTTAAAACAGCAAGTGAAACATAATCAATGCCAAGATAATTCCAATAAGAAGATATCCCAATTGGTCTCATATCCAAACTATGCACTAATTTCATTTTATGCACAAATTAAGACAAAGTAAGCAATGTTGCATCACATATGGACAACCAGAATGATTTCAATCAAAAAAATATCAAAACAGCACAGTAAATTCCACAAAAATTATATCCTAAACAGAGGGTATTCAATGGGCTACATGTCAATTTTCATGCCATTTGGACAAAAGGAACTATGTCAATTAAATCAACATGTTAAGGCATGCAAAAACACAATCAAACCAAGCCACCAAATGAGTATCAACTTCAATCCATTGTAAAACAGTGAAATCACATGAGAAATGAGTAGGACCAAAGCCAAATGGAAGCTTAATATGTTAGGAAGCACTCCACCAAATTTCATATTCACAGGATTAGGGATGAGGATTTGGCAACATATGTAAAAATGTTACACAAGCAAAGCCCTAAAAATGCTAAGCAGCAATCAAAAATCCTAATCAAATAGAAAATGGATCAATTGAATCCACAAAAATTCATGTTGAAATTTAACACATACATTGTATCTCATGCAAAAAATCAGGGCCATAGGCCTAAGGGAAGCATGGAAAATTAATTCATGAACTCAGCATAGCATAGTGTGACACAAACTGTCACACTCAAAAAGAAAAAATCATATCTACCAATCCAGAGATCCAAAAATCACAAATGATATACCAAAATCTCCAGAAATGTGTCAAGAATCATCATATGAAATTTCAATTAATTTGGAGCTAGAATGATTATTTGGTGATTAAAATGGTAAAACATATGAATTATGCACACATGTCAAAAATCAATAAGCCAATTAAAAATTCTACCAGGCACAACTTACACTACTATGCCTAAAAAAAAGTAGATTAAATTTGGAATCTATCAAAAAAAATCCCACCTAATTTGGACTAATATTGAATTTTATATGAATTTTTTAAGTTTTGTAATATTATGATAATATTTATTTAAGTGTAATACGAATTAATGAATTTAATTATGTCCGGATGGCATTTCCGTAAATACCAAAAGCTAAGCCAAAGCGCACTGTAGCTCATTTATTTGTTGTCCGCGTGCGATTGGCCGGAATTAGGAGGGAAACACATTTTCGAAAATTGCCATGCACAGAACGGATTAAACGCAGAAGATTTCTAGAATTTCATCGTTCATCCTCGCGTTCATGCGTGTTCATCACTACCGGCTACGGTCTCGAATTTTTCTCAACGAAAATACACATGCTATATACCGTTGGAACCGGTGTTCGACGTAGATCATGAATATGCTAACGAAATCATCCAGAAGTTAACGCACAAAAAGATTCGATCAAAAGAAGCTTTGACGTACAAACTTAAAATCAAGATATCTCGATGATTACTCGATGAAATCGCATGGTTCAAGCATCATTACACTCTACATTCTACGCACTACAAGATGCATACAACAATTTCAACAATTAGAAGGTTCGAAAATCTCACCTTCTTGAAGCACAGTGTGGAATCTTGACGTGTTTTGATCCAAATCTTGAAAACAGATGGAGGATAATGATTATGAAGGTGTTTGGTGAAGAATTCGCAGCTCAACCGTGCATAATCATGAAGAATTTTCCACTTGCCATTGATGCTCAAGGTTTTGCAACAGTTGGAATTTGTACGTGTTTGGCTTCAATCTCCACAAACAGAACTTCAATCTTACCTACACATGAAGATTCAAACAAAAACTTGCAAGAACAATGGTGAATTTTGAAGAAATGGTGAAAAAATGCTTATGTGAAAAATGTGAAAAATGGAGAAAAAGTGAGAGAATTGAGAGAGTTTTTGTGATGAATCTGAAATTGTGATTCTTCCCTGGCGTTTCTGTTATAATTAAGTTTATATACCATTGCCTAATCCAAACTTTAATCATGATTAGCAATTTTTGATAATTAGTAAAATATGCTTATTATGCATTTTGGCCTTTTTGCCCTTGGATGGTTAGAAGCAATGCAACAGTGATTTATCAATTTGAACAAGTCACAAATCTCATTTAGAAGCTATTGGAATTGGTCCAATGTCAAAATTCCATGTAATTTGAGTTTTGGACCATTTTGCCCTTGCATTTTAATTAGTTCACTTGAAAAATGACCTTTTTATGTGAATGCTTTTGGCAAAATATGGTGATGGATTATGAAATTACACATTAAATGTGATTTGCTCAAAGAAAAACCATCCAATTTGGACATTCCATGTGCAAGTTATGCCACTTTGAATTCGGGCATTTTCTGAAAATGATTGGACCATATCTTGCTAACCACACATGGGAATTTCAAGTTCTTGGACTTTTTGGAATGGTGAGATCAAGATCTTCAACTTTCATGTTGGACAAAATTTGATTTGAAGCTTGTATGATGAAGTAATTTTGGGGAGAAAAACTTTCCATTTTGGGCAGGTGAGAATTACAGGTCATTTCCATTTTGGGAAACTTTTTGTCTGACTTCAAATCCTTCAACCTTGATCTTTGAAATGCCAAATGAGACTTATATGGACATAAATTAGGTCTTTCTAACCATCTCACACCTTCAAATTCCCGATTAAATGCACAGTTGACCACAATTGACTTTTGTTGACTTTTCTAGGGTTTTGGATGACTGGGCCATGTTCTGATGAATTCCAAGCCTCTTTCAATTGAGATCTTGATTCCAAATGACATCACAAGTTATATGAACTCTTTATGAATGATCATGGTGTCCAAATTCTTCAAGAATGGTCACCATCTAGCTCAATGGCTGATTTTAACTGTATTGACCTAGCTAGCTTCATCTGCAAGCAACAAGGTTAGGTGACAATATTTTTGTACTTTTGGTTAGTAAACATATGAAAAGCAATGATATACAAGTGCAATACATGTTTGGTGATCAAGAACCACACTCAAAAGGTATCCCACCCACTAGGAGGGAAGCTAGGGTATGCAATGATCCTTGAGGCCATGATATGATATGATATGGGCCATGAGGAATCTTAGGGCAAAAATTGGGGTCTTACAGATGCCCCTATTTAAGGTCATTCTAGCCGGAGAAGTGAAGTTTAGAAATCTTCATCTCGACGCGGTAGAATGGGCTTAAATAACAGTAATGAGACAAATTTTGGTCCCTAAGAAACCTCATGATGCAGATGTATGCATGTAAAAGACACAAACTCTGTGAGGAATATGGTTCGCACAGAAGAAAAGACGATCCATCAGAGTAATACACTCACCAGGAGCAGAGACTCTAACAAGACTCTTATGGGGATCCTTATTGGGGATGATAAAAGAAAAAAGAATGCGTGAGCAGGACACGACTTCGAGTTGGGGAAAACACAACTGACACAGCGTGTGCAAGACACGACTCTGATTAGGGTAACAGAAATCAGACTGGAGACCTCACTGGGTAAGTGAAAGGACTCACACTGGGGAGAGAAGGAAATTCCAGGGAACACAATCCATTGGAAAGACTCAAGTTGACCCACAAAATGCATGTACTGGGGATAACCAATACAGCAACACAAATAGCAACACAAATCCGCTGGGGAAATCTAGAAAAGACTTTCCAGGGGAAACCAAGGATGAGATGTCACCGGTATAAGGGCAACAAACTCAGGGAGAATGAATATCTAAGACCGGTATAAGGGTGAGAGATATCAATCAACCAACATCTGAGAAAGACCTGAAAAAGGTATATAAACTCAGGAAAATCTGACTCCACAGGGGACCACGGTCATAATAGGGAGCAGACAGGAAGGAACACCAGGGATACCAGAGTATATAATAGGTGACCGACCGAAATGTGAATTGGTGTATATGCCAAGACACTCATCATCCTGAAGGAAGCTAGGAAAGCAGACTTGTTTATAGGATGGATATTCAATTCCACAAGGAATATGAATCTTACTCTGCGGAGAAAACAATCAACAGATTGATCCAAGAATGCATGAGACATATTATTCATTACCGGCAGACCGTGAATAATATACTCGAAAAGGAAGAGACACCAGAGATACCGGAGTATATAATAGGTGACTAATCAAAGACGTGAATTGGTACATATGCCAAAACACCCAACATCCGAAAGGAGGGCTTGAAAAAGCAAATCGACTTACAGGATGGACATTCGAATCCACAACAGGAAAACGAATCTTACTCAACTGGGGACACAAACCCAAAAAGTGCATGAGATATAATATCCATTACCGTCAGAACGTGGATAGAATACTCGCATGAGATATATCATCTATTACCGGCAGACCGTAGATAACATACTCGTATGGTAAGAAACACCAGGGATACCGAAGTATATAATAGGTGATCTACCGAAAAATGTGAATTGGTATATATGCCAAAACACTCATCATCCAAAACACCAACTGGTTAAAGGATGGAATATTCGATTCTACAAAGAATACGAATCTTGCTCAGTTGGGGAAAATCAACAAAGGATTCCAACTAAAGAGCGAAAGAGATATATTATTCATTACCGGCAGACCGTGAATAACACACTCGAAAGGAAAAGACACCAGAGATACCGAAGTATATAATAGGTGACTAACCAAAAAGAGAGACAATCGATACCAAGCATCCGGGTAAACGAAAGACAACTCAAAGGGATAAATTGCAAGCATCCGGCAATTATCCAACAACAAAGAACATTCGACTCCGCAAAGGGAAACAACGAATCTTACTCGACTAGGGAAACACAAAGGCTTCAACTGAAGAGTGCATGAGATATATTGTTCATTACCGTCAGAACGTGAATAATACACTCGCATGGAAGATTATCCGCAACCGGTTACTGGGTTAATAAAGGATAAATCGTCCGAAACGAAAGGCATCGGGATACCAAACAGGCATATAATGATGACCAATCAAAGGGAGTAACAATCATTACCAAGCAAACGGGTAAATGAAAGACGATCCGCTGGGGTAAATTGCAAGCATCCGGCAATTATCCGCAGGGACTAGCTGGGGATGTATTGAGAAACAATCAACGATCCGGGGAACAAATTACTAGCAAACGGTGAAAAGACCCACTGGCAACTTCAAAAGGGATAACAATGCAAGCATACGGCAATGATCCAGAAGACTACTGGGGATACAAGTGCTTACTCAAGAGCAACTACCCGAAGCAGGGAGGAATATCAACATCGAATATTGAATGAAGATAACCACAAAGAGACTAGGGTTTACATCTACCGAATACGGGGTAGAAGACCGAAAATCTGGCTGAGGAAACAAGAGGTTAACACTACCGACTACTGGGTAGAACCAAAGACTCAGCTGGGATAAAATTGCAAGCAACCGGCAATTATCCACCTGTATCATAAGATACAAAACTCCGATGGGGAGAACAAAACCAAAACACGGGATTTACAACTACCGAATACGGGGTAGAAGACCACACACTCAACTGGGGATAAAAATCACCACAGGGAGATACCAACTTTGTTAGGGATGAAACCACAACAACAGAAAATTCACCAATAGTCAGATCGAACCACAAAGGGTTACCTCTGCTAGGGTAAAAGAGATAGGACTTACAACTACCGAATACGGGGTAGTATCCATACTCTGGTGGGAATAACCACAAATTAGGGTTTACGTCTACCGAATACGGGGTAGAAAACCAAAAACTCTGCGTGGGGATAGAATAAATCACGAATCCGCACGAGAAACCAAAATGAGGTTTATAACAAACCACAAACTCTGTTGGAGAGTAAGAAAATAGGATTTACGACTACCCACAACTAGGCAGAAAACCAACAACTCTTGCCGAGGAATACAAGGTATATAACCACCAATTCCATCAAAAGGCAAGGAAGATTAGGACTTATAACTACCGGTATAAGGGTAGAAGCCAATCGACTCTTGCTGAGGAATACAAGGTATATAACCACAAATTCCGCCAAGAGGAAAGGGAACAATAGGACTTACAACTACCGGTATCAGGGTAGAGGCCCGAAAATTCCGCTGGGGAACAACCCACTGGGAAGCACAAGATATTTGACAAAACGCCAATTCGGGAATATTCCGGAAAGACCGACTGAATTAAGACACGTCCTATGAGGATATAACTCAACAGTAACAAATCATCCCAATGTATGTGTTGGGCGGAAACGGAAGAAACCGTCATCCACGAGGAAGTATCTCAGTGGGGGACTGCAGAATGAAAGACAGACTTTTTCTGCTTACGGGGTTGACTCTATATGGAGAGATTTAAAACCTGACATCCGCTTGGGAAGATCTTTTAGAGAGATCTATGAAACCCATAGCAGGAGACAAACAAACAAGAGATATATGGCAAACTAATGCAACATGAATATCTGAATGTTTCATGAATATGCATGAATATGTGTTTTTATGTTTGATGAATGCTGACAAAACAGACATATCTAACACAACAGTCCAGGAATCGAACGCCCGGTATTATACTTCCAGGGGAAAAACCAGCTGGAAAGCCAATCTGCGGAGATCTAACATGCTATAAAGCAAAGATCTGCGGGTACTGCTGGGGAGCAGCGGATCGGAGATATCAAGATACACCAAATCTCTGAGCAATGAATCAGCGCAAGTCCCATTTAGGGCATAGAAAGTCACAACGGGCGAAACAGCCACCAAGACGAATCTGTTGGGAACAAGAGAAAATCTCAAAAATATCTGCAGGGGACCTCAGCATCAACTGAGACACAAAAGCCACTGCGACTTCCAACAAATCTGGGGAGCAACCCACTGAGGGAGAAAGCACCACACAAGTAGATTCTGCAACAAGCCACTCTACTCGGGGAGAACATACATCCGACGGATCGCACAAGTAGATTCTGCGATAAACCACTCTACTGAGGATCAAAAGTAATCAGGAAATCAATCCAATCTCTGGGATGCTAGAGCCACCAACCGACCTACTGGGGATTGAGATAGCTTTCAACATGCAGAGACTGCCACAACAACCATTATGCAGACTAAGCTGGGAAAAAATGGAAAGCCATGCTGAGGAGAGACACAACAACTCTGCTGGCAACTGCACTGGGGAGAGACTACTGCTGGAGAAGAACGCGAAGTCTTCAACAACATCTCTGCTTGCGATTATACTGGGGAACAACCCCACCAACAGCTCTGCTAGCGACAATGCTGAGGAAAGCGGTAAAGTACCGGGATATCAATCCACCAACTACTGAATCTACCACAAGGGGAGTAACCATGCTGGGGAGATTACTGCTGGAGAAGAAACTGAGTCTTCAACAACCACCTCTGCTTGGGGAACAACCCCAACAACAAAGCGGGAGAGAGAGGACACAATCAAATGCCAGGAATATGAACAACTGTCTTACCTGTTGGGAATCATACCACCCTCAGGAGAGCACTGAGACATTCCTGAGTATCCTTTTATCATTGTGAATATTCACTTTGTTTAAAACAACAATTTTGAAAAATTTGATTTGTTTAAAACAATGATATTTTATCAATTAAAACATGCAAAACATTTGTTGAATTGAAACAAATAAGAGTGCAAATAATTGGATAAAAAGCTCAAATTTATTTGATGGAATGGTAGCCTGCAAATGGCAAGACTCCATAGATATGTACAAAATTTGAAATCAGTGATATATATTGGAAGAGGGCTACATTGAACATAATGATCCTTTCTCTACCAATTTGAATCTCGATGTATTCGAAGCTTCAGTCGACGACGAATCGAGAATCTTCTGACGAGAAGACAGCTGATGAACAAAAAGTCTTGTCAGGATGCAGTTACTTGCCGAATCCCTAATTTTTGCCTAGATTGCCCCAAGTGAGGTACTCAATCTAGCGGGATGCAAATATACCTTTTCAAGCCTCTAATTTTTGCTTGGATTACCCTTGCGGGTTCTCCACCGAGACGCCCATTTTTGCCTAAGCCGCCCTTTCGGGTTTTCAACTTAGCGAGCTATTCTGTTTTTTTTCATTTGCATATACTTTTTTTTCTAGGCAAAGTATTTCTTGACTGCATCTGAATTCACAGGACGAGTGAAATTCTCCCCATCCATTGTTGTAAGCATCAAAGCTCCGCCTGAAAAGGCTCTCTTAACAACATATGGACCCTCGTAGTTTGGAGTCCACTTGCCCCTGGAATCGGGCACGAAAGACAAAACTTTCTTGAGCACAAGGTCACCTTCTCGGAACACACGAGGCTTGACCTTCTTATCGAATGCTTTCTTCATTCTCTGCTGATATAACTGACCATGACACATGGCAGTCAATCTCTTCTCTTCAATCAGATTCAACTGGTCGTAACGACTCTGAATCCATTCAGCATCAGTCAACTAGGGACTTGAGGGTATAATTTTCTTTTATTCTTTTTTTCTATTTGAAAAAAATTTCCCTGATTTTTGCTTTTACTTTGATTTTTCACCCTCTTCTCTTTGTTTTTTTCTTTTTTTTTTTACATTACATTTGTAATGCCCCAGTTTGACTGTTGCTGGGTTCTTGAGACGCGGCTGAATGATCTGCTTTTCATTGCTCAAGTGCTCGGGTAATCTCATCAGGAATCCCCTTCAACATCATCTTCCTCTGCCTCAAATACAAGGAATTCAGATTTGGGAGATGGCGTTGGATCATTATGTTCAATGGGTTTAGAAGTCCCTGCATAATGATTCTGGATAATGAAAAGCTTTTGTATTTAAACAAACAAATCATTTATGCAGATGAAAAAGTTGTTTTTGTTTTTCAGGGTTTTTTGTGATCACTGATTTCATGCAAAAAGCAAAAAGTGAAAACAAACGGAAAAACAAATGTTTAACAATGCATTAATTGAATGAAAACATCATTGTATTAAATGCTGCCAACAATGTCATCACTTCTCCTTTTGGCATGGGAGAAGGGTTTTCAAACAAAGTGAACAAATACTCTGGTCTATGGATGACTGTAGGAACATCTACAGCGACCCAATTGTGGCAGGCACCACCAGGAATAACAAAATTGTTCATATCCTCTGTATCTTCTTCCAAGATAGCAGCAGTTTCCTCTTCAGGTTGATCATCATGGATGAATCCCCCACTCGTGAATAAACCTTGCTCATTATACGCCCCAGAACAATAGCCAATGCCAGCCCGGGATTGGTTAACCAGGAATAAATCCATCAACAGTACATAGTCTGGCAAATATCTCCTCTGAGTTCACAGCTCTCCTGCCCAAGATGATCCATTGATCTGGCAGAGTTGGCTCTGGTGTAGCACCGGCGAAGTGCGTCTTCAAAATAAATGAAGATCGCAGGGTCAGACCACAGGACGGGAGACCGGAACAAAACACCCGCTTATGCAAATGATGCATGAAGTGTTTATGCATATGCTTGTTTTTATTTCACAGGAACTCAAGGGTTCTATCTGCAAACTTTGAAATATTTAGCATTTTATTGCAAATGGAAATATCTCATCAGGTATGCCAGGTGAAAATTTTTTCCGGTTTTTTCCATGTTTGAAAACTTTTGCAAATAAACTCCTTTGAGTTCCTTGAAAATTTCCTTTTTATCTGATGATATGGATACGGATGAATGTATGAATGTATGAATGCAACAATCACACTCAAGGATCAAGCAAAGCACACCAAACAAAGGTCATGGGAAAGCTCATTGTATCCCTAATATCAATCATCCATTTTGGTAGATTTAGGTTTTACACCTTATCAATACCCAAGTTCCATTGATATTAACGGTACATGAACCGGCTCTGACATCCCTAATATCAACCATCCTTCTTGGTGGATTTAGGTTTTACACCTTATCAACATCCAGGTTCCATTGATATTAACGGTGTCTGAACGACTCAACCATGAATCACGGGTTTGCTGAGAGTCACGAGCATGGAGTCTTGGTTAAGAACCACCCAAAGGGAGTGTACTAGGGTTTAAACCTGCCAGACATGTTCTACCAAAGGTTCCCATAATCATCGTCCCATCTCTCGGATATTATCGGAGGAACGAATACTCGTATTCCAAGAATATTCTCAAGAGAGACTCTTATGAGTGTAGTATCGCGTAACAATCGCATCAGATCTTACATCTGAACGACCTTCGCACTACGTCCTAAAAATAGGCCAAGATGGGTTTGGTAAACTAAGGTCCTTGGCTTCTAAGGCACATGATTGAACTAATAATGCCTAACCACAAATAACTTGTGTGACATTTTATCAATCCAACATGACCTCCACCAAGTGAATGGACTCGCAAGTCAACTGGCTAAGGAATACTCCACACCAGTCAACAAGACTATGCCATTCTCCTATCCTAGAGTGCACTCGAGTTCGGGTATAGAACTCATCTCACAGAGATCACCAAAGCAAACAGCAATTGTATATCAAGCAATTCAAACATTACAATCAATACAGTTATCCCAAATTGTACAAAAATATGTCAAATAACAAATAATAATATATCCATAACAAAGGTGAAAAGTAGGCAATACCACCAAGGATGCAATGTATTTCCCCAGCAGAGTCGCCACTTTTCTGTAGCGGTGTATTCGTCGCTATATGATTTATTGATTAAATCATAAGCAATGTATACAATGAATTCGAGTCGCCACCGCACTTTTATTTATCCTAAGGACTGGTTAAAAAGCGAACAAAAACCTAAGAAGTTTTACACGTAGAAAACTAATGAAAAGATCAGAGATCGGGGTAAGGGGTAAATTACGCAATGGGAAGGTGTTAGGCACCCATCACGTCCTAGGTACTCCCAGGGAACCTTTTTCACACTTGTTGTATAAGAAAAATATTTATTTGTTTTTGACATATTGTGCAAACATGAGTGGGATGATGAGAAAAGAATATACATGTTAATTATTTTTGTGTTCGAACGGATGAACCCGTTGCCTACGTACCTTCCATCAAAGGTAAGGATCAAAACGCCGTAGTTCGGCTAAAAACTTCCAAAAGTTAGTGGATTCAATTTTAAAACACAAGCTCTAAGGTCTTACGTTACCCACAGGAGAAAACTCAACCTTAAGAAACAACAAGTCCACCATGTGAGAAAAGCTTCAACTTGCTAGAGAGGGGTTAACCCTATAATAAGCAAGGAAGACTTACAATTCAATCAACTAAGGACAAATAGGTGAGATTAATATCAACCAACTAGGGTAAATCAAACCTATAGCTAATGTATGAAAACTTAACAAACATGGACAAAGCCACAAAATCATTTGAATGGGTGAAGTTATTTGGATTATTTACAAAAAGGTCAAAGTATGATTAAAGTCAATTCAAAATGAAGTATTTACAAAAATGAAGTTTGGAAAATCATGGACTTAAGGTCCAAGTTTCTAATTTGAAAAGAAGGTGAGAATGTTTGCACAACATGTATATACAAGTTTGAAAAGTCAACAGTGTGAAAAGTTTTGTAACAAAAAAGGGTATGGATGAAGTGTAAAACTTCCTAGAAGTTCACCTCTTGAAATCATATAGAAGATGATTCAAGAGTGTCCTTTGGAATGAGAGACAAGGCAAGTTAGTAAAATAAAAGACAAGGTGATACCGGATGCCACTCAATGGTCTTACTCCAATCTCACACAAAGGCGGATACCGGATACCAATAGATGGATTTACACCAATCTCCTAAAATGAACAATGATACCGGATGCCAATAAATGGTCTTACTCCAATCTCACAAAGGCTAAACAAAACAAAACATGGAAGTCAACTGCCAATCTATCTGGACTTAGGTTAACCTCCACATATGATCATAGGAAAACAAATGCCAAATTACATGGACTTACAATGAATCCTCACATACAACAACAAGCTCAATCAAAGAGCAAAGAGGATATGAGTGACCAATGAAGTGGTCTTACACTCTATCCCTTCCATGTCATAGGAACAAAAGCCAATCAATATGGACTTACAATTGTCCTCAATGGGAGAACATCAATGTCACAAGGACAAAAGAAATGATCATACACTAATGGCAAACAAAGATGATAAATGCACCATGGCAATCAATGATAGTAAATGCACAATGGCAAATCAAGTAATCATGTATAAATGAATCAAATAATCAATCACATAAATTCAAGTAGCACACACTATAACCATTCAATGAGGCTCAAGCAAAAGGGCGAGGCATTAAAGCCAACTGTAATAGGGTTAATGTTGCTCTTAACCTTACCATTGAGGGGCTAAGGTGAAGCAGATGAAAAGGTATGAGGGGTGTGCCTCATCACTCTTATCTCTGGTCAGAGAGAGTATTGAATATCAGAAGGTGTGGGAGTTCAGAAAAGGGGAACTCTCTCCACATATTAGACTCGATAGATCTTGGGTTTGGATCTCAATGCTACAACCATGTAATGGGAGCAAGGAGAAGACACACAGAATAGTGGGAGATAGGCTACATATCTCTTATATCCACCAATTGCCTCAAATGAGGACTTTTCCTGCTTGGGACAAACATAAACAATCACAAACATTGCCTCTTAAGGAGGACTTCAGACAGTTGCCTGGCTAAATAACAAGCCAGGTCTTCCAGACTACATGAAGAAGAAGGTGCTATACCTCAATGCAAATGCTATACAAGCAAAGCAATGCAAGTTCTTAAGAGAACTGAGCAACTAAGGGTACCTGAAATCAATCAAATATAATCAGCATCCCAACATAAACAAAACAACAACATAAGAATTAACAACCAATGTACAATCAAACAATAATGTGCATAGCACCAAGTCCAAGTGAACCAAGCACCCTACAACACAAACAAATTAGTTCACATGAAACAACTCAAATATGAATCAACCTCCTTAAGGCATTAGCTTCTTAACCTGAAAAGTCAAAGTCAAGCTCAAACATAAGTAACAAGACCACTAGGCCAAGCCTAGGGTCCAAAGGAGGGAAAAAACTTAAAACAGCAAGTGAAACATAATCAATGCCAAGATAATTCCAATAAGAAGAGATCCCAATTGGTCTCATATCCAAACTATGCACTAATTTCATTTTATGCACAAATTAAGACAAAGTAAGCAATGTTGCATCACATATGGACAACCAGAATGATTTCAATCAAAAAAATATCAAAACAGCACAGTAAATTCCACAAAAATTATATCCTAAACAGAGGGTATTCAATGGGCTACATGTCAATTTTCATGCCATTTGGACAAAAGGAACTATGTCAATTAAATCAACATGTTAAGGCATGCAAAAACACAATCAAACCAAGCCACCAAATGAGTATCAACTTCAATCCATTGTAAAACAGTGAAATCACATGAGAAATGAGTAGGACCAAAGCCAAATGGAAGCTTAATATGTTAGGAAGCACTCCACCAAATTTCATATTCACAGGATTAGGGATGAGGATTTGGCAACATATGTAAAAATGTTACACAAGCAAAGCCCTAAAAATGCTAAGCAGCAATCAAAAATCCTAATCAAATAGAAAATGGATCAATTGAATCCACAAAAATTCATGTTGAAATTTAACACATACATTGTATCTCATGCAAAAAATCAGGGCCATAGGCCTAAGGGAAGCATGGAAAATTAATTCATGAACTCAGCATAGCATAGTGTGACACAAACTGTCACACTCAAAAAGAAAAAATCATATCTACCAATCCAGAGATCCAAAAATCACAAATGATATACCAAAATCTCCAGAAATGTGTCAAGAATCATCATATGAAATTTCAATTAATTTGGAGCTAGAATGATTATTTGGTGATTAAAATGGTAAAACATATGAATTATGCACACATGTCAAAAATCAATAAGCCAATTAAAAATTCTACCAGGCACAACTTACACTACTATGCCTAAAAAAAGTAGATTAAATTTGGAATCTATCAAAAAAAATCCCACCTAATTTGGACTAATATTGAATTTTATATGAATTTTTTAAGTTTTGTAATATTATGATAATATTTATTTAAGTGTAATACGAATTAATGAATTTAATTATGTCCGGATGGCATTTCCGTAAATACCAAAAGCTAAGCCAAAGCGCACTGTAGCTCATTTATTTGTTGTCCGCGTGCGATTGGCCGGAATTAGGAGGGAAACACATTTTCGAAAATTGCCATGCACAGAACGGATTAAACGCAGAAGATTTCTAGAATTTCATCGTTCATCCTCGCGTTCATGCGTGTTCATCACTACCGGCTACGGTCTCGAATTTTTCTCAACGAAAATACACATGCTATATACCGTTGGAACCGGTGTTCGACGTAGATCATGAATATGCTAACGAAATCATCCAGAAGTTAACGCACAAAAAGATTCGATCAAAAGAAGCTTTGACGTACAAACTTAAAATCAAGATATCTCGATGATTACTCGATGAAATCGCATGGTTCAAGCATCATTACACTCTACATTCTACGCACTACAAGATGCATACAACAATTTCAACAATTAGAAGGTTCGAAAATCTCACCTTCTTGAAGCACAGTGTGGAATCTTGACGTGTTTTGATCCAAATCTTGAAAACAGATGGAGGATAATGATTATGAAGGTGTTTGGTGAAGAATTCGCAGCTCAACCGTGCATAATCATGAAGAATTTTCCACTTGCCATTGATGCTCAAGGTTTTGCAACAGTTGGAATTTGTACGTGTTTGGCTTCAATCTCCACAAACAGAACTTCAATCTTACCTACACATGAAGATTCAAACAAAAACTTGCAAGAACAATGGTGAATTTTGAAGAAATGGTGAAAAAATGCTTATGTGAAAAATGTGAAAAATGGAGAAAAAGTGAGAGAATTGAGAGAGTTTTTGTGATGAATATGAAATTGTGATTCTTCCCTGGCGTTTCTGTTATAATTAAGTTTATATACCATTGCCTAATCCAAACTTTAATCATGATTAGCAATTTTTGATAATTAGTAAAATATGCTTATTATGCATTTTGGCCTTTTTGCCCTTGGATGGTTAGAAGCAATGCAACAGTGATTTATCAATTTGAACAAGTCACAAATCTCATTTAGAAGCTATTGGAATTGGTCCCATGTCAAAATTCCATGTAATTTGAGTTTTGGACCATTTTGCCCTTGCATTTTAATTAGTTCACTTGAAAAATGACCTTTTTATGTGAATGCTTTTGGCAAAATATGGTGATGGATTATGAAAGTACACATTAAATGTGATTTGCTCAAAGAAAAACCATCCAATTTGGACATTCCATGTGCAAGTTATGCCACTTTGAATTCGGGCATTTTCTGAAAATGATTGGACCATATCTTGCTAACCACACATGGGAATTTCAAGTTCTTGGACTTCTTGGAATGGTGAGATCAAGATCTTCAACTTTCATGTTGGACAAAATTTGATTTGAAGCTTGTATGATGAAGTAATTTTGGGGAGAAAAACTTTCCATTTTGGGCAGGTGAGAATTACAGGTCATTTCCATTTTGGGAAACTTTTTGTCTGACTTCAAATCCTTCAACCTTGATCTTTGAAATGCCAAATGAGACTTATATGGACATAAATGAGGTCTTTCTAACCATCTCACACCTTCAAATTCCCGATTAAATGCATAGTTGACCACAGTTGACTTTTGTTGACTTTTCTAGGGTTTTGGATGACTGGGCCATGTTCTGATGAATTCCAAGCCTCTTTCAATTGAGATCTTGAATCCAAATGACATCACAAGTTATATGAACTCTTTATGAATGATCATGGTGTCCAAATTCTTCAAGAATGGTCACCATCTAGCTCAATGGCTGATTTTAACTGTATTGACCTAGCTAGCTTCATCTGCAAGCAACAAGGTTAGGTGACAATATTTTTGTACTTTTGGTTAGTAAACATATGAAAAGCAATGATATACAAGTGCAATACATGTTTGGTGATCAAGAACCACACTCAAAAGGTATCCCACCCACTAGGAGGGAAGCTAGGGTATGCAATGATCCTTGAGGCCATGATATGATATGATATGGGCCATGAGGAATCTTAGGGCAAAAATTGGGGTCTTACAATATGGTTATGTGTATTTAATGAAACACAAATCAGAGTCCTTTGAAAAGTTCAAGGAATTCAAGAATGAAGTACAAAATTGACTAGGTAAGAATATTAAAACTCTTCGATCAGATCGAGGTGGTGAGTATTTAAGCCTAGAGTTTGATGACCATCTGAAAGAGTGTGGGATCCTATCCAACCTTACTCCTCCTGGAACACCCCAATGGAATGGTGTATTTGAGAGAAGAAATCAAATCCTGTTAGACATGGTCCGATCCATGATGAGTCTCGCCGATCTTCCAAACTCCTTTTGGGGACATGCACTATTGACAACAACTTACACACTTAACCGTGTTCCATCCAAAAAGGTTGAGAAGACACCATATGAGATATGGAGTGGTAAGAAACCACATATGTCTTACATGAAGATTTGGGGTTGCGAAGTTTATGTGAAATGACAAATTTCAACTAAGCTTGAGCCCAAATCTGACAAATGCTCATTTGTGGGGTATCCTAAAGAAACAAGAGGGTATTACTTCTACAATCCTTCTGAGGGCAAAATGTTTGTCGCTCGATTTGGAGTTTTCCTAGAAAAGGATTTTATTTCCAAAGGAATCAGTGGGAGGAAAGTAGAGCTTGAAGAAATTCAAGAATCACAAAGCATTGATACACCTATGGAGGAATTAGAGTAGGAAACACAAGTAGTTGTGGAAGAGCAACCTGCTCAAGTAGAACAAGAGCAGCGTAGGTCAAGCAGGATACATCACCTACTTGAGAGATATTGATATCTCATAACTGATCAAGGTGATGTATTACTCATGGATCAAGATGAGCCTATGACCTACCAAGAGGCCATAACTGGTCCCGAGTCTGAGAAGTGCCTAGAAGCCATGAAATCTGAAATGGATTCCATGTACACAAACCAAGTTTGGACCCTGAAGGAGTTAACCCTATAGGATGCAAATGGGTCTTCAAAAATAAGACTGACATGGATGGTAAGGTACATACCTATAAGGCAAGACTGGTTGCAAAAGGATATAAACAAATTCATTGGGTTGACTATGATGAAACCCTTTCACCAGTTGCAATGCTTAAATCTGTTCGGATTTACTTGCTATCGCTGCATATCATGATTATGAAATATGGAAGATGGATGTCAAAACTGCTTTCCTTAATGGGAATCTTCTTGAGGATGTGTACATGACACAGCCTGAAGGATTTGACATACCAGAAGAAGCCCAAAAGATATGTAAGTTACAAAGATCAATCTATGGATTGAAGCAAGATTCCAGAAGCTGGAATCTTTGTTTTGATGAAGCAGTAAAACAATATGGATTCATCAAGAACGAAGATTGTAAGAACAAAAATTGTTCTACAACAGATTCCTTGATTTTGATGATAACAAAGGATGAAACCAAAAATGGCACCCTAACGAAAAGTTTCTAAGTGTGCAGGATTCTAAAGAAAGAAGGAAAAAATCTGATGATGTCATCAGATGCGAAACAAGATCAGATACAAATTATCAGAAGATAAGAAGCATCTGAAGTGGAGACACGTTCAAGAAAGTCTAACTCTGAGCAAAACAGCAATACATTAGAAGCATCTGAACAAGAATACGCTATAGAAGTTCTGACTCTGAACAACGGTTGTCTAACTCCAGAAACTCTCAGCGCTATCTGAAGAAATCCATCAGAACTCAAAAGAGATTAACATCAGAAGAAAGTTTCCAAGATCTCCAGAAACACAAATACTCTGAGCATGGAATTGCTAATCATGGAAGAGTAACGTTTAAGTCAAGAAAAGATTTGCAAATGGATTTCCTAATTGAGAAAGAGACGTTAATCTCCAACTTCAATAAAGAAAATACTACTTGTGGTAAGTAGTCATTTCAAGAAGAAAAAGTCATCCTGCAGAAGCTATTTATGTGATGGCGTAACTTCATCTCAATATCCACCAGTTTCAACTACTACCTCACTGATCTATATAAAGGATTGAGAATCAACTTTCAAAAGACACTAGCTAACAAGTCAGTAAGCCAACAAGCCAAAATTATACTGAAACACCAAGTCAAGAAAAACATTCTTTCTCTCTAAGATATTCACGAAGCTTTTGCTTATAACGTGAAAAACTCTTGTTCTTAACACTGTAATATTTGCTTTCTTAGAAGCACTCTAGATTACATAAATCTTTCATTTATTGTTTGTTGATTTCCTCAAGTGACTCTGTGTAGTCTGTATACTTGAGAGGGCTAAGAGATTTTTATCTTAGACGTTGTTTGTAATCTTTCAAGATTAGTGGATTAAGTCCTTGTTGAAGGCGAAATCACCTTGGCCGGGTGGACTGGAGTAGCTTTGTGTTATAAGCGAATCAGTATAAAATCCTTGTGTGATTTTCATTTTGAAAAGCGCTTATTTTTCAAAACAATTCAAACCCCCCGTTTCTTGTTTTTCTCACCTTCAATTGGTATCAGAGCTCCGGCTCTATTATTGATTTTCTAATCAAACACTTAACAGTGTAGAGAGATCCAGTACGAGAAAAACTATGGCCCACTCAAATGAAAAAGATTCTTACAATGCTAAGCCTCCTGTTTTTGATGGAGAGAAATTTGATTATTGGAAAGATAGAATCGAAAGTTTCTTTCTGGGTTATGATGCTGACCTCTGGGACATTGTCACAGATGGATATACACCTCCAATATTGGAAAATGGAGCTGAAGTTCCCAGAAACAAGATGTCAGAAGATCAGAAACGTATCTTCAAAAATCATCACAAGGCCAGAACAATACTTCTAAATGCTATATCATACAACGAATATGAAAAGATCACCAACAGAGAGACAGCCAAAGATATACTTGACTCTCTGAAGATGACCCATGAAGGAAACTCCCAAGTCAAGGAGACGAAGGCTCTGGCGCTTATCCAGAAATATGAAGCCTTCAAAATGGAAGATGATGAAGCTATAGAGGCTATGTTTTCCAGATTTCAAACTCTTATTGCAGGTCTTAAAGTGCTAGACAAAGGATACACAACTGCAGATCATGTTAAGAAGATAGTCAGAAGTCTGCCAAAGAAATGGAGACCTATGGTTACTGCTCTGAAGCTGTCAAAGGATCTGAACAATATCAGCCTTGAAGAACTTGTTAGTTCTCTCAAAAGTCATGAGATAGAACTAGAGGAGGATGAACCTCAGAAAAGGAACAAGTCCGTAGCGCTAAAGTCCAGATCTGAAAGACGGAAACCTGACAGAACCAAAGCTCTCCAGGCAGAAACTGAAGATACTGACGACTCTGAACCTGAAGACTCTGATGATGAAGAAGAGTTGTCCCTACTAACCAGAAGAGTTAAGCAACTCTGGAAAAAGAGGAACAACAACTTCAGAAGACCAAGACCCAGAGGGGATCGATCAGAGTCAACTTCAAAAGGTAAAGCTAACAAAGATATTACCTATTATGAATGTAAAGAAACAGGTCATTACAGGAATGAATGCCCTAAGCTAAAGAAGGACAACCCTAGAAAAGAAAGCTTCAAGAAAAACATCTTCAGAACAAAGAAAGGACTGTTGGCTACCTGGGATGACAGTGAATCTGGATCATCAGAATCTGACTCTGATGAACAGGCCAACGTAGCACTTATGGCTACCACATCCAGCAGCTCAGACGAAGAATCTGAAGAGGTATTTTCTGAACTTTCTCGATCTGACTTAGAATCATGTTTGTCAGAAACTCTTACCTCTTATCAGAAATTAAAACAAAAGTTTAAAAACATTAAAGGTTGTCTTAAAACAAAATTTGAAGAATGTAATGAACTTGAGATAACAATTCTAGCACATGAAGATACAATCAGATCTTTAACGTTAGAAAGAGATGGAGCAAAAACAAAAAGCTCAGAATTAGAAGAAGCGTTGTCTCAAGCACCACAAACTTCAAATAAAATTATTTATAAATATGAAGAAGCCTTTCAAGAATTTCTGAAGAATGGGATAGATAGGAGTATTATGGCATCCATGATTTATGGAGTAAGTCAGAACAATAAAAGGGGAATTGGGTATGATCCTAAGGAAGATAAAACTTCTACAAGTGATCAAATTAAATCTCCTTTTTCATATCACTACACACACACACAAGAACACAAATTTAAAAATGCTAGAAGACCCAAAGTTATAAGAAACTCTGGGAAAACTAATCTAAAAGGACCTAAGAGATTCTGGGTACCGAAAGATAAGATTATCTATGTTGCAGATATCCTATGCAGCAAAGTTCAGACACCAGTCATGGTACCTGGACTCTGGATGCTCGCGACACATGACGGGAAGAAAGTCTATGTTCCAAAGTCTGGAACTTAAAGACGCTGGATTTGTAGGCTTCGGAGGAGATCAGAAAGGAAGGATCAGAGGCTCCGGAACTATTGGTAATGGTACTCTTCCCTCTATATCTGATGTTCTTTATGTAGAAGGATTAATGCATAACTTGTTATCCATAAGTCAATTAAGTGATAACGGTTATGATGTAATCTTCAATCAAAAAACATGTAAAGCCATTAATCAGAACGATGGCTCTGTCCTTTTCACAGGCAAGAGGAAAAACAACATTTACAAAATAAATCTTTCTGATTTAAAAGATCAAAATGTTAAATGTCTAATGTCAGTTCACGAAGAGCAATGGGTATGGCATAGACGCTTGGGACACATTAGCATGAGGAAACTTTCTCAGCTAACTAAACTCGAGTTAGTCAGAGGCCTACCTAAACTGAAGTTTTCTTCAGATGCTCTGTGTGAAGCTTGTCAGAAAGGAAAATTTTCAAAAACATCTTTTAAAAAGAAAAATGTTGTTTCTACCTCTAAGCCTCTGGAACTTCTTCACATTGACTTATTTGGTCCTGTGAAAACAGCATCAGTTAATGGAAAGAAGTATGGACTAGTCATTGTTGATGATTACAGTCGCTGGACATGGGTAAAATTCCTAAAGCACAAGAGTGAGTCTCACTCTGTATTCACAAGTTTCTGTTCCAAAGTGCAAAAAGAATTTGACTCTAAAATTATTAGAGTCAGAAGTGATCATGGTGGAGAATTTGAAAACAAAGATTTGAAGAATTATTTGATTCTAATGGAATATCCCATGATTTCTCCTGCCCTAGAACTCCACAACAAAATGGAGTTGTAGAGAGGAAGAATAGGACACTCCAAGAGATGGCCAGAACCATGATCAATGAAACAAATGTAGCAAAGCACTTTTGGGCAGAAGCTGTAAATACAGCGTGTTATATTCAGAATAGAATCTCTATAAGACCTATTCTGGAAAAGACTCCCTATGAACTGTGTAAAGGAAGAAAACCAAACATTTCATATTTTCATCCTTTTGGATGTTCTTGTTTTATATTAAATACTAAAGAACATCTGAACAAGTTTGATTCCAAAGCACAGAAAGGTATTATGTTAGGATACTCAGAACGCTCTAAAGGCTACAGAGTATACAACACAGAAACCAAAATTGTGGAAGAATCAATTCATGTCAGATTTGATGATAAGCTTGACCCTGAAAAGTCAAAGCTAGTTGAAAAGTTTGCAGATTTGGAAATCACTCTTGTAGAGTCTGATAAAACTCCAGAAGCAACTGTCACTCAAAGCTCTGAAGAAATTAAATCTCCAGAAATCCCAAAGAAAGTCAAAAGTCGTATCAATGTATCTGAAGATTTGATTCTGGGAAACAAGGACGAACCTGTCAGAACCAGATCTACCTTCAGAACTTCTGAAGATATTCCTCCGGGACTAGTGTCTCTGATTGAGCCTACGTCTTGTGATGAAGCACTTCAGGATAACGACTGGGTGGCAGCTATGCAAGAAGAATTGGATCAATTCTCAAAGAATGATGTCTGGGATCTCGTTCCTAAACCCAGAGGCACTCATGTCATTGGAACCAGATGGGTTTTCAGAAACAAGCTGAACGAGAAAGGAGAAGTTGTCAGAAACAAAGCTCGACTGGTAGCTCAAGGTTACAGTCAACAAGAAGGTATTGACTATAATGAAACCTTTGCTCCAGTCGCGAGGTTAGAATCTATTCGTCTTCTTGTATCTTTTGCTATTAATCATTCTATTAAATTATATCAAATGGATGTCAAGAGTGCATTTCTTAATGGTTATATATCAGAAGAAGTGTATGTCAACCAACCTCCAGGTTTTGAAAACTCAAATTTTCCAGAACATGTTTTTAAACTTAAGAAATCTTTATATGGACTTAAACAAGCTCCCAGAGCTTGGTATGAACGATTAAGCAATTTTCTTCTGGAACAAAATTTTATCAGAGGGAAAGTTGATTCTACACTCTTCTGTAAAAACCTTAATAATGATCTCATGATATGCCAGATTTATGTTGATGATATTATTTTTGGTTCTGCTAATATCTCTGTTTGCCAAGAATTTTCTAAGTTAATGCAGGCAGAATTTGAAATGAGTTTAATGCAAGAATTAAAGTTCTTTCTGGGAATTCAAATTAATCAAACTCCAGAAGTCACGTACGTTCATCAAAGCAAGTACATTAAAGACGTTCTGAAGAAGTTTGACATGACTGAATGCAACTCTGCAAAAACTCCCATGCACCCAACTTGCATTCTGGAAAAGGAAGAGGTAAGCAACAAGGTTTGTCAGAAGCTCTATCGAGGTATGATAGGCTCTCTCCTCTATCTGACTGCTACTCGTCCTGATATTCTCTTTAGTGTCTGTCTTTGTGCCAGATTCCAATCAGATCCTAGAGAATCTCATTTAACAGCAGTTAAGAGAATTCTTAAGTATCTGAAAGGAACTCCTAACCTGGGCCTGATGTATGAGAAAACATCAGAGTATAGACTCTCGGGTTATTGTGATGCAGATTATGCAGGAGATAGAATAGAACGAAAAAGCACATCTGGGAATTGCCAGCTTCTGGGAAACAATCTAATCTCCTGGGCTAGCAAAAGACAGTCAACTATTGCTCTATCAACTGCAGAAGCAGAATACATCTCAGCATCACTGTGCACAACTCAGATGCTCTGGATGAAGCATCAGCTAGAAGATCTACAAATCTTTGAGAGTAACATTCCTATCTTTTGTGATAATACTGCTGCTATTTGTTTAAGTAAGAATCCCATTCTACATTCCAGAGCCAAACACATAGAAATAAAACATCATTTTATCAGAGACTATGTTCAGAAAGGGATAGTAACATTGAAGTTCATTGATACAGAACATCAATGGGCAGATATCTTTACTAAGCCTCTAGCTGAAGATAGATTTCTTTTTATCTTAGAACATCTGAACATTAAAAATTTCCCTGAGTGAAATATGGCTCTGAAAATGTAAAATGTGACTCTGATGTAGACAAATGTACTTCTGCCTCTGACTCTGATACTTCTACCAAGTTAAGAAGATATCTGAGTTAGAAATCTTCAGAAACCAATCCTTTGGTATTCCTGAAGATCAGATACATCAACACGTGGAGCACCAAGCGTCTAACCCTAGAACTTCTAGACAGCTGTCAAAAGAAATCAAAGGTCAGAACGTTTGAAATCTCCTAGAGCAGTGTGCGTACTGTTGGGATTAGACATTCATTAATTAGCTGTAATCATTTTTCCCCCCAAACGTGCTATTTTGATTTTTGTGCTAACGCTGGAATGTGTGTCGTTTTGCATGTGTTTTACTTAGAGTATATAAACACTTTTCTCACATTTCACACTTATCACTCTCACTCACTCTCAAACCCTCTCTAAAACCCTAAAACTCTCTGAAGCATTCTCTGCAAGTTCCTCAATCTTCATCTTCTTCTTCACCATGGTCGCCCAACAACAAGAAGTCTTTAACTTCTCTCAACAAATGGAATCTAGTTCTACTGCTCAAACCTCAAACACTCAAACTCCAACGGTTACAGGCGTCACCATCACCCCTGTTTACAAAGAACCTCACGTTCTTGACCGTGAACGCCATATCAACCTTTCAACCCCTTTTGAAGGTTTGGATGTGTTGTGCGAATCGCTTGTTGATTTCGACAACCTAAGAAGAAATGGCGTTGATCTCACTAAAGAGCTTCGTAAACAAGGATGGGAAAACTATTTCCAAAGACTTTATGGTCCCATTTACCCACTTCTCGTCAAGGAGTTCTGGAGATTTGCAGATGCAGATGACAACTTCATCGTCTCATATGTTCTGAGGGTGAAGATTGTTATTACTGAAGGGTCTATTGCCTCTCTGTTGAACATGGAGATAAGTGGAGGAAAAAGGATTTACAACATCCCTCCTAGGTCAAAGCGCATCACTGATGTTATCAACCCAACAATCTTCAAACCCAACGTTGAAGGAAACCCTTCTAAAAACAAAGAGCTACACCAGAACCTCAGAGTGTGGCTGAAGATTATTCTGGGAACCATTCACCACCGTCCTGCCTCTAACTCCTCTGACTACATCAATGCAGACCAGAAATGCATTCTGTACTGCATTCAGAAGGGTATAAAGATCTGCCTCCCTGCTCTCCTTTTCAGATATCTGAGAGATTCGGTCAGAGAAACCAGAAACAACATGAAGCCCAGATCCTACATTCCTCTGGGAAGATTGCTATCTGACGTCTTCATTGAGCATGGACTGGTAGACCATCTGGAAAAGACCAAATTGATGGATGATCTGGCAATAGATGTGGGGAAGCCTCTGAATGCCAGAAACCTCAAGAGTATGGGGATAATCAAGAAAATTCAAGTCAGGCCAACTCTGGATACATCCTGGGATAATTTGAAAGATCAGAGGAAGATGCCTCATGGCCTTGCCAGATTCTTCAAGAATGAACCCAGAGACGCTGTTGCTATCTATCTTCAGCGTCTGCTGGATGATGGTGTTGACATCTCTGATTTCAGCCTCGATGACTGTCTGGACTCTGAAGAAGACTTCGTCAGATACAAGAGAGGTCTGTCTGAAAAGAAGGTAGCATCTCAGGCAAAGAAGGCCAGACTCGGAGAAACTTCTGGAAGCAAATCTTCAGCTCCTCTGAATATCTCTACTGGTAAGTCTGTTCCTCCTGTTACCTCTAATCCTCTGATGGCTTCTTCTAACTCTCTCTCTTCACAACCTATTTATACCACCTCTGATATTTCACCCTCAATCACCAGAACCTCCCAACCTACACCAGTTCTAAATATAGCCCGTACATTCATACCTCCCTCTGAACCTAAACTAACCCACCAAAGCATTTTATCTTCATCATCCTCAGCACCAGAATCACCCCCATATGTTTCCCTCTCTTCTGACCCAAAATTTTCTGACCCTGATTCCCCAACCATAGCCACAATTTATGCTCATAGACTTGCTTCACAACAAACACAAACACAATCTGAAGCAACTTCACCTCCACCACAACAAACAACCACCATACCTTCTGAAAACCAACCCTCTGACCATCCCACTTCTGATATCAACCCACCAAACATCTCCGCTGAACCAGAACCAGAATCCGAACCTTTAGATTTAAACCCTCTTTATGCTTCACCTCAAACATCTGACCCTCAACCAGAAGCAGAATCTGAACCCCAACCTGAATCAGAATCTGAACCTCAAACTTTAAATCTCAGCCCTCCAAACTCTCCACCTCATACCTCTGAACCAGAACCTGAACCTGAACTTTCTAAACCTACCCTTAAGGAAGCCATCTTGATGATTGCAGAGGCTTCAGTTCAAAAGGTCGATTCTCTGGTCACTAACTCTGAAATCAGTGATGATCCTAAATCTGTAAGGACTCACTGGAACAGAGTCATTGGCTGGATGACATCTGAGGCCTTTAGACTGAAGGGCATCTCTGAACAAGTCAGAAATGGCTACATCAGAGATGCTGAGGCAAGACTCCAGGAGAGACTTGCCAGAGAGGCTGAAGCCAAAAGGCTAGAGGAAGAGAGAATTGCCAGAGAAGCAGAAGAAGCAAGAAGGATAGAAGAAGAAAGACTTGCTAAGGAAGCTGAAATCCTAAGGCAAAAGGAAGCTGAAGCAAAGACTCTGGCAGATGCAGAAGCTCAAGCTGCTGCTGAAGCTGAAGCTCAGAAGGCTCTGACTCTGGGGGAGTCCTCTTCTGTGATTCCTACGGTTCTTCAGACTCTGAAAGAACTCAAGCAAGATCAGAATGAACTCCGGGCCAGAATGGACAAGCAAGATACTGTCAACGAAAACATCCAGAGCATGCTTGCAATGTTGCTTCAGAGAATGCCTCCGCCTCCAAACCCTTAGGCACTTAGGATTTATTTTTTTGGCTTGCCTGTTGTCTTTGTTTTTGCTATCTCTCTGAATCTGATGTTTTTTTTTCTTGTTGCCTTTGTGCTTCTATCTATGAATTCAAGTTTTTCTCTTTACTTATTTTCTACTATGTCTTTTTGATTCTGACAAAAAGGGGGAGAAGTAATTAATAGCTCTGATGAAAATATTGTCTAACACCTTAAGCATTCTGCAACATATTTTTTTCTATAAATAAAATTATCTAACTTGGACTTAAGAAATTGCAGAGAACTTCAGAAACCTCTTTACTTAAGAAACTCTGGTAAGAACTTCAGAACTCCCTAGCACTATCTCAGGGGGAGCTTCTGTCTATCTGATCTAATATTATTCATGTTTCATCTGCTAATTAAGGTTGTTTTGTCATCATCAAAAAGGGGGAGATTGTAAGAACAAAAATTGTTCTACAACAGATTCCTTGATTTTGATGATAACAAAGGATGAAACCAAAAATGGCACCCTAACGAAAAGTTTCTAAGTGTGCAGGATTCTAAAGAAAGAAGGAAAAAATCTGATGATGTCATCAGATGCGAAACAAGATCAGATACAAATTATCAGAAGATAAGAAGCATCTGAAGTGGAGACACGTTCAAGAAAGTCTAACTCTGAGCAAAACAGCAATACATTAGAAGCATCTGAACAAGAATACGCTATAGAAGTTTTGACTCTGAACAACGGTTGTCTAACTCCAGAAACTCTCAGCGCTATCTGAAGAAATCCATCAGAACTCAAAAGAGATTAACATCAGAAGAAAGTTTCCAAGATCTCCAGAAACACAAATACTCTGAGCATGGAGTTGCTAATCATGGAAGAGTAACGTTTAAGTCAAGAAAAGATTTGCAAATGGATTTCCTAATTGAGAAAGAGACGTTAATCTCCAACTTCAATAAAGAAAATACTACTTGTGGTAAGTAGTCATTTCAAGAAGAAAAAGTCATCCTGCAGAAGCTATTTATGTGATGGCGTAACTTCATCTCAATATCCACCAGTTTCAACTACTACCTCACTGATCTATATAAAGGATTGAGAATCAACTTTCAAAAGACACTAGCTAACAAGTCAGTAAGCCAACAAGCCAAAATTATACTGAAACACCAAGTCAAGAAAAACATTCTTTCTCTCTAAGATATTCACGAAGCTTTTGCTTATAACGTGAAAAACTCTTGTTCTTAACACTGTAATATTTGCTTTCTTAGAAGCACTCTAGATTACATAAATCTTTCATTTATTGTTTGTTGATTTCCTCAACTGACTCTGTGTAGTCTGTATACTTGAGAGGGCTAAGAGATTTTTATCTTAGACGTTGTTTGTAATCTTTCAAGATTAGTGGATTAAGTCCTTGTTGAAGGCGAAATCACCTTGGCCGGGTGGACTGGAGTAGCTTTGTGTTATAAGCGAACCAGTATAAAATCCTTGTGTGATTTTCATTTTGAAAAGCGCTTATTTTTCAAAACAATTCAAACCCCCCCTTTCTTGTTTTTCTCACCTTCAAAGATGAGCCTTGTGTCTACAAGAAGGTTAGTGGGAGCATGATCGTTTCCTGGTATTGTATGTAGATGACATATTACTCATTGGAAACGATGTCTCTACCCTACAACAAGTAAAGTCTTGGTTGGGGAAATGCTTTTCTATGAAGGACCTAGGTGAAACAACCTATATATTAGGAATCATAATCTATAGAGATAGATCACAAAAACTGCTTGGCCTAAGTTAGAGTACGTACATAGACAAAGTGTTGCGACGCTTTAATATGCATGATTCCAAGAAAGGATTCATACCTATGCAACATGGCATGTGTCTATCAAAAACACAATCCCCTTCAACTAAGGAAGAAAGGGATCTCATGAATAAGATTCTATATGCATCTGCAATAGGATCTATCATGTATGCCATCTTATGTACTCGACCAGATGTCTCGTATGCTTTAAGTGCAACGAGTAAGTACCAATCTGATCCTGGTGATGCTCATTGGGTAGCTGTCAAGAATATCCTTAAGTATTTGAGAAGGACTAAGGACTCATTCTTGATATATGGAGGTCAGGAAGAGCTGGATGTATTTGGATACACCGATGCTAGCTTCCAGACAGATAAGGATGACTTTAGATCGCAATCCGGTTATGTGTTTTGCTTAAACGATGGCGCTGTGAGTTGGCAAAGTTCAAAGCAAGATACAGTTGCTGATTCTAATCGAGGCCGAGTATATTGCTGCCTCAAGTGCAGCAAAGAAAGTTGTTTGGATCAAAAAGTTCATTAGTGAACTTGGCATAGTTCCTAGCATTGTGGATCCCATTGGTCTCTATTGTGATAACAATGGTGCTGTCGCACAAGCTAAGGAACCTAGATCTCACCAACGATCCAAACACATACTTAGGAGTTATCACCTCATTCGAGAGATAATAAATAGAGGAGATGTGAAAATATAAAGAGTACCTACACTTGACAATATTGCTGACCCACTGACAAAGCCTCTTGCGCAGCAGAAGCATGATGGCCATACTAGATCTATGGGCATTAAGGGTATGCCTGATTGGCTCTAGTGCTAGTCGGAGATTGTTGGTGTAAGCCCTAGAGGCCAATACTTTTGGTACTTGTATCGAATTCTTTATTAATAATAAAAGGCTTTTACTTTATTATGTTTGTCTAATAAAGTCCCTAGAATAGATAGTCCGTTTAATGTATCAAGTGTGGCTTAATCATGAGATCACATTAAACATAAGGACACTATTCTTAAAGTATCCATAGTCGAACTTTATTGTGAAGTGGGATAACATTAAAGCATTAAGAATATTATGTATATATACTGATGATCACATTTCATGGATCATGGATAAGGAGTTATCAAGTCTTAAACATATGTATGAATATTAAGAGTAATATTTATACTGGATTGACCCGCTATGAGAATACTATATAGAATGTTATGCAAAGTGTCATAAGTTATTCTCATGGTGATAATGGTGTATACCACCCTTCGACCTGAAACCACTATGGACCCTAGATGTAGAGTCGAGTACCTTATTGCTGATCAAACATTGTCCGTAACTGGATGACCATAAAGACATTCGATGGGTACTCCACAAAGCATGCTAAGGGACATGAGTGACCTAGATGGAATTTTCCCATCCTGCGTAACAGGATAAATGTCTATGGGCCCAATATTGAACTGGACAAGGATGACACGGTCTATGTCTTGTGTTCAATATAGACATAAGGGTAAAAGGGTAATTGTACACATAAGTATTATCACAAAAGGATTAGTCAGATCACATAACATTTTCGTGTCTTGGGTAGCAGTGATGTGTTGCTAGATACTGCTCATTGTTTATTATGTTAAATACGTGATTTAATATAATTGTCAATGCCACGAAAACCTACAGGGTCACACACAAAAGGACGGATTGATGAGAGATAGAGTAACTAAGGAACACCGTAAGGTACGATGCAGTTATGTGAATTGTATAACATCGTAAGATACAATGCACTTAAGTAGAATACGAAATATGGTAAGGTACCATGCGCTTAAGTGATTTTGGCATATTATATGATATGGGCCACATATACTTGAGTGGGCTTTTTAGCTTGCAGCCCACACAAGTGGTTCTATAAATAGAACCCTTGTGTAGAAGCATTTGTGCAATTGCAATTTCGTTTCTCTCTCTCTCTCTCACTTAAAGCCTTCATCCGTAGAAGCTAGCATTGAGATTGAAGGAATCCGTTCGTGTGGACTGAGTAGAGGCGTTGTCATCGTTCAACGTTTGTGATCGCTCCGTAGATCTGCATCAAAGGTTACAATCGCCACAAGAGGTAACGATTCTATCACTGATCATGCCCATTCGTAAGAATCACTAAAGGAGAAATTTTAAATTCTGCTGCGTTTTGGATCGCTATTCTCCTTCAAGAAGACCGCAAAGAAAAGGAAACCCGTCATCGGTTAGGATGAAAATATCAAGGATTAACTCTCTGGGAAACGAGAATAGGGATTACAACTACCTTGTTACTGAGTAGAATACCGAAAATGAGAATATCCATCATCGGTTAAGATGAACATATCAAGGATAGACTCAAGCAGAGGAGAGAAAGATACCCGTCACTAGTTAGGGTGAACATATCAATGACATACTTCCTAGGGAATCAAATCCACTAGGGACTCTACTATTGGGACACTTTTGCCGGATATTAGGCAAGAAGTAACAAATTGCAAACTAAGAAGAATATTACTAGTTACTGGGAAATAGACTCTTAGGGAACTCAAAGTATCTATCTAGGTAGGAGCTAGAAAGAAATAGTCAATCAATACTTAACCCAATTAGGACATAACTCAAGGGGAGTGATTCCATCCAGATAAACAATTAGGGAGGAAACTGAAGTAATAATCATCCACGAGGAAACAACTCAGTGGGGAAGAGGAGAAAGGTTAAAGACTTTCTGCCTTAGGGGTTGACACTCTACAATTGAGGGAGGACAAACACCGAAATTTGTATGGGGATAAAGTACCGCCATACAGGGAATAAGAATCTTAAACCAACAATTTAATCAGGTATGCGAATATGCAAATATGAAATTATATGAATGTATATGTATATGATGATTATGCTGACAAGGACAATCACAAAGGATACAAAGGTGTCGAAAGAAATTGAATCATCGGTACAATCCCTGGTCAATCCACAAAATATGGAGACAATTGCTGGAGAACAGAGAGATCAACAATCCAAAAAGGCTCAACCCTAACTGGGGAAGGAGGAGATCTGCTGAGGAAAGAGAAATATCACCGAACCTGTGGGGAATTTTAGGTCAACACCATAAAAATGGGAGAAAACCCTACAGGGAAAACAAACTGCTCAGGAACCAGGAGGAAACTCTGACTAGGGAGCAAGTCGACTGGCGATTGGCAGGAAACCAATGCGATCTACTTGGGAGATCAACCATTTCTGCTGAAGGAAACCAAACTCCACTAGGGAAGGCAGAAACTCTGTCGAGGGAGACAAGTCGCAGGGTACCTGAATCAACCAACTCAGCTAAGAAAAAGGAACGAAGCTCTACTGGGGAATCAAAAAAATTCGTCGAGGAACTGAATTAACACAATCATCTAGGGATACCCGAAGGGTTAACTGCTTGGGGGACCTCTGATGTTTCACACTCAAGGACTTGTTATCCATCGGAATGTTGTTGATATTTCTTTTAACTGCCTTGGAAAATTCTTGCTTTTGATATGTTTTAAGAATAAGAGCTTTAAAATTTTTTAATTTTCAAAAAATGATCATAATAAAATTTAAACTATTGGCTGAAATAAATAAGAGTAGAAACAATTGGATAAAAGCTCAACTTTATTTGATATAATGGTAGTCTATAAATGACAAGACCCCATAGATTTTTACAAAGTTGAAAATGGTAATTTACATGGAAAAGGGTTACATTGAATACAAATGATCCTTAATCCTTCTACCAACTCTTGATATCCACTGTGCTCTCGACCGCTGCCGGGGTGATGAATTGATGTCAACCCTTGTGCTCAATCAAATTTTCAAAACACTGAAGATCAGCAGAATGCAGTTACTTGCCATAATCCCTAATTTTTGCATAAGTTGCCTCAGGGTGAGGTACTCAACTTATCAGGAAATTCTTTCTGCTTTTATGTCTCTACTTTTTGCCTGGATCGCCCTTTCGGGTTTTCAATCCACCAAGACGCTCCTTTTTCAACTTAGCGAGCTATTATTTTTCTTTTTAGGCGAAGTATTTCTTGACTGCATATGCGTTCACAGGACGATTGAACTCTTCACCATCCATAGTTGTAAGTATTAAGGCACCGCCTGAAAAGGCTCTCTTAACAACATATGAGCCTTCATAATTAGGAGTCCACTTTCCTCTAGAATCTGGTTTGAACGATAAAATCTTCTTGAGCACAAGGTCACCTTCTCCGAATACACGAGGTCTGACCTTCTTATCAAAAGCTTTCTTCATCCTTTGCTGATACAACTGGACATGACACATGGCAGTTAATCTCTTCTCTTCAATCAAATTCAACTGGTCAAACCTAGTTTGACACCATTCAGCCTCAGTCAACTTGACTTCCATGAGCACTCGCAATGAAGGAATCTCAACCTCTACGGGGAGTACTGCTTCCATACCATACACAAGAGAGAAAGGGGTTGCCCCTGTTGAAGTGCAGACAGATGTACGATACCCATGCAAAGCAAACATGAGCATCTCATGCCAATCCTTGTATGTGACAACAATCCTCTGAATGATCTTCTTGTTGTTCTTGTTCGCAGCTTCAACAACCCCATTCATCTTGGGCCTGTAGGGAGAAGAATTATGATGTGCAATCTTGAAGTCTTTGCAAAGAGCTTCCATCATATTATTATTCAAGTTCGATCCATTATCAGTAATGATCTTACTTGGCACACCATAACGACATATAATCTGATTCTTGATAAACCTTACAACAACTTACTTGGTTACATTTGCATATGATGCCACTTCAACCCATTTTGTGAAGTAGTCAATTGCCACCAAAATGAAACGATGTCCATTCGAAGCTTTGGGCTCAATCATCCCAATCATATCAATTCCCCACATGGAGAAAGACCATGGGGAAGAGATAACATTCAATAGTATCGGAGGAACATGAAACTTATCAGCATAAATTTGACACTTGTGGCACTTCTTCACAAACTTGCAACAATCAGATTCCATTGTCAGCCAATAGTAACCTGCTCGTAACATCTTCTTCGCCATTGCATGTCCATTGGAATGAGTACCAAAGGAACCTTCGTGCACTTCGGCCATCAACAAGTCTGCTTCGTGTCTATCCACGCATCTGAGCAAAACCATGTCGAAGTTTCTCTTGTACAATATATCACCATTCAAGTAGAAATTGCCGACTAATCTTCTTAAAGTCTTCTTATCTTTCAAAGATGCCCTAGGCGGGTAAATCTGACTTTAAAGGAAACATTTGATGTCATAATACCATGGCTTCTCGTCTTTAATCTCTTCAATAGCAAACGCATGAGCTGGCCTATCAAGACGCATCACAGACAAATTAGGAACTCCATTCCAATACTTCACTATAATCATTGATGCCAATGTTGCAAGAGCATCTGCCATCCGGTTTTCATATCGAGGGATATGATGAAACTCAACCTTTATAAAGAAAGTTGAAATCCTCCTTGCACAATCTCTATCTGGTATTAAACCGGGTTGATTTGTCGCCCATTCTCCTTTGATTTGATTCATAACCAAAGCCGAATCACCGAAGACATCCAAATACTTGATTCTGAGATTCATGGCCTCTTCAAGCCCCATAATGCAAGCTTTATATTCTGCCACGTTGTTTGTACACTTGAAAGTCAATCTAGCTGTAAATGGTAGATGAGTTCCTTGAGGAGTAATAATCACTACCCCAATGCCATTTCCATATTGATTAACAGCTCCATCAAATACCATGCCCCAACGGGAACCAGGTTCTGGCCCTTCTTCAAGCAATGGTTCATCACAATCTTTCATTTTCAAGTACAAAATCTCTTCATCAGGAAAGCCATACTGTACTGGCTGATAATCTTCAATTGGTTGGTGAGCCAAATGGTCAGCCAAGATACTACCTTTAATTGCTTTCTGAAATCGGTATTCGATATCATACTCTGATAACAACATCTGCCAATGGGCAATTCTCCCATTTAAAGCAGACTTCTCAAAAATATACTTGATTGGATCCATTTTGGATATCAACCAAGTGGTATGATTCAACATATACTGACGCAGACGCTTAGCAGCTCAAGCCAATGCGCAACAAGTTTTCTCAAGCCTAGAATACCGAGTCTCATAGTCGGTGAACTTCTTACTGAGGTAGTAAATTGAAAATTCTTTCTTTCCAGTCTCATCTTGCTAACCAAGAACACAACCCATACTCTCATCAAGCACAGTCAAATACATGATCAACGGTCTTCCTTCAACAGGTGGAGACAAAATCGGAGGTTCAAGCAAATATTCCTTGATACTGTCAAAAGCTTTCTGGTAGTCTTCGGTCCAATCACAATACTGATCTTTCCGAAGAAGCTTGAATATAGGCGCACATTGTGCAGTCATGTGGGAAATGAATCTGGAAATATAATTCAAGCGGCCAAGAAAACCTCTGACTTGCTTATCAGTTTTGGGCGCGGGCATCTCTTGTATTTCTTTGACCTTGGCAGGATCAACTTCAATACCCTTCTGGCTGACAATAAATCCCAACAACTTACCAGAACGAACACCAAAAGTACAATTATTGGGATTCAAGTGGAGTTTATATTTGCTCAAATGCTGGAATATTTTCAACAAATGCTCAACATGTTCCTCTTCATCAATTGATTTAGCAATCATGTCATCGACATAAACTTCGATCTCTTTGTGCATCATGTCATGAAAAAAAATAGTCATTGCTCTCTATTAAGTTGCACTAGCATTCTTTAGACCGAAAGGCATCACTCTATAACAGAATGTTCCCCAAGGTGTAATGAATATGGTCTTCTCCATATCTTCGGGTGCCATCTTGATCTAATTATATCCGGAAAATCTATCCATAAACGAAAAGACTTTGAATTTAGCAGTATTGTCTACCAACATATCAATGTGTGGCAGAGGGAAATCGTCTTTCAGACTAGCTTTATTCAAATCTCTATAGTCAACACACATGTGGACTTTTCCATCTTTCTTCGGCACATGCACAATATTGGCCACCCATTGCGGATACTCAGCGGTTATAAGAAAATCGGCATCAATCTGCTTCTGCACTTCCTCTTTGATCTTTACATCCATATCAGGATGCGTTCTTCTCAACTTCTGCTTGACTGGTGGGCATTCTGGCTTCAACGACAATCTATGCTCCACAATCTCAGAATCCTACCTAGGCATTTCTTGATAGGACCAAGCAAACACATATGAATACTCTCGAAGAAGATCAATCAACCCCTTCTTGACTTCTGGACACAATCGAGACCCAATCTTGACTTCCTTCACATTATCCTCGGAACTCAAATTGACTAACTCGACCTGCTCTTCGAATGGCTGAATGGTCTTTTCTTCTTGCTCAAGAAGACGAGATAATTCATCACTTACTTCTACATCACTTTCCTCCTCGGCCTCAAACACATGAAAATGCCCAAACAATGTTCACTTCTCCCTTAGGCATATGAGAAGGATTTTAAAACATATAAAAGAAATTACTTAGATTGATGCAAAATAACAGGAATATCAACAGTAGTCCAATTGTTGCAAGCCTTTCCATGCGTAAAAAAATTAGTGCAGTCTTCCTCTTCGTCATCCTCTAGCACAACAACTAAGTGTTGTTCATTGCCATGAATGAACCCTCCACTACGGAAGCTAAGTCGCATATCTTCAGACTTTGCAATTGATGAAACTTTCTGGAACCCCAAACCGGTTTTGCCTCTGTTGTCGGAGACCTCCACCATGCGCCCCCACTGATTGACATTGCCTTCTTCCATAATCTTTTGAGCATCTTTCAACGAGGACATAGGTGCCCCAACTCTCTTCTCAGCAACAATAGATAAGACTTGGAACGGAGTTCCAACCTCATCCTCAGCTTCCACATAAGAGAAAGATGACAAATGGCTAACCAACAACGCTTTTTCTCCACCAACAATCACTAGCTTGCCATTCTTGACAAATTTGAGCTTCTGGTGCAAAGTTGAGGTAACAGCTCCTGCCTCATGAATCCATGGCCTTCCCAACAAGCAACTGTAGGTCGGGTGGATATCCATTACTTGAAAAGTAATTTGAAAATCACTCGGACCTATTTTGACTGGAAGGTCCACTTCACCAATAACCATTTTGCGCGAACCATTAAAAGCTTTGACAATTACACCACTATACCTCATAGGCACTCCTTGGTAAGATAGCTTCGACAAAGTTGAACTTGGAAGCACATTTAGTGACGAACCGGTGTCAACAAGCTCATTTGACAAAGCATCCTCTTTGCAATTCATCGAAATGTGCAAAGCCAAATTATGATTTCTGCCCTCCTCAGGGAGTTCTTCATCATAGAAGCTAAGATTGTTGCAGGAAGTGATGTTAGCCATAATATGATCGAATTGATCCACTGTAACATCATGTTCTACAAACGCTTGCTCTAGAACTCTTTACAGTGCTTCTCTGTGTGCTTCAGAATTCATGAGCAGAGACAACATTGAGATCTTTGAGGGGGTTTGGAGTAGCTGCTCTACCACATTAAACTCGCTTCTTTTAATAAACCTAAGTACCTCATCATCATCATTGAGCTTCAAGTTGCTGGATTCACCAGACTTATCTTTTGAACAGCCAACTGGGTTTTTGTAACACCTCAAAATTTGCCCTTCTCTCTTGGGACTAGTTTAACATTTTGCATTGCATTTTTTAGGTCATTAGGCATTGCATAATTGCATATCATGTGGTTACATTGTGCAAGTCATCCTCATAAGTCTTGGTCAGAAGATAGGAGGTTGAGATTCAAGCCTGAGGGTTTATGGACTGGTCACTAAATATCTGAGGATGTGGTGATACAAATTAGGGTTTTATGATTCTCAAGGAGATTGATCTTTATCTTGGTTGAAATGATACATCATCATCATCATGGTCTTGTTATCATCCAGAAGATTCAAGAGATTGATCAGGTACCTTGAGATTAGGGTTTTGACCACTGGTCAACCCTAATCAGTTGTATTGTGCCAATCAGGGCTTGGCAAGGAGATGGGATCTACAATGGATATGGGGATCATCATGTGATTGTATTGAGCTTATGGAGGTTAGGGTATCATCCTTGAGCCATTTCACCAGAGAATTAGGGCTCAACTTGATCAGTGCACAGCCAAATTCATCTATCAATCAGAAAAGTCAAATGTGGTCAACTGTGCTTGATTTTATAGATTTGGAGGTGGGAGAGAGTTGTATATACTTCATTCATGTTGAAACAAGTTTCATTTGACATTTCAAAGATCAAGAATGAAGAAAATAAAGTCAGGAGAAAAGTTGCCAAAAATAGAAAGTGACTTGTAATGAAAGTTTCCAAAAATGGAAAGTTTTTCACCACAAAATTACATGTCCAAAAATGCTTCAAATGAAATTTTGTTCAACATGAAAGTTGTATATCTTGCTCTCACCTTTCCAAAAAGTCCAAGAACTTGAAATTCCCATGTATGGTTGACAAGTTATGGTCCAATCATTTTTCAAAAATGCCTAAATTCGAAGTGGCATAACTTTCACATGGAATGGCCAAAATGGGTGATCTTTCTTTGAGCAAACCCCATTTCACATGTATTTTCATGATGCATGGTCAAAATTCATCAAAAATACTCAAGGCAAAAAGTCATTTTTCAAGTGGTTTCTTTTGAATTTTTGGTGTGAACATGTGAATTTGAGATTTACAAGGCCTATGCATATGAAACCACTTCCAACACACTCCAAATAGCAAATATGACTTGTTGGAACTGTCATGGTACTGTTACATTGCCAATTTGAAAAGGTCATTTTTGGACTTTCACTTAAAACCACATTAACACTAATTCACTTGGATTTGCTAATTATGATTAAGAGATGGATTAAGAAGTTGGTATAAAGCCTTAACTGTAACAGAATTGCTAATCATACTCACATTCTCCAAGATTGCAACAAACTTTTTCATCAAAACCTCTCAAATTCTCTCAAAAACTTCATCACTTTTTTTCACATTTCTTCATGAATTCTTCATCATTTTGGTTGATTCTTCGTGGATCCATGCTCTACATGTGGTATTGGTGAACTGTTTTGCAAAATTCGTGGCCAAATCTTCAAGAATTCCAACTGTCCAAAGCTTGCACAACAATGGCATCTTCATGATTCTTGCACTTGGAGCTGTTTCGAGCCAAGCTGATCACTCTAATCAACTTCCACAGCTTCAGGCTTCATCTGTTTTTGGTTTTTACACGTGGAAAAGCACAAATCGTGATTTGCAATCTCCAAGAGGTAGAGTTTCGAAAATCTCCATTGCTTGAATCTTGATATGCGTTTTGTAGATCATTCAATGTAGATCAACATGCTGCTTGTAGTTTGTGATTTGGTTAAGTGTAGTGAGAGAAATCTGAGTTTGAAGTTTGGATGTGCTTTCTTTTTTCGTTCGATTTGCTTTGTGTGTTGAGAATTAGGAGAAACAAGTTACATATTCGTGATGTGCTAGTTGAGACGGTTCTTTTGATATAGAGTTTGTAGATTTTGGTTGAGATTTGTTGTTCTTCATTTTCTGGAAAAATCTGGAGTGTTCTTGCTCAAGAACACGCTGAAATACGCGTTTGATCTTTAACTCGCATGGCCTGGTTTGAATTCATGTTTGCCGCACCTTCTGGCCATTCACAGCGCGCCACTGCATCTAATTGAAACGCCGTCGTTTTGCCTAGGCGTTTAAAAATTACAGTTATGCCATTATCACATATTATTTCCATTATTTCTTATTTCTTTTTCATTTCAATTTCATTTTTGATTACATGATCTTTAAAAATTCATAGATGATTCATTTCGTGTCCAATTTTTGTGAGGTTTTTTTCATCATGCTCCTTGTAATGTGTAGAATTTAATGATGATTTTTATTATTTTTGTGCACGTGTAAAAAATTAAAATGCCTAGGGTTTGCTTGGTAGTGTCACATTTGTACATGCTTTGCCATATCTCTCATAAAATGATGATGCTTCCAAATAAATTCATGAAATTGTTTGTGCATATTCTGGACACTTTGATGGTGATTTTGATGTGTAGTTTGTAGTTTTTGGATTCCTGGATGTTGAGATATGAATTTTTGGATAGAGGTGTGACAATTTGTGTCACACCAAGCTTGATGAACTTCATGATTTCATTTGATGTGCTTAGGGATATTGAATTGAGCCAATTTTTTGCATGATTGAGCATATGTATGTTGAGATGACATGTGAATTTTTATGGATTTATTGATGGCATTTCCTATTTGATTGGAATTTTTCCCTCTGTTTGGTCATTTTGTGATTTTTTGTGACACATGTTGGCATTTGATTTGTGAAATTCTGATCATTGATTGTATGAGTGTGAAATTTGGTGGAGTGATTCTAGACACATGATAGGTCATTGTGGTTTTGATCCCATTCATTTATCATATTTCATTTATGTTTTATGATTATTGGAAGTTAATGATTGTTTGGATACCATGTGTTGGCTTGCTTGAACTTGTCTGAACTTTATGAATTTAATTTCCATACTTCCATTGATCCAAATGAGCTGAAAATTGATATGCTACTCATTGAATGTGTTATGTTTAGGTTGGAATTTTTGTGGAATTTATTGAGCTGTTTTGATATGGATTTGATTGAGATCTTTCTGTTTGGTCTTTTGAAGTTGCAAATTGCATGTTTGATGCTATTTTGTGCATAAAATGATAATGGTGATTGATATGAGCATGGGACCAATTGCATTTGTTTTTAAATTGTTTGATTGTGATTTTGGATAATTTTCACTTGCTGTTTTGAATTTTTCACCTCCTTTGGACCCTAGGCTTGGCCTAGTGGTCTTGTTTCTCACTTTTGAATTGTGTTTCAGGTTGAGATGCAAATGCCTTAAGGAGAAAAATGCAAGTCGATTGAATTGAGTTTGGTTGCTTGTTGTAAACTAACTTGTGTGTTTTGTAGGATGCTTGGTTCAATTGAGTTGATTGTGCTTTGCACATTGCATTGGTTGATTGTATATATTAAATGTTTGACTTTTGCTGTTTAATGTTGGCTTGTCTGTTTTGACTGTGTGACTGGGATATTGACTGTGCTTGATTGATTCCAGGTACCATAGTCGCTTTAGTTCTTTAAGAACTTGCTGTGCTGCTGCTTGGTTGTAAAAACCAGTTGAGGTAGACTCTCTCGTCTCCATGTAGTCTGGAAGACCTGGCTTGTTATTTAGCCAGGCAACTGTCTGAAGTCCTCCTTAAGAGGAGATGTTTGTGATTGTTTAACTTTGTCCCCAAGCAGGTAAAGACCTCTATGAGGCAATTGGCGGAACCCAAGGGATGTGCAATCCATCCCCCGCTATTCTGTTGAGTCGTCCCTCTGCTCACACCACTATGTTGATGCATTGGGACATTAACCCAAGATCTTGTACATTTGTACAGTCAAGTCAGAGTCTTGAGTGTAGAAGGGTTCCTCCATTCTGGACCCACGCTCCTTTGTCTGAAGCTCTCCCTGGCCAGGGATAAGAGCTGTGAAGTCTCATCTTCACTCACCTTTCATCTGCTTCACCCTGACTCTCAATGTCAGGGTTAAGAGCGAACACTACCCTGTACAGTTGACTTGCCTCGGCAGTCCACCCTTGTTTGAGCCTCACTTGACTGGATATAGTGTGTGCTACTTGTGAATGTTTGCTTTATTTTGATTGAGCATGTGTGCTTGCTTTTCCTGGTTAGGATTAGTTTGCTGTTGAGCAAGTTAGGATAGAAACCATAACATAGGGCAATGATGCATGATAACACTAGGCTCGAGTACAACTCCCTAGTAGTGTGTCTCCCTTTGTATCTGGTTAGAATTTTTTTCCCGTTCAGGGGAACTACGTCGCCCTGATCCTCATACCAGATGAGGTACGTAGGCAGGAGACCGTGCGAGGTCTCTCCGGGCACTTTTCTTTCTTTTTGTGTGTGTGCTTGACAGTTATAGGCTCGAGTTCCCGACTCCCTATTAACTTGTTGGTTGTTGTGTGCTTGGAAGCTGATGTAAGTCCATCGAGTGGCATTCGGGTTCCAGTGTGCGTGTGTTTGGTTCGGATGCCGATGTAAGTCCAGTGATTGGCTTTCGGGCTCCACGTTTTCCTTCTTGTGTGTGTTTTGGTTCGGATGCTGATGTAAGTCCAGTGATTGGCATTCAGGCTCCATGTTTGCCCGTTTTTGCGTGTGTTTTGTTTCGGCGTGCGTGAGCCGAACTACGGAAGCTCTGATTCTCGTTCCAGACGAGATACGTAGGCATAGGATGCGATATCCTAGCGAGCCCCCTCTCCTCTTTTCCCCCACCTGTGTTGTCTTCGATGTGTGTGTGTGATGTTTGTTTAGCAACCTTTTCTTTCTTTTAGAGCGTGGATCCCGTCGAGTACGACGGACGTGAGGGGTGCTAATACCTTCCCCTTGCGTAACCGATTCCCGATCCCATCTCTTTGGTCGCGAGACCATGCTTTTCCCAGGTTTACTTCGAGCGTTTCCTTTCCCTTTTGGGATAAATAACGCACGGTGGCGGCTCTGTGTTGTTTTGTTTTAGCCCGCCGGTTGTTTTTTCGCGGATGCGACAGTTTTCAACAGGCACTTCCACTTTCTTACTCACAACTGATTCTTCTTTATCCTTTGGGAACACCGACCCAAACACTCGACCACTGCGGGTCACCTTTGTAACATCAACAATGCTCACCACTGAATTAGTCGTAGGTAACGGGACCTCTTGACCATCCTTCATTATTGTAGCATTATACTGATACGAAACAACTTTATCAGATAAATACGGGACTGGGCCCGCTAACCATATTACCAACGGTGATACTGATCTTTGACTGTTGCTGTTACTGGAGTCATATTGAATCACCAACTTCTCAGGCTGCTTGAAGACAGGCACTATGACATTAACATCGTCATCTACATGACGGGATTGAACGATTTGGATCATGCCTTCATCCATCAGACGTTGGATGTCCTTCTTCACAACTTCGTAACCCCTCGGGTTACCACTACATACAGCACAACCATCATGGTCGTGCTCACATTCACTTACCAAAAAAACATCCTTATGCATCTGCACTAAGGACCTCCTGATAAAACGCACATCAAAAACTTTAAACTCCCCAAAACAACCATCCACCATATTCACAGAAGAGTTCCCATGAGCGGGCAACGGGTTCGCTTTCACATTCAGCGCACGGTCCTCAAAGGACACCATACCACTCTTCATCAATTTCTGAACCTCATACTTAAGCGGATAACAATTTTCAATATCATGTCCGGGTGCTCCTTGATGAAAAGCACAACGGAGCTCAGGTTTATACCACTAAGGAAGTGGTTCTAGAATCTGTGGCGGGTTTCTTGGTTGGATCAGGTTCTTGAGAACCAAGGATGGATAAAGCTCTATGTAAGACATAGGAATCGGGTCAAAAGAGAACTTCTTACTTTCAAAGTTTTGTTGCTAATGATTGTTGTTGGTATTGTTGTTATTGTAGGTGTTCGTTCGTTGTTGCGGTTGTTGTTGTTGTTGTTATCGTTGAACTGGTGTTGTTTGTTGATTAGAAAATACCGGGGTAACAGAAGATACTTGATGATTATGATGTTGACGGGATGATTGATTTCTTCTGATCTGAGGCCTCCTCTGCCTCCCACTGGAAATTGCATTTGTCTCACTGTCTTTCTTCTTACCAAAATTACTACCATACCTCTTGCTTGTTGATGCCTTATCTCTTGACAAACGTCCCTCTCAGACTCCTTCCTCAAGCCTCATCCCCATGTTTACCATTTCAGTAAAGTCACTAGGGGCACTAGAAATCATTCGTTCATAGTAAAATGAACTCAGAGTTTTCAAGAAGATCTTTGTCATTTCTTTTTCCTCCAAAGGAGGAGTGGTCTGGGCAACCAACTCTCTCCATCGCTGCGCATACTCTTTGAATGTATCTTTATCCTTCTGAGACATAGACCTCAACTGGTCTCTATCTGACGCCGATGACACTGAATTTCACCGTATTTTCGACTCCGATTTCACATGCATTTTAGTTGTTTTATTATTATTTTGTTATGTTATTACTATGTTTTTATTTGTTTTCAGGTTTTCAGTCTAATCAGAGCCGCGGTCGAGAAAAGGAGTGAAAATGAGCTAAAAAGACTAAAAATCAGCATTTTGCACTTGTGGCTCCCACTCTGGCTGGCGCCATAGGTCCAGCCATGAAGTGTCATAGTCCAACTTCCTCTTAACTGCCATGTCTCCCACTATCTCCATTTGGGCACCACACTTTACTCTTATGGCGGGCGCCATGGTGTTGTGGCGGGCGCCACAAGAAGAAAGAAATTTCCCTCCCAAATTCAAACTGAAAGGCATCCTTGTCATTTCCATTATTTTCCTTGCCTATAAATAGAGACTCGTTTTCATTTGTTTAATCATCCAAACTTAGAGCAAACTTAGTTTCAATTAAGCATATATTCAGTATTTTAAAAGTGGTAATCACTTCGCATTGGGGTGTTGCCACAATTGTATGATCGAGTCTGTAATCGAGTTTGTAATCGAGTTTGGAGCATTTTGGAAGGAAGTTAATCCTGCCGCCATTTTCATTTCTGTTTTGCACTTTATTCAACCCTCCCATTGGAGCAGGTTTTTATTACTTTACCTTTGTCTACTTTACTTTCCCGCACTGTCTTTACTTTCATTTATTTCCCACACTCGCACTACTTTTATTTATTTCTCGCACTGTCTTTACTTTCATTTATTTCCCGCACTCACATTACTTTCATTTATTTCTCGCACTCGCACTACTTTTATTTATTTCTCGCACTCGCACTACTTTCATTTATTTCTCGCACTCGCACTCGCACTACTTTCATTTATTTCTCGCACTCGCACAACTTTTATTTACTTTCCGCACTCGCACTACTTTTATTTAAATTAAAATGCACCTTTACTTTACCATGTCTAGCTAAATCTATAAAGGTTAGAATGTAAAGATCGTAATTGAACCGATAATTCGTACAATTGTTCGTAGAAACACTTAAGGGCTGTTTTGTCTTTCAACCTAAGTTTTCCCGCACTTAGTTTCTGTTGGGTAAGATCGAAAGTCGTCCAACGTCTTTTTAAACTTAGTTGTTTTTAACTATTTCAAATACAGCGAAAGCGCTTTGTTTAGTTCACTAGGAGTTTTTAACTTAAGAAGAAAAGTGATTTTAAAACTATTTTTGGACGTGTTTATAAGTTTAGAGTCTGGTTCGTGAGAACCTCTTTTGGTTAAGAAATCCAGGTCAAAATACTTTTCAACTTAGTCAAGATACTATATTTCTTAAAAATAGGTTTACTACTCTAACGCAATGCGCGCCTTTTTATAAGTGACAATAAGAGGGTTTGATTAGGGAGTACAACTCGGTTCTGAATACGCGAAAGCTACAGTTCCCGTTAAATTGGTTCTTTTCAAAGTAGGAAACACTGTCCATAAGTAGTTCTATTAGCAAGTACTTGGATTATTAATTGATTATGAGAATTACATTCGAGCCTGTCTTTATTAATTGAACTTTATTTAATACTTTACTTTTCATTGTACACTCTTAAAAACCCCTATTTCATCTACCTTAGATAAACACCATAACAATAGATAACGATAGATTGACACTTGGTCTCTGTGGATTCGACAATCTTTTATATTACTCTGATGCGTTCGTATACTTTCGAAAAGCACGCATCAAGTTTTTGGCGCCGTTGTCGGGGACCAATTTCGTCAAATTTTGTACCCTGTTGTTATATCGTTTAGACTTAGGTTATTACCCACCGGTCAATGCGAAGAACTCGCAGCACCGGAAGCTTAGTATACCCTCTGGCGGAACCTGAACGTTACGCTCGTGCACGTTTATTTTTCCATAGAATTAGGAGAGCTATGGCCGAAGATCAAAACCAAAGACCTCTTAAGGATTTCGCCCAACCATCCAACGAAGAACCTAGTTCTAGTATAGTAAACCCAACTATCCCAGCTAATAATTTCGAACTTAAACCATCCCTGTTGCAACTAGTGCAACAGAGACAATTCACGGGTCTCGTTACTGAGAACCCAAACCAACATTTAAAAATCTTTCTCCAATTAGCAGACACTTTTAAAACCAATGGAGCTTCTCCTGAGGCAATCCGTTTAAGATTATTCCCTTTTTCCCTCAGAGATAAAGCCCTATCATGGTTAGATTCCCTTCCACCCAATTCCATTATGACTTGGGATAACGTTAGAAGAGTATTCCTTGCTAGATATTTTCCCCCAAGTAAGACCTCCGTTCTTCGAAACCATATAACTAGATTTACCCAGAACCAAGGAGAATCGATGTTCGAAGCTTGGGAGAGATATAAAGAGTTGTTAAGAGCATGCCCACATCATGGTTTAGAAAATTGGTTAATCATTCAGACCTTCTATAATGGACTTCACTATAACACTAAGATGACCATCGACGCTGTCGCAGGCGGTGCACTGATGAACAAACCCAGATCAATATCCACAAAGACTCAAACAAACCCAGATCAATAACCAATATCAAAATTTATTAAGGTTATAGAAAAACTTCATGTAGAAATCCCTTTCACAGAAGCCATCACCCAAATACCTTCTGATGCAAAGTTTCTCAAAGACATCCTTACCAACAAACGTATACTAGACGATCCGAAGCCCTTGGAATGCAATTCTATTTCCGAGAATAAGTTAGCCAAAAAAGATAAAGATCCTGGAAATTTCTCCATTCCTTGTCTTTTGGGAAGTCATGTCATCGAAAAAGCTTTTCTAAACTTAGGAGCTAGTGTGAGCTTAATGCCTTTAGCAGTTTGTGAGAGGTTAAACTTAGGAGAATTACAGCCTACTAAGATGTCACTTCAGTTAGCCGATAGATCTGTTAAGTATCCGATAGGCATATTGAAATTCTGGCGTAGTCAGAATTCAGATGTTCTACTCCAAGTCATGACATCTGATCCAACATTGTAACTAATATCGCAAGACAGTTATACAAATTAAACCCTGTACTAATATACACATGTTCACAGATGTCACGACATCTGCTTCTATATCACCCTAGAATGGAGGAACACCTAGTTCTGTGCATCTGGTAGAAAGACTCAGCAGAGATCAACCATAGCTCTAACTTCTGTTACTTTCCTACACAGTTATCATCAAGATGTCTCAATAGTGATTTGGACATCATCTGTTACATTAATCCAGTTTGCTGGCCTTGTACTTGTATTTCCTAAAATAAAGGTTGAACAAGTTAATCTAATTTCCACTTATTAGGGTGCTAACAAATAGGCTATTTGTTAGGTTCATTACATGTAGTTCAGTTGTTAGTTTCCTGGATTTTAGTCTGAGAAAATTACAAAACAGAAAAACTAATCATCCTACAATTCAGCACATGCTGTCAGGAATAAATGTTACAACATTCAGTTTGACAACCAGAACATAAACCTCATGCTGATTCAGTTATGTCCCTGAAAACCGACTGTGCTAAATTTGTTGTACTGCAAAAGACTAACTAGTCTCTACTTCAGTATCAGCATACATGACTAACTGTCAAGACATCCAGTTTGACAGTTTCACAATGATCCTTTGCCCAGGTCTGTTATCCTCTTGATAACCAGACTGAAATAAATACTGAACTGAAGCAGAAAAACCTTATTCAATATATGTTGTTAATGATGAATGTCAAAACATTCTGATTGACATTCAAACAGAAGGCTATGTATCAGGTCTGTTATTATCTTGATAAGCAGACTGAAATACAAGCTGAGTTATGGCAGACAGGATTATAACATGCAGAAGGTAAACAAACACAGGAAATTGTTAACCCAGTTCGGTGCAACATCACCTACTCTGGGGGCATACCAAGCCAGGAAGAAGATCCACTATCAGCAGTATTAATTCAGAGTTAAACTCCCCCGTTTACAACTCTTCACTTAATCCCTACCCAATGCAATCTATACCTAGGAACTCCTAGATAGAAACCTCCAGTTTCCATTCTTATCACTACAAATACAATGTAATGTTAAACAACTTGAACTTGCTTCACAGCTTTATTCAAGAACAAACAACTCTTACCTACAGGCTTTGAGTTACAAATACTCTCAGCTTTGAACACTGAGAAACACATGGTAACCTTCCCACAGGTTGGGAGGTTTACCTCACACACACCCCTAATTTTTCATTCTAAGACGCTTACAAAAACTAGGTTACAATATGCTATTTATAACCTAATCACCCAACTGGATTTGGGCCTTCAGAAATCGTAGCAAACTTCTTCTTTGCTGTTACAAACTCAGCAGAAAATTTCTACTACAAATAAGGTCTTCAATCTTTTAGTTCCTAAAGTCTCTCCATATATATCTCCATATTTAGAGCCTATATATATTCTGGTTGAGTCTTTAAGACCTCCACATGGGAGTTAGGATATTCACCAAATATCCTCACTAATCCCAGAATATATACTGAATTAATTAATTCAGTTTTCTACACATGTACGATGTCACAGGCATGATGTCGTGACATCGTACATGACATGTTGGTCCAGATGTTGAACTTCTTCAACCCAACATATTAAAACAACAGAGATGATTACATTACTTGTTTTACAAAATTAATGCCAATCCTAAGGTATTAACAATCTCCCCCTTTGGTAAATTTTAGCTAAAACAAATAAGCCTCTGTCATTATCTCCACCACCACAAACACCAAAGTTGGTGTACATGAGGAAGTAGAGGTACAAGAATCAGTTGCATCAGAACCCTTCCCCTCAACGGTAGAGCTTCCTGAAGAATATCTAATGCTGAGTACATAGATAATGTAACTCAGATCACAAGACACAAGTGTCCTCTTAACTCAGATCACAAGACACAAGTGATATGCCCAGTTAGTGACTTCTGTGCCTGAAGCCAACTTCTGCTTGCTACCATATTTTACTTGCTTCTGGTACATTCTCAGGACTATATTTCTCTCCCCCTTTTTAGCTAAATATTTGTAGATGAACCCCTCACAAAACCAGATCTAGGCGCAGTTTGCCCAAACCTTAACATACCCCATGGTTTAGAGGGAATGGAGTGTTTCTCTTGTGAGAAGAGGAGTGTTGTTACATCCTTTAAATAGTCCAGCCCGTGCTTAGGAATTAACGGTAGGAATAAATGCTTGGTCAAGATTCATTAATATTTGCTGAGAAACAGTGAGAGACTCACCAATAAAATCTCAGGCTATCTTTGAATACCTTTTATAGCTCTTGACTGTTTCTTTTCCGAAACAACAGTTCCAGTGCATGAAGACTTATTCCATATATGCAGTCAGACACGTTGCGCGCGATGTCTTAACATTCAACGTGGCTTTTGTCTTCATTCTTCATGTATTCTTCCTGTCATCATTTCCTAATACCACTTTTCGTACCTCCAGTGGTGGCTTGACATCTGGCACCACTACAACCAAAATCACAAACATCAGTAGCTGGTTACTCCCCCTGTACCACACAACTGTGACACTCAGGATTATTCTAATGTATCATGATTAGACACATCACATCCATATTTCCTCATGACTGTAAGTTTCAGAAGGAAATAACAGTATAGCCCAAGGCAATGTCATGACATCCGGTCAGACATTCTTCTGCTCACTCAGCCTTGACACACACCACATCATCCCAATAACTAACAAGGTGCCATACCTTGTTATCAGAGAACACATAGACCACAAGCTTGATGATTACTTGCAGCACAAAGACAGAACTCCCCCTGTCATGAACAACCAACTCTCCTCTTGACACTTGGAGATCACACATGAACATATCCAACACCCCAAAGTTGGACCTTTACAAACTTCCTGATTCAAAGAGAACCCAGACCACTTGATGAATGGAAAACATAAGACGCATCTTCATGTCTTCAAGAGCACACTCTCTGTTCAACCCTCTTGGCTGAACACATCCACACTCTGTGTCAATCTCTCTTCTAACCAGAACAGAAGACCACTTCACTAAATGTTCTAACATTAGTTAGGACATCCTCACAACATAACAAAGGACACCATCTGATAATCTTCAGATATCATTGAGTCACCAGCTTGATCCAAAAGACACCAGACCCAAATTGGGACATATACATTCTCATCCCATTACAAGAGATAATCTTCCATAGATAGCTTAGAACTCCTACCACAAGCTCCAAGAGATGAATAGAAACCACCTCCTTTTGTCTTCAACTTACTACTTTTCTGCTCAAAAGTAATTTGTCTCAGACTTTCCTCAAGAATAATCAGCTGTCATATGTTGATTATCTTGATTCTTCGAACTCACTTCTGAGATAGACCAAATGCCACTTTTTGACCTCTCCAAGTTTATCATACTTCTCCCAAAGATATTCTGACCTTCCAAGTGAGACTTGAACTTCAAACTACATGTTAAACAAAACTTAGATTCTCTAAGACATGAACATGTAACATCTTCTCCATTCAGCAACTCCAAAGAACTGCAATGAGAACGATCTTTTTGAAGTACCCAATCTACAACTCTGTAGACCCTTCTATCTTAAGTTGATGTGCCACTTCACCAACTAAGATTCTGATGTTGAACCAAATGTCACAACATTGTGTTTTAACATCTGGCTGTTGAATTCAGCTCCTTCTTCTGCCACTTGAAAGAACTTCCTCCCTACACAAAACACGAGTTCAATGCTCTCATAGGCTTGATTGTGGAACCAAGTTTGAGTAAACAACCTCCATCCTGCAGGTTTGCAGTTAAGTCATCCAAGTTCACACCTTGATGAATCCCTGCTTCTTCTCTAAAGACATCAGACACTCTGATGCATGAGTCTTCAGAAGGACCAATTAGAGACTAACCTTTCAGCTATACCAAGGATTCCACTTCCTGAGGCAAGGCTGTTTCCATGATGTCAAGAATGCTGCCACTTGTTCTTAACTCCACAGTGTGCATTAGCCAATGCACTTCCTTACCTAGATCAGAAATAAACTAATCCAAGTAACCACCATCAAGACTATGATGTCTTCTTCTTCTTGTACACACCAAGGCTGAACATGTTTCTTGCCAGGAAAGCTTTTATGAGATCATATGCTTTTGCTGCCACCAAAGAGATAGATCATAAACCAATGTACTATCCTTCCTGTTATTCTGCACAGGGTCTTGAAGAAGAGATGTTCCAACATCTTTAAGAACATCAGTTATCTTGAGCTCCAAGGATAATCAATTAAATACTTGTACTTGGCACAAGTAGACATTGATCTTAAATCCTTTCCTAATTATCCTTTCAGATACTTCCACCATAAGAATACTTTGAAAATACTCTTCTTGTGTCAACATCTTCTGCTTGCAAGCACCTCAACAGTTTTGAGAATCTTTCCAGATTAGATTCACCCTTAGGAATGAGAGATATGAATCCTTCCTTGCAAATGTGTCACACAACAACCAGAACCCATGTGACACAGGTCAACAGCCAACCAGACCCTAGGCTGACCAAACGTGAGGAGGTTAACCAAAACTCCCCCTCAAATTGACAATCATGGAAACTCCACACTAATATCCATGCATTGTACACAAATGTCTCAACATGACATACACCATCCCTACCAGTGGCAACTAACTCTAAGAGTTATACATATACATACTCCAATCACACCAATCAGACTCCAACTGACCATAAGTACTAGTGAAAAGACAACACCAGTCAATAGTAGATATGCATTGCCAGAGCATACTACCTCAACCAACCTCTGAATCTTCATATTCTCACTCCTTGAAGGTACTGTCACTTCTGAGCGTGGTGTTTGAATAACAAGATTCATGGTCCCAATCCTCTTAAATGAAATAGCAATCAGGTTACCCCATTATTGACTTCTAACATTCAGAGGACTTGTCTACCAACACAACATAGTACTTCAGGGAACAACTATCCAACCCTGATCAATCTACAGGAATAAGATAAACAACAGGAAATTGCACAATGTCACATCTCAACCAGCTCCACTTCTAGAGATCAGACTTCTAAAAGTGACCTTCTTGAGCACACACACAGTTGACCCTACCCTTGTCAACTTAGCACACACAGATGTCCCCTCTTCCAGGTCAGGAGTAGGTTCCAAACAAAAGTATCCCTTTGTTTGCCACCTAAAAACATCTGCTCTTCAACCAGTAGCTGCATACTTGTTCAACAACATGTTCTAACATCACATAGAACATTAGTTCCACCTCCTTGGAACAAACCCTCCTTGTAAGTCTTCAAGGTCTTCATATACATTACCCAAGAGAGTAAAAGAATCAGTGATCAGGTGATTCTTACCATCCTGAAGCGAGAACGTCATGATGAGTGGACTTGAGGAGACTTAAGTATCTTTGACATCTTCAGTAGATTATGATGAAAGCTTAAGTACAACAGCCTTTCATTCACATGAGGGGAAACTACATCAGAGTTTGAGTTTTGCCAGGTATTATGCAGCGGAAATCATAATACAACTCAACCTATGAACACATACTTCACCAGATCAACCTCCAAGATCATACCAAGATTGAATATGATTCAATACTAGCAGAGCTGTCCCACACAAAGGCTAATTGCCAACCTCCAGAGACAGGTACACACAGTTCCTATCATGAATAGTCCATCCACCTACTTCAAGGGATCATTTAGGGAAATCACAGAACCTTCCACAGGTTCCAGCATCAGGACTAACATAACTCCTTGCAAGATACCAGAAAGTATCACCCATGGATCTCATCCAGAAACAGAACAGGATGCCTGCTCTGATACCATTTGAAATTCTGGCGTAGTCAAAATTCAGATGTTCTACTCCAAGTCATGACATCTGATCCAACATTGTAACTAATACCGCAAGACAGTTATACAAATTAAACCCTGTACTAATATACACATGTTGACAAATGTCACGACATCTGCTTCTATATCACCATAGAATGGAGGAACACCTAGTTCTGTACATCTGGTAGAAAGACTCAGCTGAGATCAACCATAGCTCTAACTTCTGTTACTTTCCTACACAGTTATCAGCAAGATGCCTCAATAGTGATTTGGACATCATCTGTTACATTAATCCAGTTTGCTGGCCTTGTACTTGTATTTCCTAAAATAAAGGTTGAACAAGTTAATCTAATTTCCACTTATTAGGGTGCTAACAAATAGGTTATTTGTTAGGTTCATTACATGTAGTTCAGTTGTTAGTTTACTGGATTTTAGCCTGAGAAAATTACTGAAACAGAAAAACTAATCATCCTACAATTCAGCACATGCTGTCAGGAATAAATGTTACAACATTCAGTTTGACAGCCAGAACATAAACCTCATGCTGATTCATTTATGTCCCTGAAAACCGACTGTGCTAAATTTGCTGTACTGCAAAAGACTAACTAGTCTCTACTTCAGTATCAGCATACATGACTAACTGTCAAGACATCCAGTTTGACAGTTTCACAATGATCCTTTGCCCAAGTCTGTTATTCTCTTGATAACCAGACTGAAATAAATACTGAACTGAAGCAGAAAAACCAACCCGCCTATTATTCAGTATATGTTGTTAATGATGAATGTCAAAACATTCTGATTGACATTCAAACAGAAGGCTATGTATCAGGTATGTTATTATCTTGATAAGCAGACTAAAATACAAGCTGAGTTATGACAGACAGGATTATAACATGCAGAAGGTAAACAAACACAGGAAATTGTTAACCCAGTTCGGTGCAACATAACCTACTATGGGGGCATACCAAGCCAGGAAGAAGATCCACTATCAGCAGTATTAATTCAAAGTTAAACTCCCCCGTTTACAACTCTTCACTTAATCCCTACCCAATGCAATCTATACCTAGGAACTCCTAGATAGAAACCTCCAGTTTCCATTCCTATCACTACAAATACAATGTAATGTTAAACAACTTGAACTTGCTTCACAACTTCATTCAAGAACAAACAACTCTTACCTACAGGCTTTGAGTTACAAATACTCTCAGCTTTGAACACTGAGAAACACATGGTAACCTTCCCACAGGTTGGGAGGTTTACCTCACACACACCCCTAATTTTTCATTCTAAGAGGCTTACAAAACCTAGGTTACAATATGCTATTTATAACCTAATCACCCAACTGGATTTGGGCCTTCAGAAATCGCAGCAAACTTCTTCTTTGCTGTTACAAACTCAGCAGAAAATTTCTACTACAAATAAGGTCTTCAATCTTTTAGTTCCTAAAATCTCTCCATATATATCTCCATATTTAGAGCCTATATATATATATTCTGGTTGAGTCTTTAAGACTTCCACATGGGAGTTAGGATATTCACCAAACATCCTCACTAATCCCAGAATATATACTGAATTAATTAATTCAATTTTCTACACATGTACGATGTCACAGGCATGATGTCGTGACATCGTACATGACATGTTGGTCCAGATGTTGAACTTCTTCAACCCAACATATTAAAACAACAGAGATGATTACATTATTTGTTTTACAAAATTAATGCCACTCCTTAGGTATTAACACATATTAGAAGATGTCCCTGTTAGGATAGGTCAGTTATTTATCCCTACTGATTTTGTTATCATGGACATTAAAGAGGACAATGATATACCAATCCTTCTAGGTAGACCGTTCTTATCAACTGCAGGAGCCATAATAGATGTCAAGAGAGGAAAGTTGACCTTTGAGGTAGGTGATGAGAAAATAGAATTTATACTTTTAAAATTTCTTATGGCACCTGTGATGGGAGACGCATGTTATGCCTTAGATATCATTGATGAGTGCGTTAGGGAAATAGAACCAGAAGAAATCATAAAAACAATTATGTTGCCATCAACTTTCATACTTGAAGATGATGACTTTAGGAAACCCTACATCGATGATAACCTTTATGAATGTTTATCCCTTACCCCAAATCCTATGCCATGCCCTAAGATACCAACCTTAGAACTTAAGGAACTGCCTAAGAACCTGAGATATGAGTTCCTCGATGAAGAGATGAACCGTCCGGTTATAGTCAGTGCTACCTTGAGCCAAGAGGAAACAAACCGACTCTTAGATGTTTTACGAAGATATCCCTCAGCCTTAGGATATAACATCTCTGACCTGAAAGGTATAAGCCCATCCGTATGCATGCGTCGGATTTCACTCGAAGAGGATTCAAAGCCCTCCAGAGAACATCAGAGAAGAATAAACCCTATAATGAGTGATGTTGTTAAAAAAGAAGTTCTTAAGTTACTTTAGGCAGGTATAATATACCAGATCTCAGATAGTAAGTGGGTGAGCCCTGTGCATGTAGTACCTAAAAAGGGAGGCATCACAGTCGTACAAAACGATAAAGGCGAACATGTAGCAAAACGGATAGAAGGGGGATGGTGGATGTGCATAGACTACAGAAAGTTAAATAAAGCAACCAGGAAGGATCATTTCCCTTTACCATTTATAGACCAGATGTTGGAACGTCTAGCCAGATACTTTTACTTCTTCTATCTAGATGGATACTCAGGATTCTTCCAAATACCTATCCACCCTGAAGATCAAGAAAAAACTACCTTTACATGCCCTTATGGAACTTTTGCCTACAGACGAATGCCATTCGGCCTCTGTAACGCCCCAACTACTTTCCAGCGCTGCATGATGTCAATCTTTGCAGATTACCTAGATGGTATCATGGAATTTCTTATGGATGATTTCTCACTTTGCGGATTTGATTTCCACAATTGTCTTGCTAACCTTGAGAAAATCCTAGAGAGATGCGTGGAGGTGAACCTTGTAAATTGGGAAAAGTGTCATTTCATGTTGACCGAAGGGATTATTTTAGGACATATAGTTTCCGAAAAAGGTATAGAGGTAGATAGAGCTAAAATAGAAGTAATAGAGAACCTAAAACCACCCAAAACCATTAGAGAAGTCCGAAGTTCTCTTGGACACACTGGTTTCTACCGGCGTTTTATCAAGGACTTCTCCAAAATGACCAAACCTTTAACTGGCCTTTTAATGAAAGATGCTGAATTCATTTTCGATAGAAAATGCGATGAAGCATTTAATCTTTGAAAACAAGAGATAATATCAGCACCTATTATGAAACCCCCTGATTGGTCAAAGCCTTTTGAGATAATGTGCGACGTTAGTGATTATGCCGTTGGAGCTGTTCTAGGACAAAGGAAAGATAAAAAAATTACATGTGATTTATTATGCCAGTAGAACCCTAGACGCTGCCCAACTTAACTATGCAACAACTGAAAAGGAACTACTCGTTGTAGTTTTCACTATAGACAAATTTAGATCTTATCTAGTAGGAGCCAAAATTATAGTTTACACCGATCATGCTGCCATTCATTACCTATTAAGTAAAAAAGATGCCAAGCCCAGGTTAGTCCGATGGATTCTCTTACTACAAGAGTTTGATTTAGATATCAGAGATAAAAAAGGCACTGAATATGTAGTAACTGATCACCTCTCTAGGCTAGAACATCTGAAACCAGACTTAGTACCTGTAAATGATGATTTTTCCTATGATAGACTGATAGCTAGACTATAAACCATTGAAGATGATAGCCTAGGCCCTCATGAGCACTTCCAAAATTCCCTAGCAGTAAGTAACGTGCCATGGTATGCAGACTTTGTTAATTACTTAGCCGCTGATATCGTACCCCCTGATCTTGACTACCACCGCAAGAAGAAGTTCTTCAACGATGTGAGAAACTTTTATTGGGACGAACCGCTCCTTTTCAAAAGGGGTAAAGATGGCATTATTTGCCGATGCGTTCCAGAAGAGGAGGTAAAAAGTATAATTGAGCATTGTCACTCTGCACCCTATGGTGGACATGCGAGCACCTCTAAGACATACGCCAAGATTCTTCAAGCTGGCCTGTTTTGGCCTACCATGTGGCGCGATGTCCATGCTTGCATTGTCAAATGTGATAGATGCCAACGCACGGGAAATATTTCAAGGCGTGACGAAATGCCTCTAAGAAACATTCAAAAAGTAGAACTCTTCAACGTTTGGGGTATAGATTTCATGGGACCTTTCCCACCATCCTTAGGAAACAAGTATATCTTAGTAGTTGTGGACTACTGTCTAAGTGGATTCAAGCTATAGCTGCACCCACAAACGAAACTAGAGTGGTGATCAAGTTATTTAAAAACTACATATTCCCCAGATTTGAAACACCCCGTTTAGTCATAAGCGATGGAGGATCGCACTTCATATCAAGAATATTTGATAAACTTTTAAGCAAATATGGAGTTAGGCATATAGTAGCAACACCATACCACCCACAAACTAGCGGCCAAGTAGAAGTATCCAATAGGGAGATAAAACAAATTCTAGAAAAAACCGTGTCGATATCTAGAAGAGACTGGTCTCAGAAGCTCCAAGAAGCACTATGGGCCTATAGAACCGCTTTCAAAACCCCTATAGGAACAACTCCCTGCCAACTAGTCTATGGAAAATCCTGTTATTTGCCTTTTGAATTAGAGCATAAGGCCTATTGGGCCATTAAAACTTTGAATTTGGATTACCTGACTGCTGGTGAAAAACGTATCCTTGACATCCATAAACTGGAAGAACTCAGGCAATCTGCCTACGAGAATGCCAAAATATACAAAGAGAAAACAAAAGCTCGGCATGACAAAAGAATTATGAAGAAAGATTTCAATATAGGTGACCCTGTTCTCCTGTTCAACTCTAGGTTACGACTCTTCCCTGGGAAGCTACGTTCAAGATGGACTGGCCCTTTCAAAGTATCTAAGATTCTGAGATCCGAAGTTGTAGAAATCAAGAACGAAACCTGTAGTCCATTCATTGTGAATGGGCAAATACTGAAGCTCTACGAAGGAGGAGACATTCCAACAGACTACTCCAGCCACACTCTGATAGATCCACCAATTCCTACAACAGGTGTATAAATTCCGATCGTCAAGCTAATGACATTAAACAAGCGCTGCTTGGGAGGCAACCCACGGTTTTCTTATCTTATTTTACTTTTTTTGCATTTATTTACTTTATTTTATTTTTAATCATATTTTCGTCAGGACTAAATATCATTTGCAATGTTTGTGTTTTCAGGACCCTTTTCCCTAACCTTTGCAGGATGCAGAACTACCACCGTTAACATTTTGCGCTGATGGAGGCCACTTAGGGTTCCATTTTAGGCAACCTTCGAGAGGTGAGGACTGCTCAGGATGCCTTACTGGCCAGGATGGATCAGAGAGGCCGTCGTCGCAGCCGATCCCGTCGTCCACCTCAGGATGGCGAAGGGACCAGTGGTCAACAGTAGTATGTCAGGTTACTTTCCCCTTATCTTATTTCGAAACATTGGGGACAATGTTCGATTTAAGTGTGGGAGGAGATTTTATTGCTTTCTATTTTTTTTTCCTTGCTGTTTTTAGTTAGATTGTTTATTTTTATTTCTTTTTAGTTGTTTACTTTGTTTTATTTTGCCTTTAGTTAGAGTGTCTTAGAAAATGCATGTGTCTGACGAGTCACCAGTATAGTGTATCTTTAGTACATTGGAGCAGGTTTTTATTACTTTACCTTTGTCTACTTTACTTTCCCGCACTGTCTTTACTTTCATTTATTTCCCGCACTCGCACTACTTTTATTTATTTCTCGCACTATCTTTACTTCCATTTATTTCCCGCACTCGTATTACTTTCATTTATTTCTCGCACTCGCACTAATTTTATTTATTTCTCGCACTCGCACTACTTTCATTTATTTCTCGCACTCGCACTACTTTTATTTATTTCTCGCACTCGCACTACTTTCATTTATTTCTCGCACTCGCACTACTTTCATTTATTTCTCGCACTCGCACTACTTTTATTTACTTTCCGCACTCGCACTACTTTTATTTAAATTAAAATGCACCTTTACTTTACCATGTCTAGCTAAACCTATAAAGGTTAGAATGTAAAGATCGTAATTGAACCGATAATCCGTACAATTGTTCGTAGAAACACTTAAGGGATGTTTTGTCTTTCAACCTAAGTTTTCCCGCACCTAATTTCCGTTGGGTAAGATCGAAAGCCGTCCAACGTCTTTTTTAAACTTAGTTGTTTTTAACTATTTCAAATACAGCGAAAGCGCTTTGTTTAGTTCATTAGGAGTTTTTAACTTAAGAAAAAAAGTGATTTTAAAACTATTTTCGGACGCGTTTATAAGTTTAGAGTCTGGTTCGTGAGAACCTCTTTTGGTTAAGAAATCCAGGTCAAAATACTTTTCAACTTAGTCAAGATACTATATTTCTTAAAAATAGGTTTACTACTCTAACGCAATGCACGCCTTTTTATAAGTGACAATAAGAGGGTTTGATTAGGGAGTACAACTCGGTTCTGAATACGCGAAAGCTATAGTTCCCGTTAAATTGGTTCTTTTCAAAGTAGGAAACACTGCCCATAAGTAGTTCTATTAGCAAGTACTTGGATTATTAATTGATTATGTGAATTACATTCGAGCCTGTCTTTATTAATTGAAATTTATTTAATACTTTACTTTTCATTGTACACTCTTAAAACCCCCTATTTCGTCTACCTTAGATAAACATCATAACAATAGATAACGATAGATTGACACTTGGTCTCTGTGGATTCGACAATCTTTTATATTACTCTGACGCGTTCGTATACTTGCGAAAAGCACGTATCAGGCGCCATGTCCATATTATACTTATACTGCTTGACAAAAGCCTCCCCCAAGTCATTGAAAGTGTGAATGCTGGCATTATCCAATCCCACGTACCAACGAAGCGCATAGCCAGTCAGACTATCCTGGAAGTAGTGAATAAGCAATTGATCATTGTCGGTCTGAGTAGACATCTTGCGAGCATACATCACGAGATGACTGAGCGGACAAGAGTTCCCTTTATACTTTTCAAAGTCAGACACTTTGAACTTCACTTGGATCTTGACGTTGGGCACCAAACGCAACTCGACAACACTCTTCCCAAACAAATCCTTACCTCCTATCGTCTTCAATTCCTTGCGCAACTCAAGAAACTGATCCTTTATTTCATCCATTTTCTCATAAACATCCGGACCCTCAGACGGCTCAGAGTGATAGATGGTGTCCTCTACGCGCGACAAGGTGTGCATAACGGGAGGTGGCACGGACATGACCGGGCTAGATATCGGCATGGAAGCAAAGGTAGGTGCAAAGCCTTCGGACACAAAGTTGGACGTCATTCCCCACGGGAATCTGGCAGGCATAGTTGGCGCGAAATGGGTGGTAGCAGCAGGCACGGTAGAGGTAACCACCTCTGAAATAAAGTCCTCGCAGGAGGAGTTACAGGCGTTGGAGAAGATTGACTTTGAGCAGCAAGAACTGACTCCATCATGGCAGTCAGGCGGGCGATCTCGTCCTGCTCTCTGTGCTCTTGCTCTAGGTGCTCCATGATTATCAGATGACTGGCTCGGGTATTGTCCCAGTGAGTTAGCTTGGCTAAAGCACAAAAGAAACACCAATCAGACATTTGGCAAAAACTTGCTTGTGCAAATGATGCATGAGATCCAATGCTTGATTGTTTTTATTTTTCAAGGAACTTACTATATCATTTGCAAACATATGTATTTAAATAGCAATTGCAACAATTTGATATGACCAAAAATCTCTTTTTATTTATATAAATTGGAAGGATTACACTGAGTACAATTTCAGAAACCAAATGAAAAATACAAGAGAAAAGGAGACTAGTCATCATAAGGATCCCTAACAACAATGTCAGAAGTCTGGCTATAGGCACGTACTTCCTTCGGATGCGACGGATCTCGGTCTTAAAAGAAGCCTTCATCTGAGTCTTCTCGAGGACAAGTTGGTCAACAATCTTCTTCCAAGCAACAGAAGGCTGAGGCATGCTAGAAGATGAAACCTCTGGATCTCTCTGTCTCTTCGCCACTCGATCTTCTAGTAGCTCAATAAGTGCATCTTTGTCCTTAGACTCCAACTGCAACTCTTCATGCTTCTTGCTCAAAGCACGGAAACACTCTTCCCATATATCCTTCTCTTGCTTCATCTTGATGAGTGTGTCTTCCAACTCCTCTACATCTTGGTTAGGGAGACTTAATGACTCAACCACAACCATAGACATAGGTCTTTCACAAGGATAAGGCATCTTCAACTCCAAAGCTCTCTTCTTCACCCAAAGAGTGTAAGCTTCCAAAGCTACACAATTGTGCGGACCAAGCTCGGATCTTCCTTTCCTATGCACATTATGCCAAGCATGCACAATCTTCTGCTTCAAATGTTAGGAATCTTTACCCTCTTGATAGAAAAGACCTTCTAACAAAGTGTTATTAGGCTTGTCTCTCAAGGGGAACCCAAGTTGACGACGAGCCAAAGCAGGGTTGTAGTTAATTCCTCCTTGTGTACCAATGAGAGGCACATTAGAGAAATCACCACAACTATCAATAATCTCCAAACTGCTCAAAGACGTATTATACAAAACTATATAATCCTTAGTGAGAGACATAAGTCTCTGAGACCACCTTAGACATTGTTTGTTCTCACAAAAGCAGGTGTCTGAGGCAAGTGCGAAGTAAACCACTTGTACAGAAGAGGAATGCAACAGACAATCGTTCCACCACCTTTAGAATTCCTTAGATGCAAAGAGAAATACATATCACCCAACAAAGTAGGCACAGGATTCCCAATCAAGAAAAGTCTAATGGCGTTAACATCAACAAAACCATCAATGTTAGGGAACAAAGCTAATCCATAAATGAGCAACACAAAGATAGCTTCAAAAGCGTCCACACTACCGGCTTGAGCAAAAGCAGTAGCTTCCTTGATGAGGAAATCAGATGGCAACCCAAATAACCCTTCTTTCTTCACCCAATGAGCCTCTATATCAGACTTCTTCAAGTGAAGAGCTTTAGCAATAATACTAGATCGGGGAATCTCCTCCAATCCACTAAAAGGAACTCTACTAGAAACAGGTATCCCCGAAAGATGAGAATACTCCTCCAATGTAGGCATAAGCTAAAAATCTGGGAAAGTGAAACAACGGTAGAGAGGATCATAGAACTGCACTAGCACACTCAAAAGTCCTCCAACCACATCAGCAGACAAGATGGACAAAAGCTTCCCATGGCGTTGTTTGAAGTCCAAGGGATCTAATACAAAAGATGCTAGCTTCCTTAACTCTTTCAAGTCGGGACATCTGAAACTGTACTTCTTAGTGTTCCTTCATCCACAATCCATGGTCTGAAAATATTTGCAAATGATACCTTAGTTCCTTGAAATTTTCATGTGATGAATGTTATGATGCGCATGAATGCATGAATGCAACAATCACAAATAAGGGATCACACACAAGGCAAACAAAGGTCAAGGGATGAATCAAGTCATTGTCAAAATCAATCATCCACTTTAGGGGATTATGGTTTACACCTTATCAACACCCAAGTTCCATTGATATTGACAAGACTTGATTGGATCAACCAAGAATCAAGGGTTTGTTGTAAGTCACGAGCATGAAGTCTGGGTAAGAACCATCCCAAAGGAGTGAACTAAGTATAAAAACCTGTAGATCATGTTCTAAAAAGGTCCCAGCGTCTTAATTCCATCTATCGGATATTACATGTTAAGATGACTGACTCATCGACCCATAATATTCTCAAGAGAAACTCGTCTGAGTGTAGTATCGCGTAACAACTGTTATCAAGTCTACACTTGAATAGTTTCCGCACTACGTCCTAAATAGGCCAAGAGGGGGTAAATGTTCTACGGTCCTCAGCTTCTCAGACCCAAATTAGAGATAGTAATGCCTAACCACAAATACTTGTGTGACATTTCCAAATCCAAAAGAGTCTCCACTGAGCGGATGGATCTCAAGCCAACTTCTTAAGGACTACTCCACACAAGTCGAACATGACTGTACCATCCTCCTATCTTAATTGCACTCAAGTTCGGGTTAGAACTTATCTCACCACTCAGAGATCACCAAGCACAACAAGCAGATTATATCACAGATACATATATACAAACATCACATATATATAAATATATACACATAAAAAGTAGGCTTAACCCACTGGAGACTACTCCCCAGCAGAGTCACCACTTAATTTTTGTAGCGGTAAATTCATGATCGTCAAGCTATGAATAAGCTAGAGATCAAATAACAAGAGTCGCCACCGCACTTTTATTGTTTCCAAGGGAAAAGGGAAAAAGTACGAACAAAACCCAAAAAGTAAGAAGTTTTCAAATCAAAACTAATAAAATGTCAGAGATTAAAGGTAAGGGGGTTGGTTACACAAAGGGAAGGTGTTAGCACCCAAAGTGTCCTAGGTACTCCTAGGGAGCCCTTTTGTGTGCATATGTATTTGGTACAAAGTGATGTTTACAAACAAATAGAATGGGGGGATGAGAAAAGAATTCATTAATTATATTTTTGTGTTTGGCAAGACCTCCGGTCTTGTGCCTACGTACCAACATAAAAATGAGGGATTAAAACCTCATAGTTCGTGATACAAATTTCAAAGTGGATGCATTGCTTTTAACAAAACTTAAGTTTGAAAGGCACAAAGGCCTAAAAATGGTTTGAATGAGTTAGTTCTTTTTGGCTTTTTGAAAGTTTAAGTCAAGTATAGTTAAGTTTATTTACAAGTTTGATTTAAGAAAAGAAGTTTGAAAATGCAATGGCATAAGGCCAAAGTTTCTATCTGTTTTACAAAGTGGTCAAAGTTTAGAACAAAATAAGTTCAATCAAAGAAGGTTTTAAAAAAGGAGGGAGATGTTTTGAAATTAAAGAAATGGGGAGAATATGAAGAGAGTAATCCTATGTACCTAATTAAAAGTTAAGAGTTGAAAAGATTTGACAAAATGGGTAGCAATCTAATAGACAAGAATGTCAATAGAAACCCAGAATTCCCTTGGACTTTTAGAATTAAGCAACACACAAATGCACAATTATATTATCTTGAAGAGCAAGGCATCAAATAAAGATGGCCACATCCAAGCTTATCCATTCCATGATCTTCTTCAAGGTAGCCTATGTAACAGATGAATTCCACAAGTCACGGGTTCAAAATAACAACTTCACAATGATCATGTTGCAGATGAACTTAGAGAGATCTTGAATGATGTATCAGATGAAGTTTCAAATTGCAAGCACTTGGTTTCTCAATAAGTTGGCATTGGCCAAGTCCTTTAGCATAGGAATGTTACCTAAGTTCTAAGTCCATTTGTCCAAGATCAAGGCAACAGTCCACACAAAAGTTTTTTAGGGTTTTTGTTGTTATTATGTACATTAATGGTCAAAGACCACAACAAATAAGAAAAGCACAAACAAAATATATCACACAATATGGTCCAAGTGGACAAAGTGAAAATTACATTAACATAAACAATTAAAATGAAATGAACAATGACAAATGTATCTAAAATCTAGAATTAAATGACATTAAAGTAAAGGGCTTGAAATTAAAAGTTAGTAGTTAAAAGATTAGAAGTTAGTATTCTTTTGTTTTTGCTTTTCATTCTTAGACATTCTTTGGAGAACACTCAACCCACTTATCACAAGCATGGATCCTTGAACCAAGACATCTTCCAAAGGAAGGAAAAAAGGCCAAGTTTCCACACAATACCATGAAAGAGGGGAGACTTACATTCTCACTAACTAGAATGCTATGCCTTTTATGTCACAAATTTAGCGCTATGTTAAGCAATCGTAATTGAACTTATGTAGAAGTCACAACTATTTGAGGTCGGGCAATAGAATTTTGGTGTTAATGCATGTTAGAGACATAGTATTACGAACTATGCTCATGAAACATACCGAACACAAAAAGAATATGCAAAAGGTGTGGCCTAAGCTCATCCATACTCATGTTAATTTTTCAATCAACTAGCTTTAGGACTTTGAGATATCATAGGCCAAATGAGATGAATGCATAAAGAAGGGGAATGAGATGAAGTGGGAGGAGAATATATGAAATCTCAAATTGATCAAAGGAGGACTTTTACCAAATTAATATCATTCATTCATTTTGGGATATGGAATGTACATTCCATCAATCCCCTAAATCCAATGATATTAATTTGACAAAGTCAAATCAACCTTGATCAAGGCCCAACAACAAGAATCAAACATACACAAGTCATCAAAATTGGTCAACAAAATTATTTGGCATTTATTCCAATTAAAAATACTAAAATAATGCATTTAAATTAAATATGGTTTGTCAAATTCCATCAATCCCCTAGATCACGAATATCACCCGAATTTTAACTAACTCCTCACATATAGAAAGATATGAGGAGTTGAAATTTGAGGTATGTCAACTGAGTTGCTTCGATTTGACCTCTAAGCAACTCAATCTTCTTGCCTACATTGGTAGGACTTCAGACTACCAAAGAATCAAGAGAATTGAGCAAGATTGAGAGAGAATCAAAGAGATGAAATTTTCTGGAAAATACCTTCAATGCGGGTCTGGATTCCACTGCTCTTGCCATGGCTCGTGCTTGATCTAACTCAGAATGCTTGCAAGAGTAGAATGAAATGCACAAAAGGTCTTGGATCCCTGGAGTTTTGAATCTCAAAACAGTGAGATTCAAACTCAATTTCAAGATGAAATTCTTAGGTTTATCCTCTCAAATGGAAGGGTTAGGGGTTTAGGATCAAAGCTGGCGCGAATGTGTGTTTAATTCTGATGCTAGAGGGCTCTATTTATAGCCGCAACTCATGATATTTGCACCTTCAAATTCACTTTCCAAAATTGGCAAATGATGATGCATGGTGCATGGGCGTGTACAGGCCCATGAGATCATTTCTTAAGGTCCACAAATGAATGTGAGAGAGTCTGAAATCAACTTGGATTGCAAGGCAAGTGTATGTGAAGATTTGAAGTTTGATCTTTGCCACACGGTGATACCATGTTCATGCCATACGCAGCCCTAGCAATTCTTGTCCAAAATGGATGAACTTAGACTTTTTTGGAAAGGTTAGATCAAAAGGAACAACTTTCATGTTCAACACTTTTCCATTTGGATCTTGTATCATGATGAATTTTTAGGTAGAAGTTTGGAAATTTTAACATGTTGAAAATTTTTCAAAGTGTCAAGCCATATATCTTAATATTCCATTTTGCTTAACTTTTTATGTGAGCTTCAAATGAGAAAGGTGTCTTCATCAAAGTTGTATTTCTTTCAAAGACCTTCAAAATGGTCACCAATTTCATGTCATTTGGATTTTAGTGATAGAGTTATGCATTTTTGAAGTTTGGAAAAATCACTTGTTCAATGGTATAGGTCAAAAGTGACCTATAATGTAGCCTCATATCACATGCTCAAAAAAGTTGAATTAGCTCTCACTCCAAACATCAAAGTTGAAGTATACATATTTTATTTGATTGTGCAACTTGTAAATCTTTCATCTCATAAAAATTGAGCAAGTTATGGCCTTGGGAAGTTGACTTTCAAATTAGGGTTTAGACAAAATAACCTATAATGTTTCAACATAGAAAATGATTTTAAAAGCAAAAATAGCTCTAGGTCTCAACATGAAAGTTGTTTGGAATGTCATTTAGAGTAAGTTTGCTCTTGAAATAATTTTCATATGGTGAAAATTGTAGGAGATAGGGTCTAGGGAGACCTAATTTTGATCAGATGAACTCATCTGGCCAACCACCATCAACCAACTTGCTAACCTTCAATTCTCTTGACTTTCTAAGCTCATGGTAGATCATATATGCATAAGATAATGAAATTTGAAGGCCTTCTTGAGAAATTTGATCAATTGGTGAGATAGTTTGTTGGAGAAGTTACTCAAGATACCCAATCAAACTAGGGTTTCCAAGGCAATGTAGGAATCAATGAAACTCATATATGATGCCCATAACCATTCTTGTATCAATTCAATGGTTGTGCTCTTTGTCATAGGGGTCTCAAACCCTAGATATGAACTTGATAGATCAATGGAGATCATGCCCTACCTATAAAAGAGTTAGGCAAATGCAAAGACATATTTTTGGTATTTTGGTTAGTAAAATGATAATATACAAGTATGATACAATCACAAAGTACTTGGTGATCTCTCCCAAAACAAACCCAATGAAGGAGGGGTAAGGAGGATGCCAAGGTATGATCCCAATGCTAATGTTTATAGTGAAATTGCATGAGGGATCTTAGGGTCAAAATTGGGGTCTTATAGTTTATGGAACTTTATGGTGGAGGTTTATCGGTGGTATACAACTCTTGTGAAGTCATTTGCACTTGTCTGCTACTGCTTGATGAACTACAACGATGAAATTAAGGAAAATATTCATTGACCGGTTTCTTGATTTGTGCAGAAAAAGACATTCGTGTTCTACATTATTTCCTCCATTTTACTTGTGACACTACTTCTATTTTACTATCTATAGACTATACATTTATTTATATCAAAGGTATTTGTTTCTAAACTTGTCTATAATAATCATACTTTGGCAATAACCATTATAATGGTTCGAACAAGTTTTGAACTTCTGTTTTTCAGAGGATTGAAAAGGGAACCTCAAATTTTGAAATGTATCTGTAAGACCCTAATTTTGACCCTAATATCCCTCATGGCATCATAACATTGCATTTACATTGCCTCAAGGATCATAAGCATCTTGGCTCCTTGCCTTTGGGTGAGACCTCTTGTGAGTTGGTTTGAGATCACCAAACATGCTTGAATTGTATATTATTGCTTTTCTCATTTTTATTTACTAACCAAAAGCATAAAAATATGTCACTAACATCTTTTGTTTGTAGCTTGAGCATTCACAAGGTCTAAAGCTCCTAGGAGATCCTATGAGCATTGATATGGTCAAGAGAAGATGAAGGCAAGCATGGATATGGTTCTCAAAGATCTCATCCATCAAATATGCCTCCCAAGTGTCTCAATTCATCATTTGGATCAAAGCAAATCAAAGGGTTTGAGGTTTGTTTCCAAAGGAAACCCTAATTCATCTGTCCATCAACTTGCCTTGCTCATGAAGCAACCTTAACCCATGGTCAAATACAATCATGGTAAGTTCTTTAATTCATCATTTAATGCATATTTGAACTTATTTGAGTGTCCTCAATCATCAATTCATCAAGATTTGAGGTATGGACTTGAGAAGTTGATCAGTCACTTCATCTGACTATTTTGAAATACCTTGAGGCCTAACGTTTTATGTATTGGTCAAATGGAGATGACCCCAAGAGAAAAAATGTTTTTAAGGACCATATGAACAACTTTAATGTTCATCAAAAATTTATTTGAATCTTGGAAAGTCATCATCCATTCTAAGACATTATAGGTCATTTTGACTGAAACCCTAATTTTGGGTCAACTTCCCAAGGACATAACTCATTCATTTTTCATGATCTGGAGGTGAGACCAAGTGAATTGGAAAGCTTAAGATGTCTACTTAAAATGTTATGTTGGGAAAATTGCAAAATCTCAAAATAAATACATGTGATAATGCAAAACATTATATGTCACTTTGGACCAAATGCATTGAAATGTGAAAAAGTCCAACTTCAAGTGCCCATAACTTCTTCATAAAAATCCAAATGATGCACAATTTAAGTCCAAATTGATTTCCTTAAAAAGATCTACAACTTTCATGTTGAAGATTTTGTCATTTGGAGCTTGAATCATTGATATAGAAGGGCTTGAACATTGGCCAATTTTGAAGATTTCACATATGCATGTTTTGCACCCTACACTTCAAGCTCAATTTTCATTAATTTCCAAGGCCCAAATGGAGTTTTTATCAACATAACATTTGTTCCTTGTGCAATAAGCTTTCCAACTATTACTCATAAGATTGCATTTTAATTTTGGACATGGCATTTTCTAAGGCTTCAATGAAATAGTGCATTTTGTGAAAATCACTTCAATTGCCATGCATGATCCAAATACACCTTATCTGCACGTCCATTCTCATTCCCTTCGATCTCAACTTTCCAAACAAAGTGGAATTGGGCCCTCCATACGCCTGTACAGGCCCATGCATGGAGGCCCTTTTCATCCATGCACACGATTTGATCATGCGTGCAGCTCCCTTCGTCTATAAATACAAGGCATTGGCTTCATAATTTCTCAACCTAAAGGCGCCTCAATTGATGCTGAACTCAAAACTCAAACTTCACTAAAGGAACTATCTCATTTCCATTCAAATTTTTCAGATCTGAATTTTGATTTCATTGATCAATCTTCAGATCTCAAAGTTCCTAAACCTTCTATACTTGATCCATAGTGCTTACTGTTTGCAAAAGAATCCAAAGATCTTGACTCAAATCCTTGCAATTCAAAGGTTTACTTCAATTGTTATTTGCTTCGAACCAGCTTGTGTATTGCTCTATTTGCTTTGTTCTTGTGTGATCTGAAGTCCTCTGCATAGAGGCTAACATCATTGTGCTTTTAATTTTTGAAAATCATTAAGTTCACTTGAACACCACAGAATTTCCACCTCTGATTTCTCTCAATCTAGAGATCTAGAGTGGAATTGAGTGGCACAGGGGTGATGTACATCACCCTTGCTTTTGAATGGTACTTGGATCGTGCATTTTGGTTGATGTTTTGATTTTTGCAAATTTTAGTTTGGCCGGAGAAGACGGTGGTGCTGGCCACCGTCTGGTCTCCAGATGCAATCAGGATCGTCCATTTCATTTTCCAGATTGAATCCTAACCGTGCCATGTTATGACTTTTCATAATGCCACATGTGATGCATTGACCAAGGAGCATGGTAGGCGCGCGCGTTTGGACTCTTTGATCTGCCAGCTCAATTAATGAGCTCCGATCCAATGGCTCACGCTTTTTCCCATTTTCTAATTTCTGATTTTATTTTCTTTTATTTCTTTTAATACCATTTTATTTCTAAAATTCAATATCTCTCTCATTATTGGTCAAAAAATTATAGGACCAATTTCATTATTCTCCATTTAATTTCTACTTTCTAAAAATGATTTTTAATATTTTTTATTTTATCATTTGATATTTTTTAGTAATTTTCTCTTTTCTGGTCATTTTTAATTCATTTTAAATAGTTTTTGATATTCAAAAAATACAAAAATATTTTTCCAACCTCTTTGAATGATGATAGATCTATGAAAAATATTCTCATCAATTTATTAATTGATTTGAGATTTATTTGAGATTTTAGTTCAATTAGGTTATTTTTATGCATTTTTAATTGATTTAAAATAGTTTCTGACTTTTAAGAATGCTGAATTTTTTTGTCAAACTTTGTTTGACCTTGTTGAACTTGGGATAATTCACTTGGACTTTTCAAAGTTGATTTTAAGTGAGTTTGAAGTTTGACCTTTCTTTATTATTTTAATTCAAGTTTTATTTTAATATTAAAAAATGCCAAAAATATTTTATTTGTTTCTTGACTTCTAATTCTCATTTTGCTTCAGTTTTCTATTATTTGACCTTGATCTCCTCTATCTTTGGTCATGGCTTGATGATTATCTCATTCCATTTCATTTAATGCACTTTAATTCTTTTTCCTTTTCTTCTTCTTCTTCTTTTCCTTTTTTGATCAATGAGTTAAAGGTTGGTGGTTAACATTGATTAGGGAGGTTTAATCTTCCTTGATTCAAATCTAATTCATCTTGATCATGGATCAAGTGAATGGCTTTGCATTAAGGATAGCTTGCTTCTTAAATCATGCAAAGGACCTAAATCAATACAAGATCATTTCTCATCTTCTTTTTGGCATGGAAAGTTGTTGGAGTTTGATTCACTAATCAAGACCTCTAACTTGTGTTTTTGCCTACATTATTATTGACCGGCCTCAGATAGTTGTGACTTCTACATAAGTCCAATTACGATTACTTAACATAGCGCTAAATTTGCCTTATGGCACACTAACTATTAACACTAACCATTAACTATTAACATTTAATTCTTGCTCTTTACACTTATGCAATTTACTATTCTTGTACATATTATTCATTTTCTTTTTCCTTTGCTCATTGGAGCACATGTTTATGTTAATGCAATTTGCCTTTTGCTCACTTGAGCACATAATTGTGTATATATTATTGTGCTTGTGTTTTATTGTGATTGTTGTGGACCAAATGCAAAGAAATGAACAAATGGACTTAGTTTCTAAGACTTTCCCTATGCAAATTGGAGTAAAAGGATCTTAATGTTGAAGATGGATTAGAAGGACCAAACCTCTAAACTCACTCTTGTCCATTCTTGATTTACTTCATAAGACTCTTTGATGTGTGTGTGCTTTTGTGCTAGGGGATCCTATGAGAACTCAACTTGAAGGATCATTGCCATGTTCATCCAAAGTGAAAGATACAAGAGCCATTGGGGATCTTCTAAGAGCTTGTGTGGTTATGTTGATTGCTTGAGCTTACACTTATTTTGCTTGCATATTCCAAAGGATGGGAGCTACTTGGATCATCAATATGATCTCAAGAGAGGAACTCCATTTGTGGTTTTGTTTCTTATCCCTTTTCTCTTGTATGGTTAGGACTTTAGCCATTCTTCTTCTTCCCTCCACTCTAACCCAAGCCAAAACTTTTGTGCAAACATTTAATATTTTTTTCAAACATTAGAAACCTAAGCCTTATGCTTTTGATTTTCAAACTTCCTTTTCATAACACTTATTTTGAATTGAACTTTTAAATCAACTTTGACCATATTTTGTAAATACTTTTCATTGATAAATACAACTCATTCAAATACTTTTGTGTTTTCAATGACCACTCTCTTAATCAAACTTTTTCATGACCTTTAGCTATTAGGTTTGAGTTATCCTTGAGGTAGATATAATACTCACCTATATCCTTAGTGATGGACAATGAGTCTTCCATGCTTATTATAGGGTTAACCCCTCACTAGCATGTTGAAGCTATCCTCACATGGTGGATTTGTGGTTTTTAGGTTGAGTTTTCTCCTTTGGATAACGAAAGACCTTAAGGCTTTTGGACCAGTCAATTCACCAACTTGTTTTGAGATTTTTACCCCGAACTACGAGGTTTTGATCCTAATCTTTTTTTTTAAGATATTACGTATGCAATGGGTTTATCCATCCAAATACAAATTGTAAATAACTTGTATATTCTCTTCTCATCTCTTCAATCATGTTTGCACAAATAAATTTTCACAAAATACCAACCTTACAACAAAATGTGAAAAGGGCTCCCTAGGAGTACCTATGATGTTTTGGGTGCTTAAAACCTTCCCATTGCATAACCAACCCCCTTACCCCGATCTCTGACATTTTTACTAGTTTTTGATTCGATAAAACTTTTAGGTTTTTGTTCGCTTTCTAACCATTCCTTTGGATAAATAGAAGTGCGGTGGCGACTCGACTTGTATGGTTTACCTTGGATTTAGTCAATGTCTCTAATGGTAACGAATACCCCGCTACAGAAAAGTGGCGAATCTGCTGGGGACACATTTGCCTAGTGGGTTTTGCCTACTTTTCATATTTGTTGTATTGTGTTGTATATTGTTTTGTGATATATTTTTGTGCAATTTGGGATTACTGTATTGTATGTAATGATTGAATTGCTTGAATATTAATTCCTTGTATGCTTGGTGATCTTTGTGAGATGAGTTCTATACTCGAACTCGAGTGCACTTAGGATAGGAGAATGGCATAGTCTTGTTGAATTGTGTGGAGTTATTCCTTAGCAAGTTGACTTGCAAGCCCATTCACTTGGTGGAGGTCATGTTGGGATCAATAATGTCACACAAGTAGTTGTGGTTAGACATTACTCTTTCCAATATAGACCCTAGAAGCCAAGGACCTTAGCTTACCAAGCCCATCTTGGCCTATTCTTAGGACGTAGTGCGAAGGTCGTTCAAGTGTAAGATTTGATACGATTGTTACGCGATACTACACTCATAAGAGTCTCTCTTAAGAATATTTTTGGAATACGAGTAGTCGTTTATCCGATAATATCCGAAAGATGGGATGATGACTATGGGAACCTCTTGTAGAACATGTTTGGCAGGTTTAAACCCTAGTACACTCCCTTTGGTTGGTTCTTAACCAAGACTCCATGCTCGTGACTTGCAACAAACCCTTGATTCATGGTTGATCCGTTCTTGTATCCTTAATATCAATGGAACTTGGATGTTGATAAGGTGTAAACCATAATCCACCAAAATGGATTATTGATATTAAGGATGACATGATCCATCCCATGACCTTTGTTTGGTGTGCTTTGCTTGATCCTTGAGTGTGTTTGTTGCATTCATGCATTCATGCACCCATTTGCATCCATATCATCAACAATAAGAAAATTTTCAAGGAACTTAAGAGGTCAATTTGCAAATTTTCAGACATGGAAAGACAAAGAAGGAATACAAAGAAGTACAGTTTCAGACAACCCGACTTGAAAGAGCTAAGGAATTTGACATCCTATGTATTAGATCCCTTGGGTTTCAAGGCTCGTTTTGGGAAGCTTCTGTCTATTCTGACTACTCAAGTGGACGAAGGATTGATGAGTGTATTGGTACAGTTTTATGATCCCTTGTACCGTTGCTTCACATTTCCGGATTTTCAGCTTTTGCCCACGCTTGAGGAGTATGCCTACCTTGTGGGTATACCTATTCTAGACCAGTTGCCATTCAGTGGCTTAGAGAGTGTTCCTACTTCTCAAGAGATAGCTGGTATGTTGCATATAGATGAATCTCTGGTTGGTGCTCATATGACTACCAAAGGTGGAATTCAAGGTCTCCCTTCTGAGTTCCTCATTGCTCAAGCTACTATGTATGGGAAGGCCATGAGTGAGGACGCCTTTGAGGCCATATTTGTACTTCTCATCTATAGGCTAGTGTTATTCCCCAACATCGACAAGTTTGTGGATGTGAACGCTATTAGGATTTTCTCTACTCTTAATCTCGTTCTGACTCTGTTGGGTGACACTTACTTTTCTTTGCATATGAGGAATGCAAAGGATGGTGGTACCATTGTGTGTTGTTTGCCCCTATTGTACAAGTGGTTTATTTCGTACTTGCCACAGACAGTCGCCTTCAAGGAGAACAAAGGATGTATACGGTGGTCCACGAGACTTATGTCTCTCACTAATGATGATATCTTTTGGTACAACCGTGTGTATGATGGTATGCAGATTATTGACTCTTGTGGTGAATTCTCCAATGTGCCTCTTCTTGGTACATGTGGTGGGATTAACTACAACCCTATTTTAGCACGTCGTTAGCTTGGGTTCCCCCTAAAGGATAAACCCAATGACATTCCGTTAGAGGGTGTGTTCTTTCAGGAGGGTAAAGATCCCCAAGGCTTGAAGGACAAGATGGTCCGCGCCTGGCGTAAGATCCATAGGAAAGGAAGGAAAGAGTTAGGTCCGAAGAACTGTATCGCTTTGGAACCCTATACCTCTTGGGTTAAGAGGAGAGCTTCCGAGTACCTCATACCTTACGATTATCCAAGACCTACACCTTTGGTTGTGGCTGGGCCTTCAACCCTCCCTGACCAAGGAGTAGAGGAGTTGAGAGACGAAGACCGTTCGCGTGCTTGGATCCGTGGACGAGAGGAGTTGCTTCAGCAGATCAAGGAGAAGGATGCTTTGATAGAGTTCCTTGAACACCAGGTTATAGATGATCCTAATGATGCATGGACTTTTCTACTTCCTCAGTCTTCCAAGTTTTGGAAAAGGAAGTACGATCGACTCGCCAAAGAGAAGGCAGACATAGAGGCAGCCTACGAAAGGGAGGTGAAGAGGCTTCGTGCATCTTATCTTCCAGTCTCCAGAGCTTTAGATGATTGTTTCTAGGTTCCATAGGATGTTCATTTTCCTTCTCTCTAGTATTGTATTTGGTTACCAAAACTGTACTTCTTTGTTGTAAAAATATTTCCAAATATTATTTGATGTGATATTGCCATAAATGTCTAAATGTTTAATATTTACAATATTTGCAAATAGGACTCTAAAGTTCCTCTGATATAAAAAACAAATCATATGCATTGCATGCATCATGTGCATAAGCAAGTTTTGCTCCAGGCTTCTTGATCTATGGTCTAACTCTGTGTTCTTCATTTATTTTGAAGACAAGCTGACTCACCGGTACTACACCCGAGCCAACGCATCAAGACTAATGGATCATTTGGAACAAGAGAACCGTGAGCTTAAGGAGGAAGTAGCTAGATTGACTGCCCTGATGGAGTCATTCATGGCTGCCCAGAGCCAGTCATCTCCGACACCTTCAACTCCTCCCCAGAGGACAGTCATCTCCGAGATTGCCTCATCAACCGTGCCTACGGCCAGCGCCCACTTTGCACCAACAACCATGCCAGCCGGATTTTCTTGGGGGATGCCTCCCAACTTCATGTCTGAGGATCCTGCACCCACCTTTGCTTCTCTACCGGTATCTAGCCCGGTCCTTGCTGTTCCTCCTCCTGTCGTGCATACGATGCCCAGAGTAGACGACACCATCTATCATTCTGAGCCGTCTGAGGGCCCAGATGTCTATGAAAAGATGGATGCTATGAATGATCAATTTCTTGAGCTCCGCAAGGAATTGAAAACTCTTTGAGGAAAGGATCTTTTCGGCAAGTCTGCTGTTGAACTCTGTTTGGTCCCTAACGTGAAAATCCCTGTAAAGTTCAAGGTTCCTGACTTTGAAAAGTACAAGGGAAATAATTGCCCTCTCAGCCACCTGGTCATGTATGCCAGGAAAATGTCGACTCAGACCGACAATGACCAGTTTCTCATTCACTACTTCCAGGACAGTTTGTCCGGTGCTGCTCTAAGATGGTACATGGGCTTGGACAGCGCAAACATCTGATCCTTTAACGACCTTGGCGAGGCCTTCGTCAAGCAGTACAAGTATAACGTGGATATGGCCCCCGATAGGGATCAATTGAGAGCCATGCCCCAGAAGGACAAGGAAACTTTTAAAGAGTACGCCCAGAGGTGGCGAGAGGTAGCAGCACAGATTGTGCCCCCGCTAGAGGAGAAAGAGATGACCAAGATCTTTCTGAAGACCTTGAGTTCTTTTTATTACGAGCAGATGATTGCCAACGCTCCTTCTGACTTCACCGAGATGGTGAATATGGAGATGCGTCTGGAAGAAGGAGTCAGGGAAGGGCGCCTGACCAGAGAAGAAGGCTCTTTCTGCCAAAGTTATGGGGCGTTTACGAAGAAGAAAGATGGCGAGGCACATGCTGTGACCTCCCATGTTAAATCCATAAGACCCTCAGTAAGGAGGAAGACCGTGCGTCCTACCGGTAACCAGCACCAGGTGGCTCACATAGCACCTGTTTTCAGAGACAATCAACAATATCAGCATCACAACAATAATCAGCAACAAGAACATCTACAATACCAACAACAACAGCACCGTCCTCAACAGCAGGCCTACCAGCCTCGAAACAATAATCAAGCCAGTACAAGCTATGAGAGGAAGAGGGTCACCTTTGATCCTATTCCCATGACCTATACCGAATTGTATCCCTCTTTGATAGAGAGGAAGTTGATTACTCCACGAGACCCACCGGCTATACCTACCAACCCTCAGTGGTGGTATAAGCCCGAATTACATTGTGTTTATCATTCCGGTGCTCCCGGACATGACGTGGAAAATTGCTACCCACTGAAGACCAAGGTTCAAGACCTTGTGAGATGTGGTATTTTGTGTTTCAAGGACAAAGGTCCTAATGTAAAGAAGAACCCATTTCCCGAGCATGGGAAATCTGTCAACATGGTCCAGGGTTGCCTTGGTAAATACAAAGTCAAATATGTCAGCCATATTCGACAATCTCTGGTCGAGATGCATAGATTGTTGTGTGAGTACAGTCATTACGAGCACGACCACGACAGATGCCGAGTTTGTTCTATCAATCAAAGAGGATGTCGCCAAGTGCGCAAAGATGTTCAAGAAATGTTGGATGAAGGAGTCATTAAGATACTTCAAAACAGAAACGTCGATGAAGATGCTGATGAAGTCAATGTAATTTCTCCAGTATTTTGCATCCCTGAGCTTGTTGTCATCAAGTATGATGGTAGCAAGCAAAAGGCTTCTCCTGCTTTGACCATTAAACCAGTTGGCTCTGTGCCATACTCTTTTGAGAAAGCGATCCCCTATCGCTACAATGCCGTAGCATTGGAGGATGGGAAAGAGGTGCTCCTACCTTCTACATCTGTTGTTAATATTGCCGACGTCAGTGGCCTGACCCGTAGCGGTCGTGTCTTCTCGGCTCCGCCGAAACCTCAAGCTGATGCTCGAAGGGCTGATGCTGCTGATTATGCTGAACGCCCCGTTGGGATTGTTGTGAACGCTCCGAATCCGGCACTTGTTGCCAAACCTGCCTCTACGTTGAAAACTTCTGTCTCTGTTGGCCAGAGTGGCAATGCGAAGGAAGACTGTGATGAGATGCTGAGGCTCATCAAAAAAAGTGAGTACAACATGGAAGATCACCTTCTACAAACGCCATCCAAGATCTCTGTACTATCCTTGCTGATGAATTCAGAACCACACCGAGAAGCTCTGCAGAAGGTGTTGGATGTGGCGTATGTGGATCACGACGTCACAATAGAGCAATTTGACAGTATTGTTGCAAACATCACCGCTTGTAACAATTTAAGTTTTTGTGATGCTGATCTCCCCGAGGAGGGAAGAGACCACAACTTGGCATTACACATATCTATGAGCTGCAAAGATGATGCCATGTCCAATGTGCTAGTGGACACTGGGTCATCATTGAATGTGTTGCCAAAGTCCACTCTTGCAAAATTGTGATATCAGGGGCCTCCCATGAGGCAGAGTGGAGCGGTGGTGAAAGCTTTCGATAGGTCTCGTAAAACTGTGATTGGAGAGGTGGAACTCCCAGTCAAAATTGGACCAAGTGATTTCCTGATCACCTTTCAGGTCATGGATATTCACCCATCGTATAGCTGTCTATTGGGCAGACCGTGGATTCACGAGGCAGGCATCGTGACATCCATCCTACACCAGAAATTGAAGTTTGTCAAAAATAAGAAGCTGGTGGTGGTACAGGGAGAAAAGCCTCTCTTGGTTATCCATTTGTCTTCCTTCTCTTATATAGATGCTAAGGATGAAGTTGGAACACCGTTCCAAGCTTTATATATTGTTGAGCCTATTAGGAAAGGAACTTCTTCATTTGCTTCCTATAAAGATGCAAAGTTGGCCATTGAGCATGGTGCAACAGCTGGATTGGGGCAAATGATTAAGCTGGAAGACAACAAATCCCAGGATGGCATAGGGTATTCTTCTGGTGTCTTCAATGAGTATGGGATGTTTAAGAGTGGTGGATTCATCCACACCGGTTAAGATGAAATGGCCACTGCTATTATGGAAGAGGATGTAGAGGATTCTGGCAACTTTGTCATCCCTGGAGGGGTCAGCAATAATTGGGTCACTGTTGATGTTCCAACAGTTATCCATAAGTCAAAGTAATGTTCATTGTGTTAAAAAACCCTCCTCCCATGCCAAAAGGAGGAGTGATGACATTGTTGGCTCATAAATACAATGATATTTTCATTCAATAAATTCATGTTAAATGTTTGTTTTTCCAATTATTTTCCCTTTTCGCTTTTGCATGAAATTGGTGATCACATAAAACCCTAAAAATAAAATAAAAATCAATCTTTTCATCTGCATAATGATTTGCCTTGCTTGAATTCTAAAATCTCTTTTATATCCAAAATCATTATGCAGGTTGATCAAACCCATTGAACATAATGATCCAACACCATCTCCCAACTTTGAATTCCCTGTATTTGAGGCAGAAGAGGATGATGTTGAAGAGATTCCTGACGAGATTACCCGTCTACTTAAGCATGAAGAGAAGATCATTCAGCCGTATCTTGAGAATCTGGAAACAGTCAACTTTGGGTCTGAAGATTGTGTGCGAGAAGTGAAGATTGGGGCACTCCTGGAAAAATCTGTTAAGAAGGGGTTGATTGAGTTGCTACGAGAATATGTCGACGTCTTTTCCTGGTCATATGAAGACATGCCTGGTCTGGATACTGATATCGTGCAATATTTCCTGCCTTTGAAACCTGAGTGCGTGCCTGTGAAGCAGAAGCTCAGAAGAACTCATCCTGATATGGCAATGAAGATCAAAGAAGAAGTTCAGAAGCAAATTGATGCGGGGTTTCTGGTGACTTCTACATATCCTCAATGGGTGGACAATATTGTGCCCGTGCCTAAGAAAGATGGAAAAGTCTGAATGTGTGTGGACTATAGAGACTTGAATAAAGCTAGTCCAAAAGATGATTTCCCTCTACCACATATTGATATGTTGGTAGATAATACAACTAAATTCAATATCTTCTCGTTTATGGACGGATTTTCCGGATATAATCAGATTAAGATGGTACCCGAGGATATGGAGAAGACAACATTCATCACACCTTGGGGAACATTCTATTATCGAGTGATGCCCTTCGGTTTGAAGAACGCCGGAGCCACGTATCAACGAGCTATGACTACCTTGTTTCATGATATGATGCACAAGGAGATCGAGGTATATGTTGATGACATGATTGCAAAGTCAAGAACGGAAGTTGAACATGTAGAGCACTTGTTGAAGCTTTTTCAACGTTTGAGGAAGTATAAGCTTCGTCTGAATCCTAACAAGTGTACATTTGGAGTCCGTTCCGGTAAATTATTGGGCTTTATTGTCAGTGAAAGAGGTATTGAGGTTGATCCTGCAAAGGTCAAAGCAATACAAGAGATGTTTGCGCCCAAAACTGAGAAGCAAGTCCGAGGTTTTCTTGGCCGCTTGAACTATATCTCCAGACTCATATCCCACATGACTGCCACATGTGCGCCGATATTCAAGCTCCTCCAGAAAGATCAGTCTCACGATTGGACCGAGGATTGCCAAAAGGCCTTTGACAGTATTAAAGAGTATTTTTCTGAGCCTCTGATTCTGTCTCCACCTGTGGAAGGAAGGCCATTGATTATGTATCTGAAAGTTCTTGAAGACTCAATGGGTTGTGTCCTTGGTCAGCAAGACAAATCAGGGAAGAAAGAGTATGCAATATACTACCTGAGTAAGAAGTTCACTGAGTGTGAGTCTCGATACTCGATGCTTGAGAAAACATGTTGTGCTTTGGCTTAGGCTGCTAAGCGCTTACGCCAATATATGTTGAATCATACGACTTGGTTGATATCCAAAATGGATCCAATCAAGTATATCTTTGAGAAGCCTGCTTTAACTAGGAGGATTACCCGTTGGCAGATGTTGTTATCTGAGTATGATATTGAGTATCGAGCTCAGAAGGCTATAAAAGGTAGTATCTTGGCTGACCACTTGGCACATCAACCAATTGAGGATTATCAGTCTGTTTGACTTCCCAGATGAGGAGATTCTGTATTTGAAAATGAAAGACTGTGATGAGCCTACGCTCGATGAAGGGCCAGAGCCTGGTTCCCGATGGAGCATGGTGTTTGATGGTGCTGTGAATCAATATGGAAATGGTATTGGACAGTGATTATTACTCCTCAGGGCACACATTTTCCTTTTACAGCAAGGCTAACTTTCAAATGCACGAATAATATGGCCGAGTATGAGGCCTGTATTATGGGATTGGAAGAGTGTATTGATCTTAGGATCAAACATCTTGATATTTATGGTGATTCGGCCCTTGTTGTTAATCAGATTAAGGGTGAATGGGAGACGAATTAGCCTGGCCTCATCCCGTATAGAGATTATGTGAGGAGGATTTCAACATTCTTTACTGAGGTTGACTTCCATCATATTCCTCGAGATGAGAATCGAATGGCAGATGCTCTTGCTACACTTGCTTCGATGATTGTGGTAAGACTTTGGAATGAAGTTCCCAATATCACTATGGTGCGCTTGGACAAACCAGCTCATGTATTTGCAGTAGAGGAGGTACAAGATGATAAATCATGGTATTATGACATCAAGTGCTTTCTTCAGAGCCAGACTTACCCGCCTGGGGCATCTGTAAAGGATAGGAAGACTTTGAGGAGATTATCAGGCAGTTTCTACCTCAATGGTGAAGTGCTTTATAAGATAAATTTTGACATGGTTCTGCTCAGATGCGTGGATAGACACGAAGCAGACCTGTTAATGACTGAGGTCCATGAGGGTTCGTTTGGTACTCACTCCAACGGACATGCCATGGCTAGAAAGATGTTGAGAGCAGGCTACTATTGGCTGACAATGGATTCTGATTGCTGCAAATATGTGAAGAAATGGCATAAGTGTCAGATTTATGCGGATAAGATTCATATTCCCCCGACACTTCTGAATGTGATTTCATCACCATGGCCTTTCTCCATGTGGGGAATTGACATGATTGGCATGATAGAGCCAAAAGCGTCCAACGGTCACAAATTTATTCTCGTAGCAATTGATTACTTCACCAAGTGGGTTGAAGCGGCATCATATGCAAATGTGACCAGGCAGGTGGTTGTAAAGTTTATCAAGAATCAACTCATATGCCGTTATGGGGTGCCAGATAAGATCATTACTGATAATGGATCTAACTTGAACAACAAGATGATGAAGGAGCTGTGTAGCGGGTTCAAGATAGCACATCATAATTCTTCTCCTTATAGACTCAAGATGAATGGGGTTGTTGAAGCTGCTAATAAGAATATCAAGAAGATTGTCCAGAAGATGGTTGTCACGTACAAGGATTGGCATGAGATGCTTCCATTTGCCTTGCATGGATATCGTACATCTGGCCGCACTTCAACAGGGGCAACCCCTTTCTCTCTTGTTTACGGCATGGAGGTTGTGCTCCCAGTAGAGGTGGAGATCCCATCAATGAGAGTCTTGATGGAAGTCAAGTTGACTGATGCTGAATGGGTTTAGAGTCGTTATGACTAGTTGAATTTGATAGAAGAGAAGAGATTGATTGCCATGTGCCATGGTCAGTTATATCAGCAAAGGATGAAGAAAGCCTTTGATAAGAAGGTCAAGCATCGTGTGTTCCGAGAAGGTGACCACGTGCTCAAGAAAGTCTTGTCTTTTGCGCCCGATTCCAGGGGCAAGTGGACTCCAAACTATGAAGGTCCATATGTTGTTAAGAGAGCCTTTTCAGGAGGTGCTTTGATACTTACAACTATGGATGGGGAGGATTTCACTCGTCCTGTGAATTCAGATGCAGTTAAGAAATACTATGCCTAAAAATAAAAACAGAATAGCTCGCTAAGTTGAAAACCCGAAAGGGCGGCTTAGACAAAAATGAGCATCTCGGTGGATTGAAAACTCGAAAGGACGATCCAGGCAAAAGTTAGAGACATAAAAAATAAATTTGTATCCCGCTAGATTGAGTACCTCACCTTGGGGCAATCTAGGAAAAAATTAGGGATTTGGCAAGTAACTGCATCCTGACAAGACTTTGTTCTACAAGATGTCATCCTGCAGAAATTCTCGCTCAGTCATCATCAACTGAAGCTTCAAATACATCGGATTCAGAGTTGATGGAGAAATGGTCATTATGTTCAATGTAGCCCTTTTCCCAATATATATCACCGATTTCAAATTTGTAAAGATCCATGGAGTCTCGCCATTTGCAGACTACCATTCCAGCAAATAAATTTGAGCCTTTATTCAACAAATATTTTGCATGTTTTAATTGAAGAATGCCATTGTTTTAAAATAAATAAATTTTTCATAATTTGTTTTTAAACAAAGTGAACATTCACAATGACAAAAGGATACTTAGGAGGTTTTCAGTGCTCTCCCAAAGATGGTATGATTCCCAACAGGGTAAGACATTTGTTCATATTCCTAGCATGATTGTATCTTCTTCCTTCAGAACCCATTTGTATTTTCTTCCCAAGCAGATTGATTGGTAAAGATATTCATCCTTCCTCCTCAGTAGATGTGATTTCTTCAGGAGTACGATATATGGTGGTGACCCTGGAAGCCGTTGTTTGGCGGTTGCTCCCCACAAGAGTTCCATCTTCCCCTCTGATGATTTCCCCAATAGAGTTGCTTCCATGGCGGATTTTATCCATGTGTGGCCCCTGTCCCCAGCTAGAATGACTGATGCTCATTCCCTTGCAGAGATCTTTGTTTCCTGGTATCTCTGGTCCCCATCAGACTGAATGTTCTCTCGTGGGCCTGGCTTTCTCTCTCGAGGTGTAGTACCAGATGTTTGTTCATCGATCATTAGACCTGTTTGTGTTAGATATGTTTTTTTTGTCAGTATTCATCATACATGAACCACGCATATATGCATTTAATTTTTGACATTCAAAATATTCATCTTGCATTAATTGCCATAAATACCTTTGTTTGTTATCCCCTGCTAGTCGGTGATACTTATTTCACCAAGCAGATGTTTGTGACTGATCTCCCCATGTAGAGTCAGCCCCATAAGCAGAAAATGTTTATCCTTCCTTCCATATTCCCCACTGAGTCATGTCCTCATGCATGATGGTTGTTTCTGTTTCCTCCAAACACATATATTAGGATGGAGTTCCCCTTGAGTTATATCCTCATAGGGATGAGTCTTGTTTCATTGTGCCTCTCTAGTTTGTTCCTAGATTTGGCCTCTTGTGATTCTCCTTGCATTTCTCCGTTTAGTTTAGATGAATGATTGCTCAGTAACCAGCAATTGTCCATCTTTTCCCCAGTGGAGTCTGTGGTTTTCTACCCTTATACCGGTAGTTGTAAACCTTATTTTATCCCCTTACAGAGTTAACCTTTTTTTGTTCATCCTAACCGATGATGGTTACTCTTCCGTGGTTTTCTACCTGATAGTGGTAGATGTAATCCCCTCTCTGAAGATTATCTCTATCCAACATTCGGTATTGATATTCCTTCACCTTTTAAGTGTATCTCCCTGTAACCGGTGATATATCTCCCAGATCATTGCCTTTGTCAATGTATCCCCAGCAGGTCATCTGTTATTTACCTTTTGTTGGTAATGATTGTTTCTCCATTTTGATTGGTCATCATTTTATACCTAGTTTTTGGTATCCAGATGCCCTTTCCTTTTCGGTCGATTTATCCTTTATTAACCCAGTAACCGGTTATGGATAATCTTCCATGTGAGTATGTTATCTATGTTCTAACGGTAATAGATAATATATCTCATGCACTCTTTGGTCGAAGTCTTTTGCTTTTCCCCCAGTCGAGTAAGATTCATATCCCCTTTTGCGGAGTCGAATGTCCATCCTGTAATCGAGTTTGCTTTTCAGCCCTCCTTTCGGATGATGAGTGTCTTGGAAATATTCCCCAATTCACGCTTGGCCGGTCACCTATTATATGCCCAGTAACTGGTATCCCTGGTGTTCCTTCCTCTCTTCTCCCTATTATGACTTTTGTCCCCTGTGGAATCAGATTTCCTGAGTTGAAATATACCTTATAGGTTTTCCTCAGATGATTTTGGATGTTTGATATCTCTCACCCTTATACCGGTCTTAGATATTCATTCTCCCTGAGCGTGTTGTTCTCTCACCCTTATACCGGTGTTTTGACCACATGTCTCCTTGAGCTTATTACCCAGTAACCGGTAATACCTCATCTTGTTTTTTCCTCATATGAGTCCTGTTTGGACATTCCCCAGCGAAGTCCCTTAGTGGATTTTCTCCCATCTGAGTCCGGATTTTCATCTGAAGTATCCTTTATGGATAGTTTTGTTGTATTGGCATATTCCCCGATACATGCATCTTTGAGTCAGCTTGAGTTTTTCCATTGATTTATTTTCATGGAATTCATCTCGTGTCTCTCACCAAGTCTTAAGTCGTGACCTGCTCACGCATTTTATTCCCAATCGTATCCCCGTTAGAGTCCCCAGAGTCTCTGTCCCATTGAGTGTATTACTCATATGGATTGTCAATTTCTCTGAATTTATTTTCTCCTTTGTGGACACATATCCCCACAAAGTATTTCCTTTTGCATACATACATTTGCATCATGAGGTCTCTTAGGGACCAAAATTCGTCTCTTTGTTATTATTTAAGCCAATTCTAGCTCGCCGAGACGAAGATTTTAACCTTCACTTCTCTGGCTAGAATGACCTTAAATAGGGGCATCTGTAAGACCCTAATTTTGACCCTAAGATCCCTCATGGTATCACAATATTGCATTTACATTGCCTCAAGGATCATAAGCATCTTGGCTCCTTACCTTTGGGTGGGACCTCTTGTGAGTTGGTTTGAGATCACCAAACATGCTTGAATTGTATATTATTGCTTTTCTCATTTTTATTTACTAACCAAAAGCACAAAAATATGTCACTAACATCTTTTATTTGTAGCTTGAGCATTCACAAGGTCTAAAGCTCCTAGGAGATCCTATGAGCATTGATATGGTCAAGAGAAGATGAAGGCAAGAATGGTTATGGTTCTCAAAGCTCTCATCCATAAGATATGCCTCCCAAGTGTCTCAATTCACCATTTGGATCAAAGTAAATCAAAGGGTTTGAGGTTTGTTTCCCAAGGAAACCCTAATTCATATGTCCATCAACTATGCCTTGCTCATGAAGCAACCTCAACCCATGGTCAAATACAATCAAGGGAAGTCCTTTAATTCATTATTTCATGCATATTTGAACTTATTTGAGTGTCCTCAGTCATCAATTCATCAAGATTTGAGGTATGGACTTGAGAAGTTGATCAGTCAATTCATCTGACTATTTTGAAATACCCTGAGGCCTAACTCTTTATGTGTTAGTCAAATGGAGATGGCCCCGAGTGAAATAATGTTCTTAAGGACCATATGAACAACTTTCATGTTCATCAAAAATTTATTTGAAGCTTTGAAAGTCATCATCCATTCCAATACATTATAGGTCATTTTGACTGAAACCCTAATTTTGGGTTAACTTCCCAAGGACATAACTCATTCATTTTTCATGATATGGAGGTGAGACCAATTTAATTGGAAATCTTAAGATGTCTACTTAAAATGTTATGTTGGGAAAATTTTCAAAATTTCAAAATAAATACATGTGATAATGCAAAACATTATAGGTCACTTTGGACTAAATGCATTGAAATGTGAAAAAGTCCAACTTCAAGTACCCATAACTTCTTCATAAAAAATCCAAATGATTCAAACTTTAAGTCCAAATTGATTTCCTTGAATTGATCTACAACTTCCATGTTGACGATTTTGTCATTTGGAGCTTGCATCATTGAGTCATAAGGGCTTGAACATCGGCCAATTTTGAAAATTTCACATATGCATGTTTTGCACCCTACACTTCAAGCTCAATTTTCATTAATTTCCAAGGCCCAAATGGAGTTTTTATCAACATAACATTTGTTCCTTATGCAATAAGCTTTCCAACCATTACTCATAAGGTTGCATTTTAATTTTGGACATGGCATTTTCGAAGGCTTCAATGAAATAGTGCATTTTGTGAAAATCACTTCAATTGCCATGCATGATCCAAATACACCTCATTTGCACGTCCATTCTCATTCCCTTTGATCTGAGCTTGCCAAACCAAGTGGAATTGGGCCCTCCATGCGCCTGTACAGGCCCATGCATGGAGGCCCTTTTCATCCATGCACACGATTTGATCATGCTTGCAGCTCCCTTCATCTATAAATACAAGGTCTTGGCTTCATAATTTCTCAACCTAAAGGTGCCCCAATTGCTGCTGAACTCAAAACTCAAACTTCACTAAAGGAATTATCTCATTTCCATTCAAATTTTTCAGATCTGAATTTTGATTTCATTGATCAATCTTCAGATCTCAAAGTTCCTAAACCTTCTCTACTTGATCCATGGTGCTTACTGTTTGCAAAAGAATCCAAAGATCTTGACTTAAATCCTTGCAATTCAAAGGTTTACTTCAACTGTTATTTGCTTCGAACCAGCTTGTATATTGCTCTATTTGCTTTATTCTTGTGTGATCTGAAGTCCTCTCCATAGAGGCAACATCATTGTGCTTTCAATTTTTGAAAATCATTAAGTTCACTTGAACACCACAGAATTTCCACCTCTGATTTCTCTCAATCTAGAGATCTAGAGTGGAATTGAGTGGCACAGGGGTGATGTACATCACCCCAGCTTTCGAATGGTACATGGATCGTGCATTTTGGTTGATGTTTTGATTTCTGCAAATTTTGGTTTGGCCGAAAGTTCGCCGGAGAAGACGGTGGCGATGGCCACCGTCTGGTCTCCAGATGCAATCAGGATCGCCCATTTTATTTTCCAGATTGAATCCTAGTCGTGCCATGTTATGACTTTTCATAATGCCACATGTGATGCATTGACCAAGGAGCATGGTAGGCGCGCGCGTTTGGACTCTTTGATCTGCCAGCTCAATTAATGAGCTTAGATCCAATGGCTCACACTTTTTCTCATTTTCTAATTTCTGATTTTATTTTCTTTTATTTCTTTTAATTCCATTTTATTTCTAAAATTCATATCGCTCTCATTATTGGTCAAAAAATTATGGGACCAATTTCATTCTTCTCCATTTAATTTCTACTTTCTAAAAATGATTTTTAATATTTTTTATTTCATCATTAGATATTTTTTAGTAATTTTCTCTTTTCTGGTCATTTTTAATTCATTTTAAATAGTTTTTGATATTCAAAAAATACAAAAATATTTTTCCAACCTCTTTGAATGGTGATAGATCTATGAAAAATATTCTCATCAATTTATTAATTGATTTGAGATTTATTTGAGATTTTAGTTCAATTAGGTTATTTTTATGCATTTTTAATTGATTTAAAATAGTTTCTGACTTTTAAAAATGCTGAAATTTTTTGTCAAACTTTGTTTGACCTTGTTGAACTTGGGATAATTCACTTGAACTTTTCAAAGTTGATTTGAAGTGAGTTTGAAGTTTGACCTTTCTTTATTATTTTAATTCAAGTTTTATTTTAATATTAAAAAATGCCAAAAATATTTTATTTGTTTCTTGACTTCTAATTCTCATTTTGCTTCTGTTTTCTATTATTTGACCTTGATCTCCTCTATCTTTGGTCATGGCTTGATGATTATTTCATTCCATTTCATTTAATGCACTTTAATTCATTTTCTTTTTCTTCTTCTTCTTCTTTTCCTTTTTTGATCAATAAGTTAAAGATTGGTGGTTAGCATTGTTTAGGGAGGTTTAATCTTCCTTGATTCAAATCTAATTCATCTTGATCATGGATCAAGTGAATGGCTTTGCATTAAGGATAGGTTGCTTCTTAAATCATGCAAAGGACCTAAATCAATACAAGATCATTTCTCATCTTCTTTTTGGCATGGCAAGTTGTTGGAGTTTGATTCACTAATCAAGACCTCTAACTTGTGTTATTGCCTACATTATTATTGACCGACCTCAGATAGTTGTGACTTCTACATAAGTCCAATTACGATTACTTAACATAGCGCTAAATTTGCCTTATGGCACACTAACTATTAACACTAACCATTAACTATTAACATTTAATTCTTGATCTTTACATTTATGCAATTTACTATTCATGTACATATTATTTATTTGCTTTTTCCTTTGCTCGTTGGAGCACATGTTTATGTTAATGCAATTTGCCTTTTGCTCACTTGAGCACATAATTGTGTATATATTATTGTGCTTGTGTTTTGTTGTGATTGTTGTGGACCAAATGCAAAGAAATGAACAAATGGACTTAGTTTCTAAGACTTTCCCTATGCAAATTGGAGTAAAAGTATCTTAATGTTGAAGATGGATTAGAAGGACCAAACCTCTAAACTCACTCTTGTCCATTCTTGATTTACTTCATAAGACTCTTTGATGTGTGTGTGCTTTTGTGCTAGGGGATCCTATGAGAACTCAACTTGAAGGATCATTTCCATGTTCATACAAAGTGAAAGATACAAGAGCCATTGGGGATCTTCTAAGAGCTTGTGTGGTTATATTGATTACTTGAGCTTACACTTATTTTGCTTGCATATTCCAAAGGATGGGAGCTACTTGGATCATCAATATGATCTCAAGAGAGGAACTCCATTTGTGGTTTTGTTTCTTATCCCTTTTCTCTTGTATGGTTAGGACTTTAGCCATTCTTCTTCTTCCCTCCACTCTAACCCAAGCCAAAACTTTTGTGCAAACATTTAATTTTTTTTTTCAAACATTAGAAACCTAAGCCTTATGCTTTTGATTTTCAAACTTCCTTTTCATAACACTTATTTTGAATTGAACTTTTAAATCAACTTTGATCATATTTTGTAAATAATTTTCATTGGTAAATACAACTCATTCAAATACTTTTGTGGTTTCAACGGCCACTCTCTTAATCAAACCTTTTCATGACCTTTAGCTATTAGGTTTGAGTTATCCTTGAGGTAGATATAATACTCACCTATATCGTTAGTGATGGACAATGAGTCTTCCATGCTTATTATAGGGTTAACCCCTCACTAGCATGTTGAAGTTATCCTCACATGATGGATTTGTGGTTTTTAGGTTGAGTTTTCTCCTTTGGATAACGAAAGACCTTAAGGCTTTTGGACCAATCAATTCACCAACTTGTTTTGAGATTTTTACCCCGAACTACGAGGTTTTGATCCTAATCTTTTTTTTAAGATGGTATGTAGGCAATGGGTTTATCCATCCAAACACAAATTATAAATAACTTGTATATTCTCTTCTCATCTCTTCAATCATGTTTGCACAAATAAAGTTTCACAAAATACCAACCTTAGAACAAAATTTGAAAAGGGCTCCCTAGGAGTACCTAGGATGTTTTGGGTGCTTAAAACCTTCCCATTGCATAACCAACCCCCTTACCCCGATCTCTGACATTTTTACTAGTTTTTGATTTGATAAAACTTTTAGGTTTTTGTTTGCTTTCTAACCATTCCTTTGGATAAATAGAAGTGTGGTGGCGACTCGACTTGTATGGTTTACCTTGGATTTAGTCAATATCTCTAATGGTAACGAATACCCCGCTATAGTATCTCACAAGCTGACCGAAAATTGAAGCTATCTTAATCAACAAATCTTTCCCTTTTGAAGCTTTCAACCTGGTATGTTTTGAAAAGTGAAGGTATACCTAATGAATTCACATAGAAATGTACTACATTTGAAATCCTTTATGCTATTTGGAAGTGAAAGTTAGATGAAGAAAAATATTTCTCATTCAACATTTGAGTTTTTACTTAATGTATATCTTTGAATGATATTTCTCATTCAACATTTGAGTTTTTACTTGTGTATTTGGCAAGCATTCAACATTTGGAAAACAAAATGTTATGAATACTTATGTCTACATAACAACATTGTTTTTACTTTCTTATGCAAAAACTTAAGTTTTAATTAACCTTAGATAACCTTAGAAGCAAGTCTATAAGGAACATACTTTTGATTAACACTTTCTTGTATTGTTGTTTTCTAATATTGTATGTTTTGATTTGGACAAATGGATCAAGGTCAAAGTAGCATGGACAGAGTCTTAAAGCAAGGGAGATGCATCTGTAAATTTTCTGGGACTATTTTAATATATGCAAAACTGAATTTTAAACTGTTTTGAAACTGTTTTAAGGTGATTTTCATACTATTTTATATGTATGTATATGAATGCATACAAGGTTATTTCAAGTGTATGAGAGTGTTTGAAATGTATGCAAGCTGTTTGAATTTTTTTTGGGTTGTTTGTTAGTTGTTGATTATGTGATTTGTAATTACTGGTTATGGCTCCTTAATTATTTGAATGAGGGACCAACCTAATCAAAATATACCAATTCAAAATTTCAATAATGAAGTTGGTTTAGCAGTAACAATTGCAGCTATTGGACCTGAATTAGTTAATATGCAACCTACAAAGAAGAGGAAATCTAGTGCAAGTATTCTAGGCAATCATCTGCTTGCTGGGAACACTTTACTGGACTACCTGATGACTTAGTTGATGCACCAATTGTAGCCTATAAACATTACCACAAAAAATAATTGTGTGGCCGTAGGACTCATGACAACACCAACATGAACCATCACATTTTAAAATGTCCAAAGAAGCCCCTTGTTGTGTCAACTGATCCCACCCAAACTATACTTATATATCCAACTATAGACGATAAAATTGGTTCATGTTAGATTCAGATTTGACAAGTAAGCTTGTATAAGTGCTTTGTCATTTTTTATGGTTTTAGATGAGCAACCATATAGTGCAGTTGAGGATGAAGGTTTTAAATTTTATTCTAAAGCAATACAACACAAATACACAATCCCGTCTAGGCGTTCTTACCTTAAATTTTTGACATATGCCTTGATTGTAAGAATTTGACAAGTTTTGATTTGTTATTTCGGTTTATGATCTAGGTTGAAATGGTCAGCTACAACTATGGAATTGGAACATGTACTTCGATGAATTTTTCTTGTCGAAAGATGATGCTAAACTTGGTCGAATTTCTCAAGTAATTAGTTTTAAAAGGCCAGGGATAAGTAAGTTTTTGGACTTAGTGAAATTACAAGTTTTAATATATGGCGTTACTCCATGCAGCTGAACGAGGCAAATGGATAAGACCAGACAGTTATTCTAGGACACTTGGAAACCTGTTGAGAGAGAAGATTGCATGTAGACGAAGACATGGTGTAATTTGATGCCCCGACTGTTGCAAACAGTTATGATATGACTAGTATATAAGTAGTGTTCACTTGTAGTTTTAGGCATCCACAATTGTACACAAATTCTAAAAAATTCGAAGTATCCAAGTGTTTAGTGAGAAAAGAGTGTTATGAGAATGTATGTATTTACGTTCCATTTTATGAATTAATTTCTTTACTTTCAATCCATTTACTGCTTTTGAAGTTATTTTCAAATTTTTTGCTTTCGACTTTAAACGTTAAACATGTTTCAAATTCATAATTTTGGCACAATATGTCTTGGGATCTGTTTGAAGTTAATCCCTTAAGTGAAATCAAACTTGTTCTTTTTTACCAAAATTCACAGTAAACAAATTAGTATGCACACTAGGATCCTTTGTGCGAAAATTTTATTTTTTATTTAAGATTTGCATAAGTTCTTCATTTGTGAAACTTCTTAAATTTGTGAGTGTGCAAGAGATTAAGGAGTGGTAGAATAACCAAAAAAGACTTTAGAAAACCAACGACGAGATACATTAGTAGAATGACGAACCCTAGAAATAACAACACCAATGGAGAACAATCGTCCAATAACACGGGGGAAGGCATGGTCATTGCAAATTCGAATGAAGTAATTCCCTCAATATCCAGCATGACAACCATGTCGTCGACTATGCAAGAAGGGGTGGTACTCTCCCTATCAATAACACAGAGTCACCATGTAACTCCTAGGCCGCCCATGGCAACTGACTTTAGGAATTTTTTCATAAGTTTCACGATGCTTATGCCTGGTCGAGAACAACCTTATGGTATGCCAACATCAATGATGGCAAGCTTGTATATGAATGCTTCGAAATTTGCTGACAACACAAAGACTGTATATTTTCCACTATTAGCATCATGATCGGCTATAGGTAATCCTGGTCGAACCATGAAACCCCAATCAGGGATGGTATTTGGTTCCCAAGCGATGTCGACTTTCACCAAAATATTTGTGATGGCGATGAGACAACAAATGGACCAAAGTAACCATGATATGGTTAACTCGCTCACCGAAAAATGGATACCATTTTTAACCCTTTGATTCAAAATATGAATCATAGTTATCAACATTTGGCGAATCAAATTAATCAAACTACTGATTTCTTTGACGCCCCTCAGGCGCAAGTTTGACCAAATGTACAACCCTAGGTGGCTAGGCCGAATTAAAAACAAGGGGATAACCCTTGAAGAAAACACAGTAAATAAGGGCCAACAATTTATGCTTCATGTAGTCGAACAAGATAGGCCTAAATAAGTTAATCGCCCGCTAGTCTTAGTGGTTAATCGAAACCAGGACAGTGACCAAGTGGTCCAACATGTTCGACAAGAAAACCTGGTAGGAGAGAATAATCTTGCATCAATAGTTATAAGAATAATGGCACAAAATGGTATGAACCTAGGTCTGCAAAGGCCAAGTTATACATCCCCATCATCGGAGTACATGTTACAAACAAAGCTCTAAAGGGGTTGGAAAATACCTAAGTTCACTAAATCTGCAGGTGACACTAATGAATCTACAATCGAACATATCACTCGATATTTGACCGAAGCGATGGATATAACAAATAACGAGAATTTAAGGATGATTTATTTTCATAGTTCTCTTATGAAAAATGCATTTACATGGTTTATAATTCTCCCTACGCATTCCATTAATGATCGGACTCGTTTAGAAAGATTTTTCCATGAACAATTATATAAGGGGAAAATCTAAAATCAGCCTGAAAGAATTGTCAAGCGTGAAGTGAAAGTTTCCTAAATCGATTGATGATTACCTAAATAGGTTCCGACTTTTGAAAGCAAGGTGTTTTACCCAAGTTCCTAAGAACAGACTAGTCAATATGACAACTAGGGGTTTAGGTTATTCTATCATAAAGAAATTGGATACTTATATGAGGGATATGGCCCAATTGGAGGATAGAGTTCGACAAATCGAACGGTTGAAGGCCGAGAAAGCCAGAGTGAACATAAACAAAAATGAAAGAGTGGCTTATGTTGAAGTGGATATCAATAACCGTGGGTCAAATGTCGAATATAATCATGCTAAAAAGAACAAGGCCAACTTGGCCGAGTTGAAGCCATGACCCCCATATGTGTGTAAACTTCTTACACCATCGAATGTTAAGAACCATGCTGAGCCTGAAAAGAGTGACAAATTCCCCAAGAAAACCTATACTTTCGATGTGACCAAATGTGATGAGATCTTTGATCTGTTGGTTGTAGATGGAGAATCTTAGTGCCACAGGGTGCAAAAGTGCCACCTTTAGAAGAAAGAAAGAAGAGATGTTTTTGCAAATATCACAATTTTTTGGGGCATAAAACTTCGCAATGTTTTCTTTTCAGGGATCTTGTCCAAAGTTCTTTGAATGACGGAAGGCTAAAGTTTGCTAAGAGATAAGGTACCCATGAAGATTGATTATGATCCACTGCAGGCCAAAGAAGCCTGCTATATTGAACTAGTGGAGATTAACATGGTTAAAATTATTGTAGATTTCAACATGGAGGTTGAAGAAGAGGTTGTCGAAAGCAGCGAGAATCAGATGAAGTTCGTCTACCCCAAAATTGAGGAAGATCTGGTTGACTTCCTTCACTGTTGTAAAGCTAAAGAGTCGGAGGTGATGCTTTGCCCAAGATGTAGTGCAGTCTTCAACATAAAGGCTGCTAAGGAGGTAAAAAATGCTCGACAAGCGCAACAGAAAGGGAAATGAAAGAAAAGCAAACCTCAGTTTTACTTTGACAAAAGGGGAGTCCCCCAAAAGAGACAACATTTACCAACTCATCAGAGGAACAAACCTGGCACTTATGTTCTGACAACCAATGCTCCCCAAGGGAAGTGGGTGCAACCTACATGCAAAGAGGGATCTGACCACCAGAAATGGAAGAATTTTGAGATGGGTAGAGGTTCCTGACTAACATATTGAGAGAAATTTCATGTGTCGGAGAAATGTTCCTATGGGCCCAACAATTACAAAGGGAAGAATCCAATGTCAAGGTCCCAATGGAGGAGGTTCCAAAGGAAGAAGAAAGTAGAAAGGGAGGTTGTTGAGTCAAGTAGCCACAAATCATACCAAAACTAAGTCAAGGATCAAGTCAAGAATCCAATCGGAAGGCAATTATTTTCCCCTAACACCGTCAAGGCAAAAGGGAAAGCGAAAGACGATGCGTCACCCAATGGCGACGAGATGGTGATAAGTAATTTTTATTCAGGGTCGGAGGATGACTTCAACATTATATGTAATGTGGTTTCAGTGCTTCCAAGGGAGTACGGCTGTGTCACAAAGGTGGCAGGGCTAGTGTATTGCAATGAGGAAAAGATGGCGAAGCATAAGCTCATATGCTACTTTGTGATGAATAACTGTTGCATCAAGGAGAAAAATGTGTTCTTTGAGAGGCAATATGAAGGCATGAAAAGTCACTTAAAACCTATTCATAAGAGTCAAAGTCTAAAACACCACAGTTAATAATATTTTGATTGATGGAGGGGCTGCAGTCAATTTGATGCCCCATTTCTTGCTAAGGAAAATAGGAAAATATGATACCAATATGAGGCCACACAACATGGTGTTATCAAATTATAAAGGTAATATAAGGCATACTTTGGATGTGATACATGTCAACGTGGCAGTCAGATCAATAACCAGACCCATCGTTTTTATGGTGATAGCATCGAAGGCAAGTTACAATCTACTCCTAGGCCGAGAGTGGATCCATGGCATAAGGGTTGTGCCATCATCGCTCCATCAGAGAATTGCAATATGGAGGAATGATGGGATTGTGGAAAACATAGAGGTTGATCATGTGTATTTTATGGCAGAAGTGAATCATATTGGTTGAAGGAATTTTGATAAAAACTTAGCTAACGTTGCACCTTGCTCTCCAACAGGATTTGCATACATGCCTATAAAGGAGGGATTTTATTCTCTCAAGCTTCATCCGACACGTGGATTTATATGAGGTAGAGAAATTATGGGTGAGAAAAGCTATGACACCATCCATCCAACTGGTGGGGGTGATGAATTCGATGATGATGTCTGAGTTGGATGCTTTGGAGTGAATTTCAGCTTATGTAGCCAAAAATAGATTAAAAGCGGCTTTTGAAGTCGGAGTATAACATATGGATGTCGAAGCCAATGAAGTGGAAATATTTGATATGGGGAAAAGAAAAAATATTGAGCTGAAACTACCCGACGAGCCGTGATTAACAGACATGGAAAATGATGGAGTAGAAGGCCAGAGGCTCGACTACATCTATGACGATGAGCCTTTGGGTTTCAAGAAGGATCCAATCGCATCAGCCAAAAAGATTCAGCCCTAGGATCCATTGGAGGAAATCGACTTGGATGATGGAACTAATAACAGGTCGACATACATCGGTGCCAACATAAACCCGGATTTGAGAATAAAGTTAATTAATTCACTTCGATAATATAAAGATTGTTTTTCTTGGGATTATAATTAAATGTATGGTTTAAGCAGTGATTTGGTGGAACTAAAGTTGCCGATAAAGCCTGGAAAAGGCCGATCAAGCAATTTCCAAGACGGTCTGCACCAGAAGTCATGTCAAAAATAAAAGAGGAGATCAAAAGAATCTTAAAAAGCAAGTTCATAAGGACAACAAGGTATGTCGAATGACTAGTAAATATTGTTCCGATAATTAAGAAAAATGGAACATTGAGGGTTTGCATATATTTCAGAGATTTAAATGTTGCAACCCTAAAGGACGAATACCCAATGCCAGTCGCTAAAATGTTGGTCGACTCAGTAGCAGGTTTCGATTATCTTAGTATGTTTGATGGTTACTATGGTTATAATCAAATATTTATTACATATAAGGATGTGTCGAAGAAGGCATTTCGATGTCCAAGAGCCTTAGGCACCTATGAATGGGTGATGGTGCCATTTGGCTTAAAGAATGTCGGGGCAACCTACCAAAGGGTAATGAATTCGATTTTCCATGACTATATCGAGACTTTTATGCAAATATACATTGATGATATATTCATTAAGTCAGTACCGGGAAGTGGTCATCTTTACCACCTTCGACAATCATTCGAAAGAATGAGAAAATATGGGCTAGAAATGAACCCTCTTAAGTGGGGGTTTTATGCGCAGGCTGAAGATTTCCTTGGTTTCGTTGTCCACAAAAAGGGAATTGAGATAAACCAAAATAAGACTAAAGACATCATGAAGACTCGAATTCCTTCAAACAAGAAAGAAATCCAATCTTTATTGGGGAAAATCAACTTTTTGAGGAGGTTTATTTCGAACCTTAGTGGCAAGACTCGAGCATTCTCGCCATTGCTTCGCCTAAAAAAGGAAGAATTCAAGTGGCAACAAGAATATCAAAAGTTTTTCAATGAAATAAAGGAGTACCTAATGCACCATCCGATATTGTCTCCTACTGTTAGGAATAAATGTATGAGATTGTATATTTCGACCTCAGGCTCGACCATAAGAAGCATGTTAGCACAAGAGGACGATAATGGCGTCAAAATGGCCATTTATTATCTCAGTTGAGTCTTGAATGACGCGGAAACTAGGTATAGTCTAATAGAAACAATGTGCCTTTGTTTGTATTTCTCATGTATGAAGTTAAACCATTATATAAAATCCATTGATGTTTATGTCTCTTCACATTTCGATATCATTAAGCATATGTTATCTAAGCCAATTCTACATAGTCGAATTGAAAAATGGGCTCTTGCCCTCACTGAGTATTCCCTGACATATATGTCGTTAAAGGCAATGAAGGGGCAAGTGGTCGCCGACTTCATCATAGATCATGCGATAGTCGAGAAACCTCAAAATTATTTGGAACTGGAACCTTTGAAATTATACGTCGATGGTTCTAGCCATAAAAACGGAACTTGCATTCGAATTTTAGTAATTTCTCCCAATAATATTCCGATGAAGTTTAAGTACATAATTGATGGGTTTTACTCGAATAATGAGGCCGAATATGAGGCATTGATAGTTGATCTTGAAATTTTGTTGGAGTTGGAGGAAAAAAGAGTCGAAATCAGAGGAGAATCTGAGTTGGTTGTTAAGCAAATAACAAAAAAGTACAAGTGTATTAAGGAGAATTTGATGATGTACTTTGTTATCGTAAACCGACTGGTTAAGCGTTTTGATTATGTTGACATTCAACATGTCCCTCGACTTGAAAATCAAGAGGCAAATGATTTGGCACAAATTGCTTCAGAGTACTGGGTCTTAAGGGAAAGTTGGAAGAATCAATCGATGTTTGAGATAGTGTTAAATTGACGAGGTTATTTCCTTCGAATTTGGTGATGACGAAATTGGGATTGGAAGCTGTTGGTTCATTATATTTTACATAACATGAAGCTGATTTGATTCTTTTTGGACCCATTTTAATTAAATTTTTGTTATTTTATTGATTAACTAAAAGTAGAAAACTTATATGGTTCAAACTGTAACGGTGATGAATATATTACAAGTTTAGGGAATTAGGGAATAAGATACTAAGATACTGCATCTAAGTTTTCTTATTAATTAAATATTTCTTTCATTTCAACTAACTTTTATTATTCATTGATCAACTAATTTTTATTATTCATTGATCAACTAAATTTTTATTGCATTTGAACTAATTTTTATTATTTCATATAGCAGCCAAATATTTGTTTTTTTAAAAAGAAATTTGTATAATTTCATTTTATTAATAAAATTTAACTTTTAAAATTAATTTATATAGTTTCATTTAATAATCAAATTTTAATATAATCTCATTTTAAGATTTATTTTATAGTAATATATTAAATATATAGGAAAACTAATATTATCTTTATTAAATCATCATAATAAAATAAAAGTTAAATTAATAAACTAAATTATTAGATTTAATAAAATTTGAACAACTTGACTTAGGTTAGCCGATGTAGTATAAGGTTTTATAATTTTTTTAAACTGTAATAAAATTTCAAGATGCTTAGCATAATTTCTCAAAATTTTGAGGGTATTATGATTTAATAATATTTTTAAATTATAAAATTTGAATGTTTATATTTTTTCATCGGTATGGATTGAAATCTGTATAATTTCATTTTATTACTAAAATTTTAATTTTTTAAAATTAATTTATATAGTTTCATTTAATAATCAAATTTTAATATAATTTCATTTTAAAATTTATTTTATAGTAATATATTAAATATATAGGAAAATTAATATGATCTTTATTAAATAATCATAATAAAATAGAAGTTAAATTAATAAATTAAATTATTAGATTTAATAAAATTTGAACAACTTGACTTATGTTAGATAATGTAGTATAATGTTTTATAATTTTTTTAACAATTTTTTTAACTGTAATAAAATTTCAAGATGCTGAGAATTTTGAGGGTATTATGATTTAATAATTTTTAAAATATAAAATTTGAATGTTTATATTTTTTCATCGGTATGGATTGACACATGATTATACAAAATCAAATGCGTACGAGTTAAATTTTTGTTGAAATATTTATAGATCATTTCTTTGAGGATAAAGTTTTGCATGGTTTTAGTGGTTCAATTTTATATTTTAATCTTTAGCAATTTTTCTAGCAATAATCCGGTCTCCCTAAAAGCAAACATATTTTCGCAAGTGTCTTTTTTATTAAAAGTTTTTGGACATGGAAATAAAATTTGACATAACCTTAAAATTGGAAGTAATTTTAGGTGTTTGCAAGTAGCATATGCTAAGGACTTGGGTCTGACTAACATATGTCACAGGTAGAATAGGTGAAAAATGGGCATTCCCGTCCCATTTAAGCATGTCCTGCAAAAACCCATAAAAAAAGAGGCGGAGCGAGGCGGGCCTGTAGACACTACATATTTTTAACCTAAATATTGCAAAAACTTATGTTAATATTCGCACTAAAAAAAGAATGGGGTGCGGCGGGACATACATATTAGAGGGGCCGAGCCTAAAATCATGGTTTGCCCCATAAAAAATGTGGGAAGAACGAATATGTTCAACGGGTCGGGACCGTTTTACCACCCTTAACTGATAAAGTAGTGTAATATCCTTAAAATATGGCCTATAAATTTTTATCAGGGGCCGAATTTTAAAATTAGAATAGAACCTCCAAATTGTTTAAGAGGATCCTGATTGCAACATCAAGGTTTTTGATGTATCTGCGACTGCAATTCTCTATTGTATTTAGGATTGTCATTTTGATGTGTTTTGTACTTATTGTGTATGAATTAAATAGGTAACACAAACACATTGACTGGAAATGTAAAACTGAATACTAACCTCGGTGACTTGAGGCGACTTGCAGGTGACTTCCTAGGAGTAATTTGGATTAAGTTTAGTATTTTATCATCGAAACTAGTCTATGATAGTCTATAAGCCATTGATAGTAGTTGATAATACTATTACTATTTAATTTAAAGTCTTTGAATATATCATAATTGTAGTAGTTTATAATATTAATGAGTCGTTGAATGAGAGTTGGTATCAATTTTGACTCATTATTAATAATAGATTTAAATAGTCTTTTGATCCCCATAAATTGTCGTGTTTTTGTTTTTCGTCTCCGTATATTTTCCTGAAAATAATCTATAAATGTTAAAATCCCTTTGATTTTAGTCCTTAAAATTAAAATCCGCAGATTCCTGTAAATTTTAACTTTAAGAACTAAAACCAAATTAAATTTAATATTTAAGGATTTTATTCAGAAAAATAAAAATACAGGGATGAAAAATGAAAATTCGCTAATTTACTGAAACAAAATACTATTTAAGTCTTAATATTATTAGTAATTTGAATAAGTTTTTGAATGCATGTTGATGTCAATTTTGTAAGTATTTAATGTGTCATAGTTGAATCATATATTATACCATATTGAATTAAGGTCCAATATTATATTATTTTGTGACAAAAATAAATAAATTTTAAATTTTTAAAAAATGCTCTTGGGTTTGAAAGAAAAATGTCCAATAATACCGAATAAACGGTGTTAGGTCACAACTTCAAAATGTATTTAACGTATTAAAGGATAAAATCCAAGTATATTTAACATTAACATTTAAAAATATATTGATGTATCACACAGGAATATGCTATTAAATTATTATTAATAGTAAATTTTTTATAAAATTAGTTTATAAGTTTAGTAGATAAATTGTATATAATATTTGTCCACTTTCTGTTGAAAATTAAAGGAAGTTAAATAAGTTAAATAAATATTAAAAAAAGTATAAAAAAAATATGTCACACATCTATGACATCATGATTAAGTAAATAATCGTAATATATCACTAACACCACTTTAATATTTCAAAATACTTCTTCATAAAGGACATTTAAAATAGTATTTATATCTTGACATTCATTTGTAGTTACCAATAAGGTCAAACGGTTTCTTAATGTAAATTTTGAAATGACAAATTGTCCATGTATGAAAAATAAATTATGTAAGATAAAGACCAACATGCTACAAAAATTGTCTTATTAATAGTCATTAAAAATAAAAAATTAAATGACTAAAACAAATTGTTTAACTTTGAAATTTAAAAGGAATTATTGGATCATAAAGTGTCAATGACAACTTAACTATATGCACCGTATTTACCAATATTTTTCTCAGGATATAATTATCTAATATATGTGCTATGCATAATTTTGTACTATTTAATTATTATTGATAATGGAAATTATATAAAATAATTTGTAAATGTAATAAACCACTTATACATAATATTTGTTCTAATTTATAAAAAAAATAAGTAAAGTAAGTAAGAGGTAACTGTCGTTTTGGATACCTCGTAGCACTTGACGTCGACTGGTACGGTCAGTAGAGCAGCCTAGAGATGAGGTGGTGTCAGATGTTATTGTTGTTGCTGATGTAGTGGTTGATTCGGTGGTTGAGGAGGTTGCAGATCTGATTGTTGTTGTTGAGGAGGATGGTTTGGAGGAGGTTGCTCGAGCGTTCCAGCTAGATGCTGATGTTGCAGATTCGGTCTCATCTGTTACTGCTAATGTGGAGGTTACAACTCTTTTGACCGAGCCCTTTATGCACACTGATGGAGGATGTCTCCTTACTGTTCCATCTCCCCATCAGCGACAAATTCTGGACGACACTCGTACTTCGCATGTCCCTTGCAAGTCAGACTGTTGCACGAGATTTGGGAGTGTCTGATGAGGTTGTGCATGAGGAGTTTGGCGTCAATAGGGGCACACATCTTCGTATGTCTTGGCTTCGGAAGATGTGCGACGAGCTTGTAGTGGCTAGGAGTTATGAGGTTGCCACTAGGATATACATGCTATATATAGTAGCATGTACTCTTTTTGCGGATAAGTCTGGTGTTTATATTGATGACCGATACACGTGCATCTTCAATAGGCTCAAGGACACCAGTTGGGTCTGGGGGTGTGCAGCATTGATACTTCTATATACATTTCTTGGAGTGGCGACGATCTTTGAGACCGAATAGCTTATTGGTTATTTGAGTCTATTACAAGTATACTTGAAATTATTAGTTGTTTTTTATTTCTTATTTATTATTACAAATGTGATTTCTTATTTATTATGTGTTGTGTCTCTGCTTTGATATCAGTGATGGATATACGAGCATTTCCCCAATATCTGTGACATGACGGTGCAACATTTCCCAGTGGGGTCCCCACGAGCGAATAGATGGAAAGCTAGGTAGACATATCACAGTGATGGTACTGAGCATAGGAGGAGGCTTGATGCATTGACTGTAGATGATGTCATCTGGACACCCTACACTGATCATAAAGTCTACCGTGAGTTCGAGGAGTCGTCATTATATTCAGATTATATAAGGTGGGAGACCATGGTTTCTAGACACTTGCCTGAGAGGTGTCTGCAATAATATGGTTATCTTCAGAGTATCCCACAACCAGTTCCAGATATACCATATGCGGGCAAATGATTGATGGTTTCAAAGTAACTTCATCAACTCCGGCCGTCCCATTAGAGATCAGGCAGTTAGGGTTCAACATCCATCGCAGTATGAGGACAGTTACTTAGAGTGATACCTCACTATATCACACTCTCACATCATTCCACCTATTGTTGATGTTGGGCCTTCTAGTGCTGAGGTACCTGTTGATGACGTGCCGCCTCATGCAGCTGATGCCGATGTCCAACAATGCCTTAGGATGATTGCAGTTATTATGAATAACCTCATGGGTTCGGTAAACCCAGATGGTGAGGTTTATATTGAATTATCTCGGGTTACAGACATAGCCTGTGGGAGCTATTTAAACATCTTTTGTATATCATGAATTTCTTATATTCTGTATTATTTGTATACTATTCAGACTTTTTCATCATAACTTTTTATTGTATAATATTTTTGATGACATGAATTAAACATCAACATTAACTGAAATACAGATGCAACATCAACATTAACTTAAACATAATTTAAGAAAACAATAATAAATAAGAAAAATCTAAATACTGCCAGATGATTCTGGACATTTCAACATCTCCATTATATCGTCAACAGATCTTGAAAGCCTGGCATCTTACTGGATCGACCCCTTTGTTATCCTACGGTGAAATGATCTCCATGTTTTGTTCACATCTTCGTCGGTCTTTAACTCAATAAGTTTGTATTTCATCCTCCCGCCTGTATCAATCCAATCTTCACAAAACTCAATCTTTCCCACCTTCCCAGTTTCAGTATCAGACAATAATCCATTCAACTTACGCGTCATGCTGGCGAGTGATGTGGTACCATCCGGAAGCCGGAACTCTACGGAAGGTGAAACTCCGTTAAAATACATTTTTGCCTAGGAGTAATTTGGATTAACTTTAATATTTTATCATCGAAACTAGTCTATGATAGTTGATAGGCCATTGATAATAGTTAATAATACTATTACTATTTAATTTAAAGTCTTTGAATGTGTCATAGTTGGAGTACTTTGTAATATGAATTAGTCTTTGAACGAGAGTTGATATCAATTTTGGCGCCATTATTAATACTAGATTTATGTAGTCATTTGATCCCCATAAATTGTCGTGTTTTTGTTTTTCGTCCCTGTATAACTATGGACTAAAGCTAAATTAAATTCAATATTTAAGGCCTTTATCAACAAAAAAAAAATACAGAGACAAAAAAATAGGGATGACAATTTGGCCCATCCCCAGTGAGTACCCACAAAAATACCCACAACGGATAGGGTAAAAATCCGTAAAAATGGATATGGGCACGAGCTCGAGTAATTACCCACTTAAATAAGCGGAGATGAGTGCGGGAATGGGTACCTTAGTACCCACCCCGTCCCATACCCGCATAATATATATTTATATATTTTAATGTATATTATTGTATCAAAATAAATGTCTATTAGTTTTTTAAAATATATCAATTTTAAACTACTACATATTTAATATAAGTGATCATTCATTTCATAATACAACAATAAATTTTTGATTTTTTTTTAATGTTTTTGAAAACATAAAATAATATGATATTTTATATTTGATATATTTATTTTTATTAGAAATACGGGTACGAGCACTTACATACCCATAGGATACGAGTACGTGTGTCAATGTTGGTACCCAAGCGGATATGGGCTCGCGTACGGAGATTTTTTTTCCAATTGTGGGTATGAGGACATGTACAATAGTACTTTACCAAACCCTGCCCATTGTCATTCCTATAAAAAAACAAAAACACACTAACTTACATAGAGTAAAAGATTATTTGAACCTTAATATTATTAGTAATTTGAATGAGTCTTTGAATGCAAGTTGGTGTCAATTTTATAAATATTTAATATATCATAGTTAAATCGAATCATATATTATATCATTTTTAATTAAAGTCCAATATTATATTATTTGATAACATGAATAAATAAAATTTAAAATTTTAAAAAAATGCTCTTGGGCCTAAAAGAAAACAATCCAGCAATAATACTGAGTAAATTGTATTAGGTCACAACTTCAAAATGCATTTATCGTGTTAAAGGATAAAATTCAAGTATATTTTTTAAAAATATACTAAGAACTAATGGTTTACAGTGTGAAGAACGGGAGCATGTTATTAAATTATTATTAATAATAAAAAAATTATAAGCTTAATTTATAAGTTTAGTGGATAAATTAATATTTGTCTACTTTCTATTGAAAATTAAATGAAGTCAAATAAGTTAAATAAATATTAAAAAACAAATGTCACACATCTATGACAGGTTAAGTAAATAATTGTAATATATCACTAACACCACTTTAATATTTCAAAATACTTCATTATAAAGGACATTTAAAATAGTATTTATATCTTGACATTAATTTGTAGTTATCAATAAGTTCAAACGGTTTCTTAATGTAAATCTTGAAATGACAAATTGTCCATGTATGAAAAATAAATTATGTAAGATAAAGACCAACCTGCTACAAAAATTGTCTTATTAATAGTTATTAAAAATTAAAAATAAAATAACTAAAACAAATTGTGTAACTTGAAATTTAAAAGGAATTATTGGATCATAAAGTGTCAATGACAACTTAACTATATGCATCGTATTTACCAATATTTTTCTCAGGATATAATTATCTAATATATATGCTATGCATGATTTTGTGCTATTTAATTATTATTGATAATAGAAATTATATAAAATGGTTTATAAATGTAATAAACCATTTATACATAATATCTGTTCTAATTTATAAAAAAAACAAGTAAAGTAAATAAGAGATAACAGTCGTTCTTGTTATTATATTATATTCTTATTAGTAATAAAAGTTGTTCAAAGTTAATATGTAATATATTACTCGTATCTATTTTAAATTTGAAAAAGTATAATAAAATTAAATATTTTATCAAAATAAGTAGTTAAAAAATAATACATGAGGGAGTAGGAAAATTTGATACAAATAAAAAATATACCACAAAACAAAAAAATAAAGTACAATTTTATGTATGTGTTAGAAGTTAAAATACAAATATTAGAAAAAAAATAAAAATAAAAATAAACAAAGGTATAGGGTGAAAGTTTTTAAAATTTTGGTGACCTATAATTTATGTTAACTATAAATAATAATAAATGAATTACTTATTAAATAGAGAGGAACGTGAGTTTTTTTCATTCGTAGTGTCTTATTTTTTAGTTTTTCTATTTGTAAATGATTTATTAAATAACTTTTTTTAAATTACGATGATGTGAGGTGTGAGGTAGTGGAAAGTTTTAAGTAATGTTATTTATTGTTACTAGAATTTTTTTTTGGACTAAATTATGATGATGTACTTTGTGGAAAGTTTTGATTAATGTTAATAGTTGATATACTTATTATTAATAATTAGTTAATAAATTATGATGATGTGAGGTAGTGGGAAGTATTGAGTATTATTAATAGTTGATATATTTATTATTAATAATTAATTAAAAAATTATTTAAAGAAAAAAGTTTTGGTGAAAAAATATTGGTGAGAAGAAATAGTATAATTATAATTTAGTACGATAAATAAATAAAATAAATAAGCAAAAGGGTAACTATATGTCTTTCACTAGTAAAACTACACAATATATTTATACATCCGTGTTACTAATGAATAGTTGTAAAAAAATAAAAAATAAAAGAAACTATCATTAATATTGTTGAAACTAAAAATAAATTACACATTTTTTTGTCTTATTTTCAACAACAATTTACCTATATAACAATATATAAAGAGAATACTTTTTTTGGTATAGTCTATTTTTCTATCATTTTTATCCTTATTTTATTATATAATTTATCTAATAACTTTCAATAAAATCATTATTATTAACTTTAACGTAACTTCTTACTAATAACTTTCATATGCTGTATTTTTTAAAAATTATATTTAAATAAAAAATATAATTTATGTTTTCAATGACATATATTTAAAAAGTGGACAAACGGACACACAAATGACCGTCTGAACGCTAATACTTTATTATGGCGACAAAAATTCGTTGCCACATCAAGTTTTAACTTTTAATGATCTGCCCTATAAATTTCAAATCCTTCTCCATATTCAACCTCTCAATAACCTGAAATTAAAAGAACGAAGAGTACCAAATTACTAATCATGTAATTTACTGTTTTAATGAGATTTCATAATATGGAGGACTAAAAAAGTGGAAAAAAAAGGAATAATAAAAGAACAATCTTTAAACATGACTTGGTGAAAAATGGTAGGAGATGGATTTGAACGCTAATAAAGTTTTAAAACAAAATAAAATAGTAATAGAAGGGATTCTTATTAAATTTATTAAAAGAATCAGAATCAGAATCATTTAACTCAAGAGTGCAATGGTCAATTAAGTGATTCTTATTAGATTTATTTATAAGTAGTGGAATTTAGTATAATTAATAATGTATAGCTTAGTGGGATAAAGAGGCACTAGGATAAAAAGTTACTAACCCGCATTTCCAACGCCCCGTTTGAAGCATTTAATTTGACACTTTCTCACTTTACATCTGATACCCCCATCACCTATAAAAAAAAATACTACTTTTATAAAATTATTTTAAATCTTTTTGAAATTTGTAATTCAGAGACGCGCATTTGAAATAGCGATCCAATATTAAAAATTGGAAGGAAGTATCATAATTTTCAAAAATAATGAGTAATTATACCGAAATTTTTAAAATTTTTGAAAATTTGAAAATTATGATACTTCCTTCCAATTCAAGAAGAGCGCTTCACTTGTGGACCTTCATCTCTGATGGCTCCATAAAAGCACGACTTTCCACTTCATCTCAACTGTTGATTCACATCCAACGGTCATCCAAACTCCACGTTAGATCAATCAGGAATGGTCTATTCTATATAAGTGTGATCCTGAGTGACACACATGTATTCTTTTACACACACCTGTAAAGTTCCACATCATTTAAACATTGACTTAAACATTTGAGTCCTAACCTTTTGTAGGTGCCCCTCTAATCACCAGAGAACTATTGTTTGAGAAGTTTTACTATAATGGTCATCTTTAACCTTTCATCTATTTATGTTCCTATATAGAATGATGGTGTCATTTATGGAAATTGTCTTTTGATTATCTTAAATTCTTCACAAAATTTCTCAAATTCCAATTGTTATACTGCCACAACCGCTTTCTTGTTACAATTGCGACGACCATAACCGTTTCATAAATAATAATTTTGTTTTCTTCTTCTATGACAAGTTCAAGACTTGCTCGTACTCGTAACACGACTAATGATATCCAATCAACTGTTCAGATTTATCCAGACAACTCCTCGCAAATTCTATCTCATATGGACAAAGAACTTCCTAAACAATAAGGTTTTCAAGCTTCAACAATGATTCCTCATCAAATGATTCAAGAGACTCATTCAATTCCTTCTTTCCAACATTATCTCCCGCCCCTTAAAATATCACTCACACCACAACAACATCCATTACAACATCCTCGGTCTTCAGTTTCACCACCAGTACATGATTATCAATAGCTTTAAGTTACGTTCACTAGATATGAAAGAACATATGTTGAACATTTTTAGTCTAATACAACAGTACAACGCGAGACTTCTTCACGTGGAATAAAACCAACAAAAAAACCCATCTCATATAACAATGCAATTGGAGGTTTTACAACACGAGCACTATAAAGTCGTCTCGATGGATGCTCTAGTCGATGTTGGGTCACAATTTATAAGAGATCAAGAGTTTCCTAAGAGCTATTGTCTTTATTATTGTGCTAATAACTCTCTCCCATGAGTGTAGGGGGTAGAGACAACATCCATACACAACTACAAGATCATCGTCCAAGGAGACCTTTCGTTCAAGGATACCTTTCTACCACCGTTCTTGAAAAGGACTCGAGTGACAACAACTCGTCATCATGAAGTTTTATCAGTAATCTCAAGTATTTTTAGTAGTAATTAGTGTCGCCACCGGGGTTTCTGATGACGAGCTAACTGGACGGACTGAACAAAAGATCAGAAGAGTCGCCACCGAATTTTATTTGTGTGCCTCTATCGAAGAGGCGAGGGAAATAGTCGATAAAACCCTAAAAATGATAAGCACACAGGAAGCGCTAGAAAAGGATAAGGAATCAGTATCGCAATCAAGATTAGGGTTTGAGAGTCAGTTACACAAGGGGAATGTATTAGCACCCCTCACATTCATGGTATTTCACGGGAACCATTTGGGTTGTTTACGTACATAATGATTTATCTTGTTATTGTTTTATTTTTAAAAGAATGGATGTGTGAAAGAGAGGGGTTTTGGATTTTTATTATGGTGCTCGCCAAGGATTGTGGCCTTTATGCCTACGTGTCACTCATTCGGGGATGAGGAATCAGAGCTCCATAGTTCGGAGTAGAAAATGTTTGTGTGTTGATTGATTTTACCTTTGAGAAAAGGGTTTTCGAAATGGGTGCCCTAAGACACAAAAGTTAGGTTTGATGGGTTGTGTTGATTTTACCTTAAATAAGGGTTTATGAAAAGAGTTTGTAATTAGATTGCACTAAAGTCTAAGGGCGGAGGTGAATATTCTAGACAACAAGAAAAGTGTCTTACGTCCAAAATAATCAGAGTGAGGGTAGGAATGCTCTATTCTCACTCATTCTCCACCACTTAAGGCTCGTGGCGTACAATACTAATTGTAGTTATTAAGTATTTTGAATTTTTATTAAGTTAAAAAACCACTTGACATTAAATCAAGGGTTTGTTTATTTGATAGAGAAATTTGACTTATGCAACATGAATGCAAAATAACCAACAAGACAATAAAAGGGTCTCATTGTAAGGTAGGCCAAGAGAAAATTCGTATGTGTAAAAGTGACCTATGCTAAATAAAGGATAATGGTCTTACAAGCATGTCCCCCTAAGGTGGTGCTATGATTCCATTCTTATTACCAGAATGTAAGTACAGATGAAACCCAAGTGTTTGAAACAAGGTAACACAAGAAAGTACTGGAAAAGCCTCCAAGCAAAGGTCATAAATGAGATCCTCTAAGTCCAAGTTGGTTAAGTGCAATGACTTAATTTTTTGTCTTATAATTTTATCATGTTTTTTGTTTTTTTATGAGTATGATAACAATATAGTAAAGACAATATAATAAACATGCATGATGGAGTTATACAATGATAATGATGATGCGCACTTGAATGTGAATGACATAAAAGTAAATAACAATGGATAATAATAATAACAAAAGGTTAGTAGTAATCAAAAGTTAGTAAAGGGGTTAGTGTATAGAAAAAAAGAGTATAAGGTGTTAGTGAGTTAGTATAAACCAAATGAAACAATAATGTATCAAGTGAACCCAAGTTAACAAGATAAGACTTCATCCACAAGTTAAATGACCAAGTTATTTGAAGTAGGGGCAACATATTCATGCTTCAAAGTACCATGGATGAACACATAGTCATCCAACGGTAGGTTTGAAGTATGGAAGGTTTTAATCAACCCTAATCCAAACATGTCATGACTAAAATAGATTTCATGAGTCCATAAGTTTAAGACTTCAAAAGTCCACTAAAAATAATTCAAATGAAATAAAACAAGTCACCAATAAATTCTAGAGAAAAAAATAAAGGGGGTTTATGTTCAACATATTTGAAAAATAATAAAAAATAAAAGGTTGAAAAATAAAATCAAAATGGAAATAAATAAGGAAAGTAAATAAATAAAATTCAACAAAGTAAAAATAAAATGAACAGGATGCACACACTGGGCGTCAAACCCCTGACCTTGGGGTCATGGGGAGATCAAACCCCTCGCCCAATGGGCCAAAGGCTCGGTTGTGTTATGAAACTACACTGAAACAATAAAATAACAAAATAACACTTAAAAAGGATTCGCACGCCCAAAAACCAATCACAGTAGGACACGAATTTGATTTGAATTTAAAAAATGCGTGAGGTAACGACCACAATGTCGTCTTCAACCTCGAGATTTTTGAAAATCAAAGGTTGAAAATGATCAAAATTAACAGGATTTTTTCATGGAACCTCATTGCATAAACATAAACATATCACCCTTTACACTCATGAGCCATTGATTGGCTCTGAGTGTAGAGTTCGTTCTCAAAAATCAGAAAGACTGACTTGACCTAATTTAAAAATTAAATGGTGGATAAGGGGAAATCGAAACTATAAGTTTAGGGGAAATGGTCAGTGACTGACTTCGCGGGAAGTGGAAACTTGTTTGGATGATGTGGGTGGAGAAATCTACCTGATTAGAAGTAGATCAAAGGAGTTTTCCGACGGTATAGCTCAACTCAGGTGAGACTTGGGGAATGGTAGTTAGGTGCTTGAAAAGCTTAAGTGATGTATGGTGAAGGTTTCTGGATGAGTGTTTGGGGCCTTTTTCAGCGTGGTTCTGAAGTGGAACACTTTCACCTATTTATAAGGAAGGTGCGTGGATGGTTTTGGAAGGAGATTATGGAGGTTTGCTTTAGATTGGCATGTGACTTGAAGCATGCTTGGTGTTGACTTGGGGACAATGAAATGGCTACATTCTGAGCTTGTTTGTACCACAGAAAAGTTGGTTTTGGTCCCAAGCATGGATTTGGAACAACCAAAGGCAATGCAATAGTCTGCTGCAAGATTTTCTTTTTGCCATTTTGGAAAAAATCAGAATATTTGTGAGGTTTTGTCTTGCAAGTTGACCTTAAATCACACAATAATATGACATGTAATGTGTTTTTGGACCATTGGGATCGGAAGGAAAGAGTTTGAGGCCTTGGTGCATTGATTTACAAAATCTGCCTAATATGCATCTGGTTTGTGCATCATGGCAAGTCAGCAACTTTGAACCAAATTCCAGATAAAATTGGCTCGTGCATTTTGTCTAAATTTTTGGCCGTTTGTTCCTTGCCATGAACATGATTGAATGGAAAAATAACTAGGTCAAAAGGGTTTGTGGTTTGGAAATGGGAATGTATCAAAGTAGTGGTCACGACATGATTTTAGGGCATAGTGGGCATGTTTGACCAACTTGGCCAATAGAAAAAGTGAACCCTTTCCTCAATGAATTAGGTCTTGGAACTTGAAAAAAAGTTGGAGATGAAGTTATTTAGGAAATGAGAAAGCTATGGTCTTTGGAACTTCCCACAGGCCATTCATCCCAAAATGTGACCAACAAACATGACCTAATTTGGGGATTTTATGATCCTTGCTTTACAAGGATCAATGATGTATGTTTTGAATTCACATGATCATAGCATGATGAAAAATGAAGTTTGGACCTTTGTGGAAGATTTTAGGTCAAATGGGTCGAAGAAGATCAATCAACCCCTTCTTAGCTTATGGACACAGTTGAGACCCAATCTTGACTTCCTTCACATCATCTTCGGAACCTAAGTTGTTAATATTTCATCTGGTTCAATATAACTTGTTAACCAAAACCATTAAAATCAATCACTAAATTTTGGGTTGTATAGTCTTCTCTTTTTCAATTTATTGATAGATGGACTTGAGGTTGAACAACTTTCATTGTTGCAAATCTAGGGTAAGTTGATCCATTGATCATCTTTCTTACTTTGCATCAGTGATAAGTTATCTCTCGATGCGCCATATTTTGAATTTATTGGTATAGAGATAGATAATCCACAAAAGTTGTCCATAACCCTAACTTTGACCTTCTAACTTTGATTACTACTAACCTTTTGTTGTGGTTATTATCATTGTTATTATCATTGTCATTATCATTGTTATTATTTATTGTTTTGTACTTGTTATATCATTTACATTTAAGTATTCATCATCATTATCATTGTACAAATTCATCATACACACTTCATTATTGTTCTTTATTATTATCATCATATAAAAATAACCAAGACATGATAAAATCAAAAGACCAAAAACACTTAATCACTTGGTCTTAGAGGATTCCATTTAGGACCTTAGCTTGGAGGCCTTTCATTTACTCTTTTGTGATACTTTGTAAACACTTGGGTTTCATCTGTAACTTACATTCTGGTTGTAAGAATGGCATCATGGCACCACCTTAGGGGGACATATTTGTAAGATCATTATCCTTTGTTAGCATGGGTTACACGTTTACACACATAAGGCTTTCTCTTGTCCTACCTTACAATGATACCCTTTTATTTCCATGTCGGTTATTTTTCATTCATGTTACATTAGCCACATTTCATAATCAAATAAACAAACCCTTGATCCAACACCAAGCGGATTTTTCTTAATCAAACTCAAAGTACTTAATAACTATGATTAGTATTATGCGCCATGAGCCTTAAGTGGCAGAGAATGAGTGAGAATGGAGCATTCTTACCCTCACTCTGATTATTTTGGATGTAAGACGCTTGGCTTTTTATCTAGAATAATCACCTCTGCCCATAGAATTTAGTGCAATCTAATCACAAATTCTTTTCATAAACCCTTGTTTAAGGTAAAATATACACAACCCATCAAACCTTATCTTTTGTGTCTGTTTAGTCGTAAGACTTGTAAGCCATTCAAGTCATCTTTTGATGATTGAATTGGACTGATTTATGGTTGTAATTTGTCACTCTAAAGCTGTTAAGCAAGAGTGTGTATCTACTTGATCAAAGCTGTGAAGCAAGATCAAGTGTGTGTCTTCTTGATCAAAGCTGTGAAGCAAGATCAAGAGTGTGTCTTCTTGATTGAAACTATGAAGTAAAATCAAGAGTGTGTTATTGAAAAGTATTTTCTTTTCTCAAGGGATTGTTGTTTAAAATCACAGGTGTGATTGTAGGGAAGTGAGTGGGTTCTCATATCTAAGAGTGCTTAGGTAGAAATTACACGGGTAGAGATTAGGTGAGAAAGACTGTAACTTGTTGAAGTGTACGGAGAGTCTTTGAACTGATTCTATTTTAGTGAATTTCCTTCCTGGCTTGGTAGCCCCCAAATGTGTTATTGAAAATCAAAGGTTGAAAATGATCAAAATCAACAGGATTTTTTCATGGAACCTCATTGCATAAACATAAACATATCACCCTCTACACTCATGAGCCGTTGATTGGCTCTGAGTGTGGAGTTCGTTCTCAAAAATCAGAAAGACTAACTTGACCTAATTTAAAAATTAAATGGTGGATAAGGGGCAATCAAAACTATAAGTTTAGGGGAAATGATCAGTGACTGATTTCGCGGGAAGTGGAAACTTGTTTGGATGATGTGGGTGGAGAAATCTACCTGATTAGAAGTAGATCAAAGGAGTTTTCCTACGGTATAGCTCAGCTCAGGTGAGGCTTGGGGAAGGGTAGTTAGGTGCTTGGAAAGCTTAAGTGATGTATGGTGAAGGTTTCTGGATGGTTGTTTGGGGTTGAGGTGCTCTGGAAAGGAAAACCCGATAATCTGTTAATGGAGGTTCAACACATATATGGAGTGAGTGTTTGGGGCCTTTTTCAACGTGGTTCTGAAGTGGAACACCTCCACCTATTTATAAGGAAGGTGTGTGGATGGTTTTGCATGGAGATTATAGAGGTTTGCTTTAGATTGGCATGTGACTTTAAGCATGCTTGGTGTTGACTTGGGGAAAAATGAAATGGCTATATTTTGAGCTTGTTTGTACCATAGAAAAGTTGGTTTTGGTCCCAAGCATGGATTTGGAACAACCAAAGGCAATGCAATTGTCTGCTGCAAGATTTGCTTTTTGCCATTTTGGAAAAAAGCAAAATATTTGTGAGGTTTTATCTTGCAAGTTGACCTTCAATCACACAATAATATGATATGTAATCTGTTTGTGGACCATTGGGATCGGAAGGAAAGAGTTTGAGGCCTTGGTGCATTGATTTGCAAAATCTGCCTGATGTGCATCTGGTTTGTGCATCATGGCAAGTCAGCAACTTTGAACCAAGGCCAACTAAAATTGGCTCGTGCATTTTGTCTAAATTTTGGGCCATTTGTTCCTTTCCATGAACATGATTGAATGAAAAAATAACCAGGTCAAAAGGGTTTGTTGTTTGTGTCAAAGTAGTGGTCACGACATGATTTTAGGGCATAGTGGGCATGTTGGACCAACTTGGCCAATAGCAAAATTGAACCCTTTTCTCAATGAATTAGGTCTTGGAACTTGAAACAAATTTGGAGAGGAAGTTATTTATGAAATTTGGCTCGAATTGGAATTTAAAAATCTTGAGTAATGAGAAAGTTGTGGTCTTTGGAACTTCCTAGAGGCCATTCATCCCAAAATGTGACCAATAAACATGACCTAATTTAGGGATTTTATGATCCTTGCTTTACAAGGATCAATGATGGATGTTTTGAATTCACATGATCATAGCATGATGAAAAATGAAGTTTGGACCTTTGTGGAAGATTTTAGGTCAAATTGGTGGATGAATCAAGTCATGGAAAGTTGAAAAATCATGTACAAACCAACTACTTGTAACATGGATTGAATGGATGTTTAAATGGTTGATTTTGATTGTAATGGACATTAAATGGTGTTGAATGAGTGTTAGGGTGATTGGATGGACAAAAATAAGCAAGGTCAATGATCAAGGGATCCTTAAACTAGGGTTTCTTAAGCCACAAGTTTCACCAAGAACCAAAGCCAAATGGATTAGGGTTTGAGATTTAGGGATCAAATTGGGATGTTTAAAGGGTATGAGGCATGAATAAAATTTGTATTTGAGGGGTACTTAATGTCATGGTCAAGATCCATGGTGAATCATGACTTGTACAAGCCAAAAGGAGGGTTAAGAGCTAGGGTTTGGTCCTTGGGTGACCAGATGAATCTTGAAGTTTCTTTAAAGGGGACTGTAGCAGTAAATTCATGACCATCGAGCTATTGGTTAACTCAATGTCAATAAAACCAGAGTCATCACCGCGCTTTTATTGTTTCCAAAGGAAACAGTAAAAAGTACGAACAAAACCCAAAGATAAGAAGTTTTCAATTCAAAACTAATTAAATGTCAGAGATTACAGATAAGGGGGTTGGTTACACAAAGGGGAGGTATTAGCACCCAAAGTGTCCTAGGTACTCCTAGGGAGCCCTTTTTGTGTGCAAGTGTTTTAGTTAAAAAAGATGTTTTCTAAAAATAGAATGAGGGGATGAGAAAATAATTCATTTATTTATAATTTTGTGTTTGACAAGACCTTCGGTCTTATGCCTACATACCAACATAAAAATGAGGGATCAAAACCTCATAGTTCGTGGTAAAAATTTCAAAGATGGGTAGATTGGTTTTAACAAAATCTTAAATATCTTTTGTTATCAAATGGAGAATACTCAACCAAACATCCACCGATAATGAGGGGTTTACAACATTTAAGAGGGAGGGCTCTAACTTGGATTCAATCAACAAGTATGTCACTAACCCCTAATAAATGGAAAAACTTATATTAAAAAATATCATGGAATGGGAGAATTATATATCAACCAAAGATAACTCAAATCTAAATGCTCTCTTTCAAAAAGTTTAAAAGAAAAAGGCACAAAGTGACCAAAAGGACTAGATGAGGTTGTTAGTTCTTTTTGTCCTTTTGAAAATAAATTCAATATGATTAAGTTCATTTACAAGGTTAATTAAGAAAATATTTTGAAAATCAATGGCATAAGCCTAAGGTTTTTACTCATTAAAACAAGTCTAATTTGAAAACAACAAGCAAAGAAGTTTTGAAAATGAGGGAGATTTTGAAATTACAGAAGTAGGAGGAGATGAAGGGACTATCCTAGACAAGATTTAAAAGTTTAGAGTTGAAAAGATCTAACCAATGGGAAGAATCCATAAGACAATAATGTCAGATAGAAACCCATTTCCTTTGGATTGTTAAGCAAGCAACAAGCATAATCATCCAAGCAATTAATATGAAGACCAATGGTATCAAATAAAGATAACCAATCATCCAAGCAAGCAGTCTTCAATGTCCTTTAAATGTATCAGATGAAATATCCCTTGAAATATACTCAAAGAGAAAGCATCATATAATATCAATAAGATCAAAATAACAACTTATGCATAGAGACAAAGTGTATCAGATAAACCAAAGGAGTTGCTCTAGCTTGTATCAGATGAATGTCATTAGCCAAGAAAGGTCTCAAATAATGGCATTCGCCAAGTCTCCATAACTCAGGGATATTGCCTACTCTAAGTCCATAGGATTTAGATCAAGTCACAGACAGAGGTCCAACAGTCCACCAACATATTTTTAGGGTTTTTGTTGTTATTAAGTGTTTTAGGGTCCTAAGACCATAAACAAAACAAAATCACAAGCACAAATATAATACAAGCACAAAATATGGCTCAAGTGAGCAAAATGAAAATGAATGAAACATAAAAAAATTGCATGAGTGATAAATGACAATAAATGATAAAGTGCATAAATTTAAATTGCATTAGAATAAATGACATAAAAAGTAAACTTAATACAAAGAAAAATGTTAGTGAATGTTAGTGGAGAAGAAAATTGTTTAAGTCATTTTTTGCATCATATATGCTCAATATGCTATTCTTCATCACTTGACTTAGCAATCATATCATTAACATAAACTTCAATATCTTTATGCATCATATCATAAAAAATAGTGGTCATAGCTCTCTGGTACGTTGCACCGGCATTCTTTAAACCGAAAGGCATCACTCTATAACAGAATATTCCCCAGGGTGTAATGAATGTGGTCTTCTTCATATCTTCAGGTGCCATCTTGATTTTATTATAATCGGAAAATCAATCCATAAATGAAAAGACTTTGAATTTAGCCGTATTGTCTACCAACATGTCAATGTGTGCCAGAGGAAAATCATCTTTCGGACTGACTTTATTCAAATCTCTAATCAACACACATGCGTACTTTTCCATCTTTCTTAGGAACATGCACAATATTGGCCACCCATTACGGATATTCAGAGGTAACAAGGAACCCAACATCAATCTGTTTCTGCATATCTTCTCTGATCTTCATTTCCATGTCAGGATGAGTTCTTCTCAACTTTTGCTTGACCGACGGGCAATCTAGCTTCAACGATAATCTATGCTCCACAACCTCAGAATCCAAATCGGGCATGTCTTGATAGGACCAAGAAAATACATCAGAATAATCTCGAAGAAGATCAATCAACCCCTTCTTAGCTTCTGGACACAGTTGAGACCCAATCTTGACTTCCTTCACATCATCTTCAGAACCCAAGTTGTTAATGTTTCATCTGGTTCAATACAACTTGTTAACCAAAACCATTAAAATTAATCACTAAATTTTGGGTTGTATAGTCTTCTCTTTTTCAATTTATTGATAGATGGACTTGAGGTTGAACAACTTTCATTGTTGCAAATCTAGGGTATGTTGATCCATTGATCATCTTTCTTATATTGCATCAGTGATAAGTTATCCCTCGATGCGCCATATTTTGAATCTATTGATATAGAGATAGATAATCTACAAAAGTTGCCCATAACCCTAACATTGACCTTCTAACTTTAATTACTACTAATCTTTTATTGTGGTTATTATCATTGTTATCATCATTGTCATTATCATTGTTATTATTTATTATTTTATACTTGTTATATCATTTACATTTAAGTATTTATCATCATTATCATTGTACAAATTCATCATACACACTTCCTTCACAATTATTCTTTATTATTGTCATCATATAAAAACAACCAAGACATGATAAAATCAGAAGACCAAAAACACTTAATCACTTGGTCTTAGAGGATTCCATTTAGGACCTTAGCTTGGAGGCCTTTCATTTACTCTTTTGTGATACTTTGAAAACACTTGGGTTTCATCTGTAACTTACATTCTGGTTGTAAGAATGGCATCATGGCACCACCTTAGGGGGACATGTTTGTAAGATCATTATCCTTTGTTAGCATGGGTTACACGTTTACACACATAAGGCTTTCTCTTGTCCTACCTTACAATGAGACCCTTTTATTTCCATGTCGGTTATTTTGCATTCATGTTACATTAGCGACATTTCATAATCAAATAAACAAACCCTTGATCCAACACCAAGCGGATTTTTCTTAATCAAACTCAAAATACTTAAGAACTACAATTAGAATTATGCGCCATGAGCCTTAAGTGGTGGAGAATGAGTGAGAATGGAGCATTCCTAACCTCACTATGATTATTTTGGATGCAAGACGCTTGGCTTTTTATCTAGAATAATCACCTCTGCTCATAGAATTTAGTGCAATCTAATCACAAATTCTTTTCATAAACCCTTATTTAAGGTAAAATATACACAACCCATCAAACCTTATCTTTTGTGCCTTAGGGCACCAACCCAAAAACCATTTTATCAAAGGAAAAAATCAATCAACACACAAACATTTTCTACTCCGAACTACGGAGCTCTGATTCCTCATCCCCGAATGAGTGATACATAGGCACAAGGGCCTCAATCCTTTGGGAGCACTATAATAACAAAAACACCCAATCTTTCACACATTCTTTTGAAAAATAAAACAATGACAGATAAATCCCCATGTACGTAAACTAACCCAAATGGTTCCCATGGAATACCATGGACGTGAGGAGTGATAATACCTTCCCCTTGCGTAACTGACTCCCGAACCCTAATCTCGATTGCGAGACCGATACCTTATTCGTTTTTGTAGAGCTTCCCGTGTGCTTATCCTTCTGAGGGTTTTATCGATTATTTCCCCCCGCCTCTTCGACGGAGGCACATAAAATAAAATTTGATGGCGACTCTACTGATTTGATTTTGTTCAGTCCGTCCGGTTTTGTTATCATGAAATTCCCAGTGGAGATAGACTCCATATATACCCTTTTAGGACAATTGTCCATCTTTGTACCAAGATATGTTTGGCTTATTGCCAAACATTTAATTCTCTTTTTTTCGGCTCTTCCATATAATGGTACATGCCTTTGGCCCCCCGCATATTGGTTCATGCCACCTTTACTCTTTGCTTCAAAGTTTGTTTTCTCTCATGGATTCCTGCAATATTATTGTCCTTTGGTACCAAGTTATACTTCTCATTACTGCAGTTATGCTTTCTCACTCTTCTTGCTCATCTTGATAGACATTGTTTCTTACAAACTTTCTTTTCTTTGTTCCACATTAGTTCCACGAACTACGAAGATCTGGCTTTCTTATTCCACGATGAGAATACGTAGGCACAAGGCTTTGAACCCTTAGTGAGCATATTCCTATTTATTCTTCTTTCTCTTTCCTTAGGGATCCATCCATACCTTTCATGATCCATCATCCATCTTCAATCATAATCATTCATCTCAGTGACATATTCTCTCTCTTTAAAACCAAATACCATATCTCTTTGGGATTCCATACATGCCCTTTTAGGATAATTGTACACCTTTGTACCAAAATTTATTTGGATTTTTGCCAAACATTTAATTCTCTCTGTTTTCGACCCTTCCATATAGTGGTACCATGCCTTTGGCCCCCCACATGTTGGTTCATGTCACCTTTACTCTTAGGTTCAAAGTTTTTTTTTCCTCATGGGTTCTTGCAATACTATTGTCCTTTGATACCAAGTTATACTTCTCATTACTGCATTCATGCTTTCCCACTCCTCTTGTTTATCTTGATAGAGCATGTTGCTTACGATCTTTCTTTTCTTTGTTCAGCATTAGTTCCACGAACTACGAAGCTCTGACTTTCTCATTGCACTATGAGAATACGTAGACACAAGGTTTCGAACCCTTGGAGATCTATCATCTATTTTTAATGATAACCATTCATTTCAATGACATATTGTCTCTCTTTGAAACCAAGTACTATATTTCTTTGGAATTCCATACATAATATTTTAGAATAATTGTCCACCTTTGTACCAAGAGTTGTGTGGCTTATTGCCAAACATTTAATCCTCTTTATTTTTGGTCCTTCCATATAGTGGTACCATGCCTTTGCCCCCCCACATATTAGTTCATGCCACCTTTACTCTCAGGTTTTAAATATCATTTCCCTTATGGATTCCAATAATATCCTTACCTTTGGTTCCAAATTATACATTCTATCACTTTTACCAAACCTTTCAATTCTTTCCATATTAATTATTTCTCTATCACTCCATTCATTTACATTATTCACTATTCATTACCTTCATTCAGCATCTTCTATCTTCATTCACTTCATGTGATATAATCTCTCTTTGATCCAAATACAATATTTCTTTGAGCTCCATCCAGTGTCTGCCTTTAAACCGATAGTTGTTTGGCTTATTGCCCAACACTTAATTCTCTTTGTTTCTGACCCTCCCACATAGTGGCACCATGCCTTTGGCCCCCCAACATACTGGTTCATGCCACCTTTACTCTATGGTTCATACCTCATCCCTTTATTGGTTCAAACCACATAATCTGTTGGTTCAAACCATACCTTAATCACTTTTCTTTCACCTTCCACCATTATTTATATGAACTATGGAGCTCTGAATTCCTTATTACACTATAAAGATACGTATGCATGAGGGCCTAATCCTCACCGATCACTTTATCTATTTCATTCTTTTTTGCTTTATCTTTTTGTGAGTAACCTTTAGACGGTAACACCTATCAGATTACAGAACAATCAAAACGATTCCCTTTAAGTACAACGGATGTGACGGGTGCTAATACCTTCCTCTTGCATAACCAACTTCCTTACCCATTTATCTTTCCCTTTCCTTCGGGAATAAATAAAGTTTAATGGCGACTCTATTGTACCTTCGAGCATGCGATACATTCAGGTATATTTCTGCTAGCTTCACTAAGGCTATAAACACACTCAACTAAAAGCATTTTTAACCCCTCCATTTGATAAAACACCTCAAACCTTTGAGGAACCATCAAGATGCTTGTGGGATTGATAAAGGATGTTCCTATATATTTAGGAGGCTTGTATACATTGCTGAATCGATTAATTCCCTTAGTCAATCGATTAGAAAAAGGTTTAAAGTTTCCTAATCGATTAAGAACAACCTTAATTGATTAGGGCACTAGTCGTTGTAGGGTCTCCTTTTTAGGAATTAGGGTTGTCAATTTTATGAAGCACATGATTGATTAGGCGATATACATAATTGAATATGAGCATTTAAAAAACCATGGATAACTTTTCTTTTTGAGACATATTTATCTCCTATAAATAAAGGGCTTTCCTTACTTTCAAAACATACCTGAAAATATGTTTTAACAGTCTTTCTCACTTTATATTCATGTTCTTCTCATTTATCTAATTTCGCTAAATTTTCTTAGTGCTTTATGAGGGAAAATATCACTGAGGTATTTTGTTGTGTATTATATTATGGTGCAAGGGTAAAATATTTTAATTTGTGCAAGAGATTTTTTGATCTCATGTAGGAAGTTATTGTTTGGTTTATGAGCTTTTTAAGTAAAAGCTCTCATTTGGATTGTGAGATTTCTTGTCAAAATATTCAATTGGTGTGTGAGCTTTGTTTGGTATAAAGACTCTCACTTGGTTAATGAGATTATCCATGGAAATCTCTGTTTGGTTCATGATTTATTCCTAGTATAAAAGCTCTCATTTGGTTCAAGATTTGACTGGTATAAAATCTCACGTTTGATTTGGAGGATAGCTAGTCTAAAACTCCAAATTTGATTGTAAGAAGATTCGTAGACGTAACGTGTGAAAAGCTCACACATATAGTAGAAACTCTCAAGATTTTTTTAGAGAGAGAAGTAAGTCAAGTGGTTAGTGTAACATGTAACACCCCGATAAAATATGATAATTATTTAATTTAAGTTAATAGTATATTTATTAAATTAATTAAATAATTGGAATATTATTGGATTATTATTATTGGAATAATAAAGTTGGAATATATATAAAGAGTTCCATTTGGTAAAAAGGGTTTTTCACGTGAAAACCAGAGAAGCGACAGAAAGTGAGAAAAGGGCTCAAGAGGAGAATTCACGATTGTTGAAGGTCAAAGAGGATTTGCCGGATTAACTCAGGTAAGGGGGGTTTATCGTCGTTTAATGGGTATTATGGGTTAACATGTAATGGGTAGTAATAAGCCATTGAATCGACTCTAATTAGGATGATGAATGTTGCAGATTGTGAACTTATGGATGAATGAGATATGGGTTTATAATTGAAGAAAATTCGTAGGAATTAGATGTAATAAGGTTAGAAATTGTGAAATTGAATGGGTATGATCTGTGTTAGATAATATGAACGAATGCTGTGTGAAATTGGACTGTGGGAGGTTGGATCTGAGAAATCTCGTAGCAGAGAAAACCCATAGCAGATCTGGAAATTGGTTTCTGGTCATACGCGTATGACACTAGGCCATACGCGTATGAGATGGCCTGGTACGCGTATGGGGTGAGGCCATACGCGTACGGATGAAGAAGATGATGATTCTAACGTAGTTTTGTCTCTGTTAGTACGCGTATGGGAGAGGTGGTACGCGTAGGATATGCGTATGAGACAGGCAATACGCGTATGGGTTGGCTAGGAAATGGGCCATACGCGTATGGGTATGAGGCATACGTGTATGGGCAGAAGTGGGATTTTTCTGAGCTGTTGTTGTGCAGTTTTTGGTCGTTTCAGCTGAGTGATGTAATTTAGCTGATGTATGATATAGTAGGGATCAATTCCCGTTGTTTTGAGCAGTATAGGTATTAGTAGAGTGTGCTAATACTGTGATTTATTATTTGGCATGATATGATATGATTCTGTGATAAACATGCTGATGATGTATGATGGTATGCATAATGCTGTGAATGCATCTGTTATGTATGAAATTGTGAATGGACTGTTTATGGCTTAGAGTGTGAGCATCTGTCTATCTTGGATTGTTGTTGATGTGTGCATGCTAGGTGATTTAGCGTGTATAGCATGGCCTTTATGGTGGTAGCTAATTCCCATGGTGAGGAATTAGTGAGTGAGTTGTTGTGGATTGTTGTTGATGTTTGCATGCTAGGTGATTTAGCGTGCATAGCATGGCCTTTATGGTGGTAGCTGATTCCCATGGTGAGGAATTAGTGAGTGAGTCACTAGGTCTCAAATGAGTGAGACTAGTGAGCTTGGTAGCCGTATCTGGGTTTGATCGGTGAGGTTGAACTATGTGTTCACGAATAGTCGGTACCGCATGCATGGAGTCTCATTGCATAATGTATGTATGGCGTATAATATGAATGGATGTATTCCAATATTATACGTGTGTTTTGTGTTGGGTTGAGTATGATTATGATTTTGAGTTGATGTTGCCGTTGCTGAATGTGTGATTTGATTAGGGTGATGAATGTGTTAATTTACTTAGCATTACATGATATTTTATAATGCTTATTATATCGATTGAGGAACTCACCCTTACAACTATGTTTCAGGTAACGAGCAGTGATTGAGTAGAAGCTAGTGCTTGGAGTCTAGTGTAGTTCCTTAGTGGGTCATGCTCTGGTAGATGTAACATCGGGACGGGATGTTTTACTTGTTTTCATTTTGGTTGTTGAACAACTTTACATGTAATGTGTTACATGGTTTGCATGATTGATTTGATCTCTATCCGCTGCGTATTGTGCAATGTTTTATTTTGATTAATTAATGAGCATGACAAGTTATTATGGTGAATGGTGTGAAGTGTCAAGTGTGACACCCTTAAATTGCATATCTACTCTGATTTATATTTTGTTGAATTAATTAATTATTGGGGTATTTTAGAAGGGTGTTACATTAGTGGTATCAGAGCATAGTCGGTCGAGTCGAGTCGTAATTATTCTGTTTCCCTGTACGTGATAGGTGTTGTGTAACCCTATCAGTACTTATTGTTTTAGCTTGTTGGGTTTTCAGAATAGAGATGGCTGGAAGAGGTAGAGACGATGCTGCGATTGCTGAGGCTCTGGGTATGCTAGCTGGAGTACTTGGAGGAAATCTGAATGTTGTGGGATTAGGAGCTGCTCGTCAACTGAGTGAGTTCCAGAAGAACAATCCTCCAATGTTCAAGGGAGCATACGATCCAGATGGTGCTCAGAAGTGGTTGAAGGAGATCGAGAGGATCTTCCGAGTGACTGAGTGTGCCGATAACCAGAAGGTCAGGTTCGGTACGCATATGCTGTCTGAGGAAGCAGATGATTGGTGGGTTGCTGCCCGCACTGAGTTGGAAGCTGCTGGGAGTGCTGAGATCACTTGGGCGGTGTTCAGGGAGAGATTCCTGAGGAAGTACTTTCCAGAGGATGTCAGAGGAAAGAAAGAGATAGAGTTCTTAGAATTGAAGCAGGGCAACCGGTCTGTTACTGAGTATGCTGCTAAGTTCACAGAGCTGTCGAAGTATTACACTCCCTATGATGAGGCTACTGGGGAATTTTCAAAATGTATGAAGTTTGAGAACGGGTTACGTCCCGAGATCAAGCAGGCTATTGGGTATCAGCGGATTAGAGTGTTTTCTGACTTGGTTGACTGTTGCAGGATTTTTGAACAGGATACCAAGGCCAGAGCGGAGAGCTATCAGCAGAGGGTTGATAGGAAAGGCAAGAATCAGAATGATCGTGGGAAGCCGTATGCAGCTGGCAAAGGTTTCCAGAGACAGAGTGGGATGAAGAGACCTAGTGGGGGAGACTCCAGTGCCCCTGCTAAGTGTTACAGATGTGGTCAGGCTGGACATCGTATCCATGAGTGTACCAGTACTGAGAAGAAGTGTTTCAAGTGTGGAAAAGGTGGTCACCTGGCTGCAGAGTGTCGGTTGAAGACTATGACTTGTTTCAACGGTGGAGAGGTGGGTCATATCAGTCCACAGTGTCCTAAGCCGAAGAAAGAGAACCAGTCGGGAGGCAAGGTCTTTGCTTTATCGGGTTCTGAGACTTCTGCAGATGATCGTTTGATCCGAGGTACGTGTTATATTAATGGCTTTCCTCTTGTAGCTATTATTGACACAGGTGCGACTCATTCCTTTATATCTTTGGATTGTGCGGTGAAACTTAAATTAGAGATATCTGAGATGCATGGGAGTATGGTGATTGATACTCCTGCAAAGGGTTCAGTGACTACTACTTCAGTTTGTTTAAATTGCCCTTTGAGTATTTTTGGTAGAGACTTTGGGATGGACCTCGTGTGTCTTCCACTAGTGCAGATTGATGTTATCCTGGGTATGAATTGGTTGGTGTTTAACCGAGTTTATATCAACTGTTTTGATAAGACTGTGATCTTTCCTGAGATTGAGGAAGGAAAGAGTTTGTTTCTATCAGCAAGGCAGGTGAATGAGGCAGTAGCAGATGGGGCAGAGTTGTTTATGCTGTTAGCGACTTTGGAGGCTAAAGATAAACTGATGATTTGCGATCTAGCCGTGGTGTGTGATTTTCCTGATGTGTTCCCTGAAGAAGTGAATGAATTACCGCCAGAGCGTGAAGTTGAGTTCTCGATTGATTTGGTACCTGGTACTAGGCCGATGTCGATGGCTCCGTACCGTATGTCTGCTGTTGAGTTAACTGAATTGAAGAGTCAGTTGGAAGATCTGTTGGATAAGAAATTTATTCGTCCGAGTGTGTCACCGTGGGGCGCACCAGTGTTATTGGTTAAGAAGAAAGAAGGTACTATGAGGTTGTGTGTGGACTACAGGCAACTGAATAAAGTGACGATCAAGAATCGGTATCCTTTGCCGAGGATTGATGATTTGATGGATCAGTTGGTTGGTGCGAGTGTGTTCAGCAAAATAGATTTAAGATCGGGGTATCATCAGATACGTGTGAAAACTGAAGATATTCAGAAGACTGCTTTCAGAACAAGGTATGGACATTATGAGTATTCTGTAATGCCTTTTGGTGTGACTAATGCGCCTGGGGTATTTATGGAGTATATGAATAGGATTTTCCATCCGTACCTAGACAAGTTTGTTGTGGTGTTTATTGACGATATTTTGGTGTATTCGAAATCTGAAGAAGAGCATGCTGAACATTTGAAAGTGGTTTTAGGAGTTCTACGAGAAAAGAAGTTATTTGCTAAACTGTCCAAGTGTGAATTTTGGTTAGAAGAGGTTAGTTTCCTTGGTCATGTGGTTTCAAGAGGTGGTGTTGCTGTTGATCCTTCTAAGATAGAAGCGGTATCTAAGTGGGAAGCTCCGAAGTCAGTTTCTGAGATAAGGAGTTTTCTTGGACTTGCAGGTTATTATAGGAAATTCATTGAGGGATTTTCTAAGTTGGCGTTACCGTTGACGATGTTGACTAGAAAGGGGCAAGCATTTTTTTGGGACTCAAAGTGTGAAGAAGGTTTCCAAGAGTTAAAGAGAAGGTTAACTACTGCTCCTATTCTGATATTACCAAGTCCGTCGGAACCATTTGAGGTTTACTGTGATGCTTCATTGTTGGGTTTGGGTGGTGTTTTGATGCAGAATAAGCAGGTTGTGGCTTATGCTTCGAGACAACTGAAGGTTCATGAGAGGAACTATCTGACACACGATTTAGAGTTGGCAGCTGTGGTATTTGTTCTGAAGTTATGGAGGCATTACTTGTATGGGTCAAGATTTGAGGTTTTCAGTGACCATAAAAGTTTAAAGTATTTGTTTGATCAGAAAGAGCTGAATATGAGACAGAGGAGATGGTTAGAGTTTCTGAAGGATTATGACTTTGGTTTGAATTACCATCCGGGTAAAGCAAACGTAGTGGCTGATGCATTGAGTCGGAAATCATTGCATATGTCTATGTTAATGGTTAAGGAATTGGATTTAATTGAGCAGTTTAGAGACTTGAGTTTGGTGTGTGAGAGTACTCACAATAGTGTTAAATTGGGAATGTTGAAGTTAACGAGTGGTATTCTGGATGAGATTAGAGAGGGTCAGAAATCCGATGTGCTTTTGGTTGATAAGTTGACTCTAGTGAATCAAGGTCAAGGTGGTGAATTCAGAGTTGATGAGAATGGTGTTTTGAAATTTGGTAATCGGGTGTGTATTCCGGATGTTACTGAACTTAAGAAGAGTATTCTTGAGGAAGGACATCGTAGTGGCCTGAGTATTCATCCTGGGGCTACGAAGATGTATCATGATTTGAAAAAGTTATTTTGGTGGCCAGGAATGAAAAGGGAAATTGCGAGTTTTGTTTATTCTTGTTTGACTTGTCAGAAGTCAAAGATTGAGCATCAGAAGCCGTCTGGGCTAATGCAACCGTTGGCTATTCCAGAGTGGAAGTGGGATAGTATCAGTATGGATTTTGTTTCTGGTTTACCGAGGACAATTAAGAATTTTGAAGCTATTTGGGTAATTGTTGACAGATTGACAAAATCGGCTCATTTCATTCCGATCAGAATGGATTATCCGTTAGAGAGATTAGCTGAGTTGTATATTGAGAAAATTGTAAGTTTGCATGGTATTCCGTCGAGTGTTGTTTCGGACAGAGATCCTAGATTTACATCGAAGTTCTGGGAAGGTTTGCAGAGGGCTTTGGGAACTAAGCTGAGATTGAGTTCTGCATATCATCCGCAGACTGATGGTCAGACTGAGAGGACGATTCAGTCACTGGAGGATCTTTTGAGGGCTTGTGTTTTGGAAAAGGGAGGTGCTTGGGATTGTTATTTACCTTTGATTGAGTTTACCTACAACAATAGTTTTCATTCGAGCATTGGTATGGCACCGTTTGAAGCTTTGTATGGTAGGAGATATCGGACACCTTTATGTTGGTATGAGTCCGGTGAGAGTGTTGTGGTTGGACCGGAGATTATTCAACAAACTACGGAAAAGATTAAGATGATTCGGGAGAAGATGAGGATTGCTCAGAGTCGTCAGAAGAGTTATCACGACAAGAGGAGGAAGTCACTTGAGTTCCAAGAGGGAGATCATGTGTTTCTTCGTGTTACTCCGATAACTGGGGTTGGTCGAGCTTTGAAGTCGAAGAAGCTGACACCTCGATTTATTGGTCCTTATCAGATTTTGGAGAGGATAGGGGAGGTAGCCTATCGTATCGCTTTACCGCCGTCACTTGCGAATTTGCATGAGGTTTTTCATGTGTCTCAGTTGAGGAGGTACATTCCTGATCCGTCGCATGTGGTCCAAGTAGATGATGTACAGGTGAGAGATAACCTGACTGTTGAAACATGACCTATGAGGATCGAGGATCGAGAGTTGAAGCAGTTGCGGGGTAAAGAGATTGCTTTGGTAAAGGTAGCTTGGGGAGGACCAGCAGGTGGCAATGTGACTTGGGAACTTGAGAGTCAGATGAAGGAGTCTTATCCAGAGTTATTCGCTTGAGGTATGTTTTCGAGGACGAAAACTCTTTTAGTGGGGGAGAGTTGTAACACCCCGATAAAATATGATAATTATTTAATTTAAGTTAATAGTATATTTATTAAATTAATTAAATAATTGGAATATTATTGGATTATTATTATTGGAATAATAAAGTTGGAATATATATAAAGAGTTCCATTTGGTAAAAAGGGTTTTTCACGTGAAAACCAGAGAAGCGACAGAAAGTAGAAAGTGAGAAAGGGCTCAAGAGGAGAATTCACGATTGTTGAAGGTCAAAGAGGATTTGCCGGATTAACTCAGGTAAGGGGGGTTTATCGTCGTTTAATGGGTATTATGGGTTAACATGTAATGGGTAGTAATAAGCCATTGAATCGACTCTAATTAGGATGATGAATGTTGCAGATTGTGAACTTATGGATGAATGAGATATGGGTTTATAATTGAAGAAAATTCGTAGGAATTAGATGTAATAAGGTTAGAAATTGTGAAATTGAATGGGTATGATCTGTGTTAGATAATATGAACGAATGCTGTGTGAAATTGGACTGTGGGAGGTTGGATCTGAGAAATCTCGTAGCAGAGAAAACCCATAGCAGATCTGGAAATTGGTTTCTGGTCATACGCGTATGACACTAGGCCATACGCGTATGAGATGGCCTGGTACGCGTATGGGGTGAGGCCATACGCGTATGGATGAAGAAGATGATGATTCTAACGTAGTTTTGTCTCTGTTAGTACGCGTATGGGAGAGGTGGTACGCGTAGGATATGCGTATGAGACAGGCAATACGCGTATGGGTTGGCTAGGAAATGGGCCATACGCGTATGGGTATGAGGCATACGCGTATGGGCAGAAGTGGGATTTTTCTGAGCTGTTGTTGTGCAGTTTTTGGTCGTTTCAGCTGAGTGATGTAATTTAGCTGATGTATGATATAGTAGGGATCAATTCCCGTTGTTTTGAGTAGTATAGGTATTAGTAGAGTGTGCTAATACTGTGATTTATTATTTGGCATGATATGATATGATTCTGTGATAAACATGCTGATGATGTATGATGGTATGCATAATGCTGTGAATGCATCTGTTATGTATGAAATTGTGAATGGACTGTTTATGGCTTAGAGTGTGAGCATCTGTCTATCTTGGATTGTTGTTGATGTGTGCATGCTAGGTGATTTAGCGTGTATAGCATGGCCTTTATGGTGGTAGCTAATTCCCATGGTGAGGAATTAGTGAGTGAGTTGTTGTGGATTGTTGTTGATGTTTGCATGCTAGGTGATTTAGCGTGCATAGCATGGCCTTTATGGTGGTAGCTGATTCCCATGGTGAGGAATTAGTGAGTGAGTCACTAGGTCTCAAATGAGTGAGACTAGTGAGCTTGGTAGCCGTATCTGGGTTTGATCGGTGAGGTTGAACTATGTGTTCACGAATAGTCGGTACCGCATGCATGGAGTCTCATTGCATAATGTATGTATGGCGTATAATATGAATGGATGTATTCCAATATTATACGTGTGTTTTGTGTTGGGTTGAGTATGATTATGATTTTGAGTTGCTGTTGTCGTTGCTGAATGTGTGATCTGATTAGGGTGATGAATGTGTTAATTTACTTAGCATTACATGATATTTTATAATGCTTATTATATCGATTGAGGAACTCACCCTTACAACTATGTTTCAGGTAACGAGTAGTGATGGAGTAGAAGCTAGTGCTTGGAGTCTAGTGTAGTTCCTTAGTGGGTCATGCTCTGGTAGATGTAACATGGGGACGGGATGTTTTACTTGTTTTCATTTTGGTTGTTGAACAACTTTACATGTAATGTGTTACATGGTTTGCATGATTGATTTGATCTCTATCCGCTGCGTATTGTGCAATGTTTTATTTTGATTAATTAATGAGCATGACAAGTTATTATGGTGAATGGTGTGAAGTGTCAAGTGTGACACCCTTAAATTGCATATCTACTCTGATTTATATTTTGTTGAATTAATTAATTATTGGGGTATTTTAGAAGGGTGTTACATAACACCTCAAAATTTGCCCTCCTCTCTTGGGACTAGCTTAACATATTGCATTGCATTTCTTAGGTCATTAGGCATTGCATAATTGCATATCATGTGACAACCTTGTGCAAGTCATCCTCCTAGGTCTTGGTCAGAAGATAGAAGGTTGATATGTGCAAGCTAGGGTTTCATTGATTGAATGGACCTGATCATTAGCCATCTGAGGGTGTGGGCTACAAATTAGGGTTTCATGTTCTTCAAGGAGATTGAGCTTGATCTTGGTTGCTATGATACATCATCATCATCATGGTCTTGATATCATCCAGGAGATTCAGGAGATTGATCAGGCACCTTGAGATTAGGGTTTTGACCACTGGTCAACCCTAATCAGTTGCATTGGGCCAATCAGGGCATGGCAAGGAGATGGGGCCTACAATGGATATGGGGATCATCATGTGACTATATTGAGTTTATGGAGGCTAGGGTATCATCCTTGAGCCATTTCATCAGAAGTTTGGGGCTCAGCTGGATCAGTGCATTGCCAAATTCATCTATCAATTGAAAAAGTCAACTGTGGTCAACTGTGCTTGATTTTATGGATTTGGAGGTGGGAGAGAGTTGGATACACTTCAGTCATGTTGAAACAAGTTTCATTTGACATTTCAGACATCAAGAATGAAGAAAATAAAGTCAGGAGAAAAATTGCCAAAAATAGAAAGTGACTTGTAATGGAAGTTTCCAAAAATGGAAAGTTTTTCTCCACAAAATTACATGTCCAAAAAAGCTTCAAATGAAAATTTGTCCAACATGAAAGTTGTAGATCTTGCTCTCACCTTTCTAAAAAGTCCAAGAACTTGAAATTCCCATGTATGGTTGACAAGTTATGGTCCATTCATTTTCCAAAAATGCCTAAAATCAAAGTGGCATAACTTTCACATGGAATTGCCAATTTGAGTGATCTTTCTTTGAGCAAACCCCATTTCACATGTACTTTCATGTTGCATAATCAAAATTCATCAAAAATGGCCATGGCAAAAAGTCAAATTTCAAGTGGACTATGTTGAATTTTTGGTGTGAATATGTGATTTTGAGAATTACTTGGAATTTGCACATGAGACCAATGCCAACACACTCCATACATCATTTAGAACTTGTGTGAATATTCATTTTACTGTTGCATTGCCAATTGGAGAAGGTCATTTTGGAGATTTCACTTTAAATCACATTATGCTAATCAAGCCAATTTGGTAATTGTGATTAAGGGAATGGATTAGCAGGGGTATATATTGTTAATCATAACAGAAATTGAAGATTACAATCACATTCTCCAAGATCTAACAAACTTTTTCATCAAAACCTCTCAAATTCTCCAAGAACTTCATCACTATTTTTCAACATTTCTTCACCAATTCTTAATCAATTTGCATCATTCTTCTTTGGTTCATCTTCCACAAGACTCATTGAGGAACTGTTTGCTGAATTCGTGGCCAAAAGCATCAAGAATCGTGACTGTCCAAAGCTTGCATTTCCATGGCATTTTGATGATTCTCGAAGCTGAAGCTGTGTTGAGCTAAACTACTGGTTGTAATCACTTTCCTAAGCATTGATCTTCATCTGTTTTAGAGTTTTACACGAGGAAACACAAGAATTCATCTCTGCCATCTCCAAGAGGTAAATGCTCGAACTCTTCGATTGGTTGAATCATTATATGGCTTTTGTAGGTCTTTGAATGTAGATTATCATGATGTTTATAGTTTTTGATTTGGTTGAGAATTGAATGAGTAATCGTGATTTGAAGTTTGATGATCATTTCTTAAATCGTTCGATCCCGTTGCTATGCTGAGAATTAGGTTAAATTGTTTACATATTCATGATCCTTGTTGGAAGACGGTTCTACTGATTATAAGTTTGTTGATTTTGGTTACGATTTGATGTTCTTCGTTTTTCTGGAAATCTGAGTTTGTTCTCGGCCAAGAACACTCATGAACGTGTGTTTGATCTTCATTTCGCATGGCCTGAGTTTGAAATGTGTTTGGCGCCATCTCCAGCCAATAGAAACACGCCAAGCCGTTTAATGAAACGGCGCGTTTTGGCTATTCTGAAGCGTATTTACGCTTATGCCATTATCCAATTTAATTTACATTATTTCTATTTTCTTTTCCTCATTTCATTTCATTTTTGATGCTTGATTTTAGAAAATCATAACTCACTCATTTTTTATCCAAATTGAGTGAGGTTTTTCTCATGATGCTCCTTATGATGTGTAGAATTTAATCATGATTTTTGTGATTTTTGTGCACATGTGGAAAATTAATTTGTCTAGAGATTGATTGAATGTGTCACATATGTGTATGCTTTGCCATATCATTCATAAAATGCTGATGCTTTGAAAGAAATGGATGAAATGTTTTGTGCATATTTTGGACACTTTGATGGTGATTTTGATGTAGAGTTTGTGGTTTTTGGATACCTGGATGTTGAGATATTAATTTTTGAATAGAGGTGTGACAATTTGTGTCACACCAAGCTTGATGAATTTCATGATTTTATTTGCCTTGCTTAGGGATGTTGAATTGAGCCAAAATTTTGCATGAATGAGCATATGTATGTTGAGATAACATGAGAATTTTTCTGGATTTATTGATGGCATTTCCTGATTGATTGGAATTTTCTCTTCTGTTTGGTCATTTTGTGATTTTTTGTGACATATGTTGGTATTTGCTTTGTGAAATCCTGGTAATTAATTGGATGAGTGTGAAATTTGGTATGAGAATTGTAGACACATTATAGGTCATTGTGACTTTGATCCCATTCATTTATCTTGTTGTGTCACTGTTTTATGATTTATGGAATTTGGTGATTGTTTTGATACCATGTGTTGGCTTGTATGAACTTGTCTGAACTTTTTGAATTTAATTTCCATACTTCCATTGATCCAAATGAGCTGAAAATTGATATGCTATTCATTTAATGTGTCCTGTTTAGGTTGGAATTTTTGTGGAATTAATTGAATTATTTTGGTATGCTTTTGATTGAGATCTTTCTGTTTGGTCATTTGGAGTTGCAAATTGCATGTTTGATGCTATTTTGTGCATAAAATGATAATGGTGAATGATATGAGCATGGGACCAATTGCATTTGCTTTTGATTTGTTTGAATGTGATTTTGGATAATTTTCACTTGCTGTTTTGATTTTTTCATCTCCTTTGGACCCTAGGCTTGGCCTAGTGGTCTAGTTTCTCATGTTTGGTTTGGATTTTCAGGTTGAGATGCAAAAGCCTTAAGGAGAAAATTGCAAGTTGATTGAATTGACTTGTGAATTGTTTATGACTAACATTGGCTTTGTGTTGTAGGGTTTGATGCTTGAGTTTGAGCTCATGGCTTGCACTTATGTGCATTAACTTGTGTTGACTGTACAAATTGACTGTTTGACTTTTGCTGTTTACTGTTGGTTTGTCTGAGCACTGATGATACTTGATTGATTTCAGGTACATTAAGTTGCTTACAGTTCCTTGAGAACTTGCTTGCTGTTGCTTGGTTTTTAAACCAATTGAGGTAGAATTTCTATTCTCCATGTAGTCTGGAAGACCTGGCTTGTTATTTAGCTAGGCAACTGTCTGAAGTCCTCCTTAAGAGGCGATGTTTGTGATTGTTTACTTTTGTCCCCAAGCAGGTAAAGACCTCTATGAGGCAATTGGCGGAACCCAAGGGATATGCGATCTATCCCCCGCTATTCTGTTGAGTCGTCCCTCTGCTCACACCACTGTGTTGATGCATTGGGACATTAACCCAAGATCTTGTGCTGTTGCACAGTCGAGTCAGAGTCTTGAGTGTAGAAGGGTCCCTCCATTCTGGACCCACGCTCCTTTGTCTGACGCTCTCCCTGGCCAGGGATAAGAGCTGTGAAGTCTCATCTTCACTCACCTTTCATCTGCTTCACCCTGACTCTCAATGTCAGGGTTAAGAGCGAACAATACCCTGTACAGTTGACTTGCCTCGGCAGTCCACCCTTGTTTGAGCCTCACTTGACTGGATATAGTGTGTGCTATGTGAATGTTTGCTTTATTTCGTTGATGCTTGCATGCTTGCTTTCTTCCTGGATAGGATTAGCTTGTTGTTGTGCAAGTAGGTAGAAACCATAACATAGGGCAATGATGCATGATAACACTAGGCTCGAGTACAGCTCCCTGGTAGTGTGTCTCCCCTTTGTCTCTGGCTAGAATTTCTTTCCCTTTCAGGGGAACTACGTCGCCCTGATCCTCATACCAGATGAGGTACGTAGGCAGGAGACCGTGCGAGGTCTCTCCGGGCACTTTTTTTCTTTTGTGTGTGTGCTTGACGGTTATAGGCTCGAGTTCCCGACTCCCTATTAACTTGTTTGGTTGTTGTGTGCTTGGAAGCTGATGTAAGTCCATCGAGTGGCATTCGGGTTCCAGTGTGCGTGTGTTTGGTTCGGATGCCGATGTAAGTCCAGTGATTGGCGTTCGGGCTCCACGTTTGCCTTTTTGTGTGTGTTTTGGTTCGGATGCTGATGTAAGTCCAGTGGTTGGCATTCAGGCTCCATGTTTGCCTGTGTTTGTGTGTGTCTTGTTTGGCGTGCGTGAGCCGAACTACGGCAGCTCTGATTCTCGTTCCAGACGAGATACGTAGGCATAGGACGCGATGTCCTAGCGAGCCCTCTTCCTCTTAACCCCCCTGCGTTGTCTTAGGTGTGTGTGTGTGATGTTTGTTTAGCAACCTTTTCTTTCTTTAAAGCGTGGATCCTGTCGAGTACGACGGACGTGAGGGGTGCTAATACATTCCCCTTGCGTAACCGACTCCCGTACCCTTTCTCTTTGGTCGCGAGACCTTGCTTTTTCCAGGTTTACTCTGAGCGTTTCCTTTCCCTCTTTTGGGATAAATAACGCATGGTGGCGGCTCTGTGTTGTTTTGTTTCAGCCCGCCGGTTGTTTTTCGCGGATGCGACAGCTGGCGACTCTGCTGGGGACCGTGATGTTGACCTGTGCTGGTCCATCTTCCCTAAGCGAGTCTCTCCTAGCGTTCTAGGATAGTTTAGGTTGCTTGTGTTGCTTTATTTATTGCATTTATTATTCTGATTGTGTATATATTTGCATAAATATTTGCATGCATCATACTATCATTTTGCCGTCCTCTGTGCAGGTGGTTCCTTGTTTGGGGTGGGTGTTCTGAGTGGGGCTAAAACCCAGGCCCGAGTGTACACCTAGGATTAGTGTGGTCTCACGTTCCTCATTTGCTTTATTAGCATATTGTTGCAACGTGACATACCACAAGCCGGACGAGGTTCATCTGAGAGCTCTTCCTTTGTGGAGCACTCCACTTTGGTTGGGTTACCTCTTTTGAACTGTTGACTCCCGGTGGCCGATCATTCCCAGATCTTTGGTTTAGACGATCTCAGGAGAGCTACAATGGCACACCCGAAAGGGCAAACCCATTGAGTATCTCTTCCCGATTGTCGAGACTATTATCCGCCTTAGGATAACCTGATTAGAAGTTACCTGTGAGGGGAGGGTGATTCTTTCAGATGCATGTTCAGATGGTGACTTTGATGGTGACTATTGGTTCCGTTGATCAGAGTCCTATTTATAAGTCGGATTTATGGCCATTTATTGCTGAGACGCCGAAGTGTTGTCCGTGTTATTTATCAGTGGGGATCCGTTTATTTCAGGATTCCCCGGGCCGGTTCAGGGATTGAGGTGATCTGCTCAGAGATTGTTTGATGATGATGATGATGTATCTGTCTTCCGTTTATTTCGGAACCCTTGAGTTGGATTTGTGGTTACATATTCCCTCAGATGGTTGTGATCGATTCAGAAGTCAGGGCTGTAATTCAGAGCAACAGATGATCAGATGACTTGGAGGATGGCACTATGCATTGCATTCATTCATCAGCATCATTAACATTTGCATTTACCTGCATCTAACACATGTTTATCCATATGCAGGGACATTTTGATCGAGATCCTGGTTGAGAGACTTTCTGCTCAGATATGAGGACCGGTTTGAAAGATGATGTTGCCTACAGTTTCTTCAACCCAGAGATTGACGAGCTGAGAGATATGATAGCGTTGATTATGCCCGACCATGTGGGGATGTTCAGAGAGTCATATGGGGGTATTCTGAAGATGGTTTTCAGACTCACTGACAGTGACAGAAGCGCCATTCATACTCTTCTCCAGTTCTATGACCCGGGTCTGAGATGTTTTGTGTTCCCGGACTATTTGTTGGGGCCTCTGATGGAGGACTATGCTAGTATATTGGGTATGCAGATCCGAGATCAGATTCCTTTCTGTGCTATTAGAGGAGTGCCTGACGTCCTTGGGATTTCCCGTGCTCTTTATTTGAGTCCGGAGATGGTCAGGGAGGGTTTGAAGGAGAAAGGAAAATTACCCGGTTTTCTTTTGAGTTTCTTGGAAGCTAAGGCCAAGGAACATGTTGCAGTGGGTAACTGGAAGACGGTTTGTGCCTTGATTGCTGTGAGCATTTATGGGATTATCCTGTTTCCTAATCAGAAGAACTTTGTCGACCATAATGCTATCAGATTGTTCATGCAGAGGAACCCTATTCCTACTCTGATCGGAGACGTCTATTATTCGGTTCGTAACAGGAACGAGAAGCGGCGTGGTGGTTTGATTCGGTGTTGTGCTCAGTTGCTATTCAGGTGGTTTATGGGGTATTTGCCTTCCCGAGGTGCTTTTGCTTCTCTTGATCCTACGGTCAAGTGGTCGGTCAGATTGATGGGTTTGCGGGCTGATGATATAACATGGACTCATAATGGTATGGCTGGACGGGATTTTATATATAGCTGTGGGAGATTTCCCAATGTGCCTCTTATAGGAGTTCAGGGTTGCATTAATTACAACCCGACGCTTCTTAGGAGACAAATGGGGTTTGCTATGGAGGTTCCTCCTCTTGAGCGAGAGATTCAGGAATCCTTTTACTTCTCAGCTGAGGGTGATCAGGCCAAGTTGATACAAGTGTCTGGGTCATGGCGTAACATCCAGAGGAAAGGCAAGGTTCCTTTTGGCAAGGTCAACAGCCGGTCTTTTCCTCCATTCGATGATTGGCTGCGGAAGAGGATCGAGATTACACACCTACCTTTTCCTGGAGGTGATCCGTGGTGTCCTATGATCGAGGGTCCGCGTTCTTCTGTCAGTATGGAAGAATTCCTCGAGATGAAGAGAGCCAGAGATCAGTTGCTTGCAGAGAAAGCTGAATTGGAGATGAGTGTTGCTCGTATTCAGATGGCCAACCAGGAGATTAGAGTGAAGATGGAGGATCAAGACAAGCGACATGCCTTGGAAGCAAAGCGCTTTGAGATGGATACTGCCTACTATGGGAAGGTCAATCAGGCTTTAGCATCGTCCACAAGGGAGCATGACATCACGAAGGAGAAGCTAGCCAGAGCTTCAAGGGTCATTGAAGATGAGAAGAGGAGGCAAATCCTCGTGAGAGATCAGAGGGACGAGAGAGTCAGAGTTCTCATTGCTGAGTGGGAGGCAAAGCTGAAAACCAAAGAAGCAGGGAATGTGAAGATCACCGCTGAGAGAGATCATTACATTGCTGAGAGAGATCATTACTTCAGGCAGATGAAGATTCACCAGAAAGAGGTAGGGAGATTACAGCAGGAGAACACCGAGCTCAGGTTCGCCGCAGAGTTCGCAAAGATGGTTGATGATGTAGGGCCATCTATGGGACCCTCGTCAGGCTAGACCTTTCTTGTTTGTGTGGATTACCGTCAGGCTTGTTGACGGAATTCATTTGCTTGTATTTCTTTCCCGATTCTGGAGATTTGTATCAGTTGTGATGTATGACTATGGCACTTTTTGTGCATTTTGTTATGTGATGGTGATTTTCATTCAGTGATTGATCTTCAAGCTTTATTTGCTTTACCGTATGCACTCACATAGCACACACACATGGTTGGGGGTATTTTGCTAAATCATATATCTCTGATCTGTATGATGAAATCAAATGCTGAATATCAGAATATTGTTGCCGGATTATTATCTGTCTCGATGAAGCCAGGATCAAGAGACAAAGTGTCCCTCATGGGAATGGACATTGCATTCATGCATGAACCATAATAACTTGTCTTCTGTTTTGCAGGTGTCAGTTTCTAACCTGTTTGATTGACACAGGAATGATGAATCTGCCTAACGCCGACATTCTCGAGCTGAAAGAGAAGATGGGAGAGCTGATCAATATCATGCAAGAGTTCGCCTTGGGGCAGAAAGTCATTGCCGAGAAGGTGGGGAGGATTGAAGACTGGTTGAAGAAGGGGAAAATACCAGGAGGTGCTTCGTCGTCTGGAACGAAGAGATCCTTTGGTGATGGTCAGCATAAGAAGGAGGATGGCGCGAGTGCTGTGAATGTCCATGCCCAGAGAGGACACGGTAGGGGTCATTACTACCAGCGTACTGCTGCGGTAATGATGCCTATTGGTAATCAGTCGGTCCGACAGCAACGTCAGCTAACTCCACAGAGGGCACAGGGAGCTGGGAGCCAAGTGAGAGGAAAGGGGGTTGATCGTCATTTTGATAGGCCACCCATGACGTATGCTCTTCTGTTCAAGAAGTTGATGGATCTCGGGATGGTACAAGTGAGGACATTAGCTCCATTGAGATCTGATCAGAGGCCACCTAACTATGATGAGAACGCCAGGTGTGAATTCCATTCTGGTGCGCCTGGGCATAACATTGAGGGTTGTAGAGCCTTTAAGCATACTGTCCAAGATCTGGTGGATTCCAAGGCCCTCAATTTTACACTATCGTTGAATGTTAATGCCAATCCCATGCCGGCGCATGGTCAGGCGATGGTGGGTGCAATTGCTGAAAATTCAGATCGCGTCTGTGCGATGGGGGAAGAGACTGACAGTGACTGTGAACTGGAATCGTGGATAAAATCGTGCGTACCAGGAGACTGGAAGGCCTAAAAAAGATCATCACTATCGCTCACCCGGAAGAGTAATGATTTCTGTTTTGGTTTTATCTGCATGAAAGCCATACGTGTTGCCCGACACGTACTGGTTCATTGTAAGGGCCACCTCATGTTTCATTCTGCAACATTTTGCATCATTAATAAATGGATGTTTTTCAATTAAAAGCGGTGTTCCCTGTTTTTCATTTATTTTTGCAGTTTAAAACAAATAAAAATGGCAATGTTTATTTTCATTTTCCCCTTTTGATTTGTCTCGTTCTGACTTCGAAACAATATTCTCCGGATCTCATTGATAACAATTTGGTTACACCTCATATGACTTCGACAATCCGATCTATCATGCCGAAGAAGAAGGCGAAGAAGATTGTGATCTGCTGGAATTAGCCAGGTTGTCAAAACAAGAGGAGAAGGTGATTTAGCCGCACGAGGAGCGATGCGAGATTGTTATTCCAAGCACCGCCGAGGTCAGAAGAGAAATGAAAGTTGGAGCCGCTTCGGAGGCAAGTCGAGAGCAGAGTGGTAGCCCTGTTGAAAGAGCCACCTTCGCCTGGTCGTGTTAGGATACGCCAGGATCGAATATCGGTGTCGTTGCGCGCAAGCTACCATGGAGAGAAGACTGTCCTCTGGAGAAGCAGAACGCCAGTGCCTGTATCAGAGAGCCATGGTGACTTTGTTTCATGATATGATTCATCGTGGAGTCCAATGCTATGTTGATGACATGAAAGCAAAGTCCCAAACCAGAAGAGGGGCATCTGGTAGATCTGGCCAAGTCGTTTGACCGGTTGAGATAATTCAGACTGAGGTTGAATTCAAATAAGTGCACTATCAGAGTGCGGGCCGGTAAGCTGCTGGGGTTCGTTGTAAGAGAGAAATCGAGGTCGATCCTGCTAAAAAAAAAAAAAAAAAAAAAAGAAGAGAGAAAAGAAGAAAGAAATGCCTGAACCGAGAATGGAAAGAGAGGTTCGTGGTCTCCTGGGTAGATTGAACTACATGTCATGGTTCACATCTCACCTAACAGCCACGTGGGAACCCATTCAAGAAAAAAAAAAGGATCAAACGGTCAGGTGGAATAATAATTGCCAAGGGGCATTGAAAAATGAAAGAGTAATTTGCAGGAGCCTCTGATTCTATTGCCTCCCTATGGAAAGAGACTGTTAATCTGTACTTGACGGTCCTCGAGGGGTCTATGAGGTGCGTACTGGGGCAGCATGACGAGTCTTGTCGAAAAGAGCATGCAATTTACCTTAGCAAAAAGTTTATCGACTGTGAAACAATACATTCACTGTTCGAGAAAACTTGATGTACTTTGGCATAGGCTGCTCGCCGACTGAGACAGTATATGCTGGTTCATACCACTTTGTGGATTTCGAGATGGATCTGATCAGGTAGATTTTTGAAGAACCAGCAATGACCAGACGGGTTGTGAGAGTGCAAAAGAATGTTGACTGATTTGTGATACTCTCAGAAAGCAATCAAGGGGTGTATTGTCCGATTACGTCGCTCCGCAACCCATTGAGGATTATCAACCGATGAAGTTTGAGTTCCCTGATGAGGACATCTCGAGGTGCTCAAATCGAAAGATTGAGAGGAACCGATCCCGGAGGAGGGGCCTGACCCTGAATCCGAACGGGTTCTGATGTCTGATGGGGTTAATGTGAAGGAATTGGTGTTGCTTTGGTAATGCCGAAAGGATCCCATATTCCTTTTATTGCCCGGAAAGCATTTGAATGCACTAACAAGGGTGGCTGAGTACGAAGCTTGTATACTGGGTATCGATCTCCGGTGCGTACATCTACGGGGGCAAAGCCTTTCTCATTGGTATATGGGATGGAAGCCGTGTTACCGGTTGAGGTTCAGATTCCCTCTTTGAGAGTCCTGATGGACGTGAAGAAATTGCAAGAGGCTGAGTGGATAAGGACCCAGTATGAAGAGTTAAGCCTGATTGAAGAAAAGAGGCTGGCAGCCATCTGTCATGGGCAGTTATACCAGCAAAGGATGAAGCGTGCTTTTGACAAAAGGGTACGACCTCGGGTATATCACGTGGGTGATATGGTGCTGAAAAGGATCCTTCCTCCTCAAAACGATCGTAGGGGCAAATGGACACCCAATTATGAAGGTCCATTCGTGGTCAAGAAGGTTTTCTCTGGTGGAGCCTTGTTGTTAACGACCATGGATGGCGAGGATTTTCCATCCCCTGTGAATGCGGACGCAGTTAAAAAATACTTTGTATAAAGAGACCCGCTGGACGAAAAGAATAAAATAGTCCAGGCAAAAATGGGCATCCCGGCGAACCAAAAAACAGAAAGAAAGGTTCGGGCAAAAATTAGGGATAAAGAAGAAACTGTACACCCGGCAAGTCGAAAACCTGAAAGGGCGACTTGGGCAAAAAAGGGTATCCCGGTGGACTGAAAACCCGAAAGGGCGGTCCAGGCAAAAGAGGGATTGAAACGAACAACTGCGTCTGGCATGATCGTTTGCGCTTTGGTTAAAGCATCATGGATAATACCCGGTAGGGATCAAGCAGAACCGTCTTGTTCAGAAGGCTGAAAGCAAGGAGAGTCTGAGGACATATGGGGTGTAACTGAGTTGGAACTCGCTGAGATCATGGGTTTCACATTGCCATTAGGATAGATTTTTCCTTTTGTGCGTAATTTCCTCTTTTCAGGAATTGCTTCCTTTGTATTTCTCAGTTTGAGCCACACTTTTTCAATCAATAAAATGCATATTCAGTCAAATAATTTTGTTTTTTGTTTTTCATTACCGCTTTGATTGTAAAAACATCCGATTATTTTTGATAAAGAATCTTGCATTTTTAGACATACAGGTCCCTTCCAATGCATGTTTATAAGATTGAAAGCTTGAAATCTTATTCGGAAGGTTGAGTGACCCAAGTGTTGAAATCTTGACACGCCTGGGACACGGTTTTATCTAACGATCTCTTTTGCAGGAACTGTTAGATATTTTCACTCACTTGCAGGTTGTGATGTGGAAGCTTTTGACAACACAAATTCCCATGGAGTCCAATCAGGGACGAATGAATAGAAGAATGGTGAAGAGACGACGAGACGTACGGCGATCCTTGGAATTAATCAAGAAGACTCTTCAAAGGCGGAAAATTGAAAAGTCTGTATAGTCCCCGGAAGTTCGCTCTCCGTCGAGCGCAAAGCGGTTTGGAATACAAGATGATGGAGCAGAAAAGGTCCCGACAAGTTGGGATGTATATCCCCAAGCAGAGTCAGAAGGACCAACTCCCCAGCAGATTCAAGGTCTGTGACTTCCCTAGCAGGGTCAGGATGGTTATCCCCAGCAGGTGTCAGATCAATGCTTCCCCGGTCGCCGGGCCTGAAGGTTGCGTTTTCCCCAGCGGAAGTATCTGTGTGCGGTGGTTTCCCAAACAGAGTCGGGGTTTATATCCTCAGCAAGTCAAAGACAGTTGAATCCCCACAGAGTGTTGGTGGTTCTTATCCCCAGCAATATCCCCAGGCGGATTGGGTGCAAAGGATAGTTGTTCCCTAGCAAGGGTTGCCTTTTCCCAGCAGCAGCGCTATTCCCCAACAGGGTAGAGATCGGAGTGTTGACGAGTTCCTCAGCAGAGTGTCTCGAGCTCCCCAGAAGAGTCCCTTGAGGGGGATACTTTTTATGCATTCATCATATAAAATAAGCATAGCATATTGCATAATAAAATCGCGTAGCATTTCCATAATTATGGAGCATTACGCTGGAAAAAAGATCATGCATCATCATTGCAAGCATAAGCTAGTCTCAAGCCGCGGTTATCGTTTGAGAAGTGGTTTTGCCCGAAGGGGAAAATGTTACTTCGAGGAGTCTAGCATCATGAATTTGAATCAAAGGTGTTCCCCAGTAATGCGATACTGGAAGAAGAGTTTCTGTCGAGCAGAGATGGGAATGTTGACTCGAGAAGTTTTGGGGTCCAAAAAAAAAGAAAAAAACAAGAAAGAATAATCCCCAGCTAAACGCGAAGTGTTCGTGTGCTAGGGTTGAGCAGAGAATAGCCGGCACGGGGCTTGTTATCCCCGACATGTGTCACTATTCCTTTTTGCCGATGCTGATAGGCATGAAGAATTTTCCGGTGTTCAGACCGAGGCGGTATCCAGACCGAAGTGGTGTTCAGGCCAATTTCCGATTTCCAGATCGAAGAAGTTTCTGTCGATCAGGTCGAAGTACTTATGGCATTCAGGCCAATTTTCCGGTGCTCAGACCGAGGCGGTATTCAGACCGAAGTGGCGTTCAGGCCAGTTTCCGATTTTCAGATCGAAGAAGTTTCCGACGATCAGGTCGAAGTACTTATGGCATTCAGGCCAGTTTTCCGGTGTTCAGACCGAGGCGGTATCCAGACCGAAGTGGCGTTCAGGCCAGTTTCCGATTTTCAGATCGAAGAAGTTTCCGACGATCAGGTCGAAGTACTTATGGCATTCAGGCCAGTTTTCCGGTGTTCAGACCGAGGCGGTATCCAGACCGAAGTGGCGTTCAGGCCAGTTTCCGATTTTCAGATCGAAGAAGCTTCCGACAATTAGATCGATGCAGCTTATGGCATTCAGGCCAATCTCCCGCTATTCAGACCGAAGTGGTGTTCAGACCAAAGTGGCGTTTAGGCTAATTTTCCGGTATTCAGACCGACATCAACACTCTCATATTGTGAGGCTCAGTATTCAGACTGACGGGCGGCGCTCAGGCCGTGGCTATCTTGGTGTCACCAGTTATCCAGACATTTCTGTTTCGGTATTCAGGCCGACTGTTCTCCGTACCCGACGGATTCTTGTTCAGAAGTTTGTTCTTTGCCGATTCTAACAGGCATTGTTAATTATTTCCCATCGGAGTGCAAATTGTTCGTCTGTTCTTGGTATTCAATCACTCTTCATCCTGATCATCTGAAAGCCGAGGCTGTTCATATCGACAGGTTCACAGTGGATTGAATAGGGGCAGCTGTAACACCTCAAAATTTGCCCTCCTCTCTTGGGACTAGCTTAACATATTGCATTGCATTTCTTAGGTCATTAGGCATTGCATAATTGCATATCATGTGACAACCTTGTGCAAGTCATCCTCCTAGGTCTTGGTCAGAAGATAGAAGGTTGATATGTGCAAGCTAGGGTTTCATTGATTGAATGGACCTGATCATTAGCCATCTGAGGGTGTGGGCTACAAATTAGGGTTTCATGTTCTTCAAGGAGATTGAGCTTGATCTTGGTTGCTATGATACATCATCATCATCATGGTCTTGATATCATCCAGGAGATTCAGGAGATTGATCAGGCACCTTGAGATTAGGGTTTTGACCACTGGTCAACCCTAATCAGTTGCATTGGGCCAATCAGGGCATGGCAAGGAGATGGGGCCTACAATGGATATGGGGATCATCATGTGACTATATTGAGTTTATGGAGGCTAGGGTATCATCCTTGAGCCATTTCATCAGAAGTTTGGGGCTCAGCTGGATCAGTGCATTGCCAAATTCATCTATCAATTGAAAAAGTCAACTGTGGTCAACTGTGCTTGATTTTATGGATTTGGAGGTGGGAGAGAGTTGGATACACTTCAGTCATGTTGAAACAAGTTTCATTTGACATTTCAGACATCAAGAATGAAGAAAATAAAGTCAGGAGAAAAATTGCCAAAAATAGAAAGTGACTTGTAATGGAAGTTTCCAAAAATGGAAAGTTTTTCTCCACAAAATTACATGTCCAAAAAAGCTTCAAATGAAAATTTGTCCAACATGAAAGTTGTAGATCTTGCTCTCACCTTTCTAAAAAGTCCAAGAACTTGAAATTCCCATGTATGGTTGACAAGTTATGGTCCATTCATTTTCCAAAAATGCCTAAAATCAAAGTGGCATAACTTTCACATGGAATGGCCAATTTGAGTGATCTTTCTTTGAGCAAACCCCATTTCACATGTACTTTCATGTTGCATAATCAAAATTCATCAAAAATGGCCATGGCAAAAAGTCAAATTTCAAGTGGACTATGTTGAATTTTTGGTGTGAATATGTGATTTTGAGAATTACTTGGAATTTGCACATGAGACCAATGCCAACACACTCCATACATCATTTAGAACTTGTGTGAATATTCATTTTACTGTTGCATTGCCAATTGGAGAAGGTCATTTTGGAGATTTCACTTTAAATCACATTATGCTAATCAAGCCAATTTGGTAATTGTGATTAAGGGAATGGATTAGCAGGGGTATATATTGTTAATCATAACAGAAATTGAAGATTACAATCACATTCTCCAAGATCTAACAAACTTTTTCATCAAAACCTCTCAAATTCTCCAAGAACTTCATCACTATTTTTCAACATTTCTTCACCAATTCTTAATCAATTTGCATCATTCTTCTTTGGTTCATCTTCCACAAGACTCATTGAGGAACTGTTTGCTGAATTCGTGGCCAAAAGCATCAAGAATCGTGACTGTCCAAAGCTTGCATTTCCATGGCATTTTGATGATTCTCGAAGCTGAAGCTGTGTTGAGCTAAACTACTGGTTGTAATCACTTTCCTAAGCATTGATCTTCATCTGTTTTAGAGTTTTACACGAGGAAACACAAGAATTCATCTCTGCCATCTCCAAGAGGTAAATGCTCGAACTCTTCGATTGGTTGAATCATTATATGGCTTTTGTAGGTCTTTGAATGTAGATTATCATGATGTTTATAGTTTTTGATTTGGTTGAGAATTGAATGAGTAATCGTGATTTGAAGTTTGATGATCATTTCTTAAATCGTTCGATCCCGTTGCTATGCTGAGAATTAGGTTAAATTGTTTACATATTCATGATCCTTGTTGGAAGACGGTTCTACTGATTTATAAGTTTGTTGATTTTGGTTACGATTTGATGTTCTTCGTTTTTCTGGAAATCTGAGTTTGTTCTCGGCCAAGAACACTCATGAACGTGTGTTTGATCTTCATTTCGCATGGCCTGAGTTTGAAATGTGTTTGGCGCCATCTCCAGCCAATAGAAACACGCCAAGCCGTTTAATGAAACGGCGCGTTTTGGCTATTCTGAAGCGTATTTACGCTTATGCCATTATCCAATTTAATTTACATTATTTCTATTTTCTTTTCCTCATTTCATTTCATTTTTGATGCTTGATTTTAGAAAATCATAACTCACTCATTTTTTATCCAAATTGAGTGAGGTTTTTCTCATGATGCTCCTTATGATGTGTAGAATTTAATCATGATTTTTGTGATTTTTGTGCACATGTGGAAAATTAATTTGTCTAGAGATTGATTGAATGTGTCACATATGTGTATGCTTTGCCATATCATTCATAAAATGCTGATGCTGTGAAAGAAATGGATGAAATTTTTTGTGCATATTCTGGACACTTTGATGGTGATTTTGATGTAGAGTTTGTGGTTTTTGGATACCTGGATGTTGAGATATTAATTTTTGAATAGAGGTGTGACAATTTGTGTCACACCAAGCTTGATGAATTTCATGATTTTATTTGCCTTGCTTAGGGATGTTGAATTGAGCCAAAATTTTGCATGAATGAGCATATGTATGTTGAGATAACATGAGAATATTTCTGGATTTATTGATGGCATTTCCTGATTGATTGGAATTTTCTCTTCTGTTTGGTCATTTTGTGATTTTTTGTGACATATGTTGGTATTTGCTTTGTGAAATCCTGGTAATTAATTGGATGAGTGTGAAATTTGGTATGAGAATTGTAGACACATTATAGGTCATTGTGGCTTTGATCCCATTCATTTATCTTGTTGTGTCACTGTTTTATGATTTATGGAATTTGGTGATTGTTTTGATACCATGTGTTGGCTTGTATGAACTTGTCTGAACTTTTTGAATTTAATTTCCATACTTCCATTGATCCAAATGAGCTGAAAATTGATATGCTATTCATTGAATGTGTCCTGTTTAGGTTGGAATTTTTGTGGAATTAATTGAATTATTTTGGTATGCTTTTGATTGAGATCTTTCTGTTTGGTCATTTGGAGTTGCAAATTGCATGTTTGATGCTATTTTGTGCATAAAATGATAATGGTGAATGATATGAGCATGGGACCAATTGCATTTGCTTTTGATTTGTTTGAATGTGATTTTGGATAATTTTCACTTGCTGTTTTGATTTTTTCATCTCCTTTGGACCCTAGGCTTGGCCTAGTGGTCTAGTTTCTCATGTTTGGTTTGGATTTTCAGGTTGAGATGCAAAAGCCTTAAGGAGAAAATTGCAAGTTGATTGAATTGACTTGTGAATTGTTTATGACTAACATTGGCTTTGTGTTGTAGGGTTTGATGCTTGAGTTTGAGCTCATGGCTTGCACTTATGTGCATTAACTTGTGTTGACTGTACAAATTGACTGTTTGACTTTTGCTGTTTACTGTTGGTTTGTCTGAGCACTGATGATACTTGATTGATTTCAGGTACATTAAGTTGCTTACAGTTCCTTGAGAACTTGCTTGCTGTTGCTTGGTTTTTAAACCAATTGAGGTAGAATTTCTATTCTCCATGTAGTCTGGAAGACCTGGCTTGTTATTTAGCCAGGCAACTGTCTGAAGTCCTCCTTAAGAGGCGATGTTTGTGATTGTTTACTTTTGTCCCCAAGCAGGTAAAGACCTCTATGAGGCAATTGGCGGAACCCAAGGGATATGCGATCTATCCCCCGCTATTCTGTTGAGTCTTCCCTCTGCTCACACCACTGTGTTGATGCATTGGGACATTAACCCAAGATCTTGTGCTGTTGCACAGTCGAGTCAGAGTCTTGAGTGTAGAAGGGTCCCTCCATTCTGGACCCACGCTCCTTTGTCTGACGCTCTCCCTGGCCAGGGATAAGAGCTGTGAAGTCTCATCTTCACTCACCTTTCATCTGCTTCACCCTGACTCTCAATGTCAGGGTTAAGAGCGAACAATACCCTGTACAGTTGACTTGCCTCGGCAGTCCACCCTTGTTTGAGCCTCACTTGACTGGATATAGTGTGTGCTATGTGAATGTTTGCTTTATTTCGTTGATGCTTGCATGCTTGCTTTCTTCCTGGATAGGATTAGCTTGCTGTTGTGCAAGTAGGTAGAAACCATAACATAGGGCAATGATGCATGATAACACTAGGCTCGAGTACAGCTCCCTGGTAGTGTGTCTCCCCTTTGTCTCTGGCTAGAATTTCTTTCCCTTTCAGGGGAACTACGTCGCCCTGATCCTCATACCAGATGAGGTACGTAGGCAGGAGACCGTGCGAGGTCTCTCCGGGCACTTTTTCTCTTTTGTGTGTGTGCTTGACGGTTATAGGCTCGAGTTCCCGACTCCCTATTAACTTGTTTGGTTGTTGTGTGCTTGGAAGCTGATGTAAGTCCATCGAGTGGCATTCGGGTTCCAGTGTGCGTGTGTTTGGTTCGGATGCCGATGTAAGTCCAGTGATTGGCGTTCGGGCTCCACGTTTGCCTTTTTGTGTGTGTTTTGGTTCGGATGCTGATGTAAGTCTAGTGGTTGGCATTCAGGCTCCATGTTTGCCTGTGTTTGTGTGTGTCTTGTTTGGCGTGCGTGAGCCGAACTACGACAGCTTTGATTCTCGTTCCAGACGAGATACGTAGGCATAGGACGCGATGTCCTAGCGAGCCCTCTTCCTCTTAACCCCCCTGCGTTGTCTTAGGTGTGTGTGTGTGATGTTTGTTTAGCAACCTTTTCTTTCTTTAAAGCGTGGATCCTGTCGAGTACGACGGACGTGAGGGGTGCTAATACATTCCCCTTGCGTAACCGACTCCCGTACCCTTTCTCTTTGGTCGCGAGACCTTGCTTTTTCCAGGTTTACTCTGAGCGTTTCCTTTCCCTCTTTTGGGATAAATAACGCATGGTGGCGGCTCTGTGTTGTTTTGTTTCAGCCCGCCGGTTGTTTTTCGCGGATGCGACAGCTGGCGACTCTGCTGGGGACCGTGATGTTGACCTGTGCTGGTCCATCTTCCCTAAGCGAGTCTCTCCTAACGTTCTAGGATAGTTTAGGTTGCTTGTGTTGCTTTATTTATTGCATTTATTATTCTGATTGTGTATATATTTGCATAAATATTTGCATGCATCATACTATCATTTTGCCGTCCTCTGTGCAGGTGGTTCCTTGTTTGGGGTGGGTGTTCTGAGTGGGGCTAAAACCCAGGCCCGAGTGTACACCTAGGATTAGTGTGGTCTCACGTTCCTCATTTGCTTTATTAGCATATTGTTGCAACGTGACATACCACAAGCCGGACGAGGTTCATCTGAGAGCTCTTCCTTTGTGGAGCACTCCACTTTGGTTGGGTTACCTCTTTTGAACTGTTGACTCCGGTGGCCGATCATTCCCAGATCTTTGGTTTAGACGATCTCAGGAGAGCTACAATGGCACACCCGAAAGGGCAAACCCATTGAGTATCTCTTCCCGATTGTCGAGACTATTATCCGCCTTAGGATAACCTGATTAGAAGTTACCTGTGAGGGGAGGGTGATTCTTTCAGATGCATGTTCAGATGGTGACTTTGATGGTGACTATTGGTTCCGTTGATCAGAGTCCTATTTATAAGTCGGATTTATGGCCATTTATTGCTGAGACGCCGAAGTGTTGTCCGTGTTATTTATCAGTGGGGATCCGTTTATTTCAGGATTCCCCGGGCCGGTTCAGGGATTGAGGTGATCTGCTCAGAGATTGTTTGATGATGATGATGATGTATCTGTCTTCCGTTTATTTCGGAACCCTTGAGTTGGATTTGTGGTTACATATTCCCTCAGATGGTTGTGATCGATTCAGAAGTCAGGGCTGTAATTCAGAGCAACAGATGATCAGATGACTTGGAGGATGGCATTATGCATTGCATTCATTCATCAGCATCATTAACATTTGCATTTACCTGCATCTAACACATGTTTATCCATATGCAGGGACATTTTGATCGAGATCCTGGTTGAGAGACTTTCTGCTCAGATATGAGGACCGGTTTGAAAGATGATGTTGCCTACAGTTTCTTCAACCCAGAGATTGACGAGCTGAGAGATATGATAGCGTTGATTATGCCCGACCATGTGGGGATGTTCAGAGAGTCATATGGGGGTATTCTGAAGATGGTTTTCAGACTCACTGACAGTGACAGAAGCGCCATTCATACTCTTCTCCAGTTCTATGACCCGGGTCTGAGATGTTTTGTGTTCCCGGACTATTTGTTGGGGCCTCTGATGGAGGACTATGCTAGTATATTGGGTATGCAGATCCGAGATCAGATTCCTTTATGTGCTATTAGAGGAGTGCCTGACGTCCTTGGGATTTCCCGTGCTCTTTATTTGAGTCCGGAGATGGTCAGGGAGGGTTTGAAGGAGAAAGGAAAATTACCCGGTTTTCTTTTGAGTTTCTTGGAAGCTAAGGCCAAGGAACATGCTGCAGTGGGTAACTGGAAGACGGTTTGTGCCTTGATTGCTGTGAGCATTTATGGGATTATCCTGTTTCCTAATCAGAAGAACTTTGTCGACCATAATGCTATCAGATTGTTCATGCAGAGGAACCCTATTCCTACTCTGATCGGAGACGTCTATTATTCGGTTCGTAACAGGAACGAGAAGCGGCGTGGTGGTTTGATTCGGTGTTGTGCTCAGTTGCTATTCAGGTGGTTTATGGGGTATTTGCCTTCCCGAGGTGCTTTTGCTTCTCTTGATCCTACGGTCAAGTGGTCGGTCAGATTGATGGGTTTGCGGGCTGATGATATAGCATGGACTCATAATGGTATGGCTGGACGGGATTTTATATATAGCTGTGGGAGATTTCCCAATGTGCCTCTTATAGGAGTTCAGGGTTGCATTAATTACAACCCGACACTTCTTAGGAGACAGATGGGGTTTGCTATGGAGGTTCCTCCTCTTGAGCGAGAGATTCAGGAATCCTTTTACTTCTCAGCTGAGGGTGATCAGGCCAAGTTGATACAAGTGTCTGGGTCATGGCGTAACATCCAGAGGAAAGGCAAGGTTCCTTTTGGCAAGGTCAACAGCCGGTCTTTTCCTCCATTCGATGATTGGCTGCGGAAGAGGATCGAGATTACACACCTACCTTTTCCTGGAGGTGATCCGTGGTGTCCTATGATCGAGGGTCCGCGTTCTTCTGTCAGTATGGAAGAATTCCTCGAGATGAAGAGAGCCAGAGATCAGTTGCTTGCAGAGAAAGCTGAATTGGAGATGAGTGTTGCTCGTATTCAGATGGCCAACCAGGAGATTAGAGTGAAGATGGAGGATCAAGACAAGCGACATGCCTTGGAAGCAAAGCGCTTTGAGATGGATACTGCCTACTATGGGAAGGTCAATCAGGCTTTAGCATCGTCCACAAGGGAGCATGACATCACGAAGGAGAAGCTAGCCAGAGCTTCAAGGGTCATTGAAGATGAGAAGAGGAGGCAAATCCTCGTGAGAGATCAGAGGGACGAGAGAGTCAGAGTTCTCATTGCTGAGTGGGAGGCAAAGCTGAAAACCAAAGAAGCAGAGAATGTGAAGATCACCGCTGAGAGAGATCATTACATTGCTGAGAGAGATCATTACTTCAGGCAGATGAAGATTCACCAGAAAGAGGTAGGGAGATTACAGCAGGAGAACACCGAGCTCAGGTTCGCCGCAGAGTTCGCAAAGATGGTTGATGATGTAGGGCCATCTGTGGGACCCTCGTCAGGCTAGACCTTTCTTGTTTGTGTGGATTACCGTCAGGCTTGTTGACGGAATTCATTTGCTTGTATTTCTTTCCCGATTCTGGAGATTTGTATCAGTTGTGATGTATGACTATGGCACTTTTTGTGCATTTTGTTATGTGATGGTGATTTTCATTCAGTGATTGATCTTCAAGCTTTATTTGCTTTACCGTATGCACTCACATAGCACACGCACATGGTTGGGGGTATTTTGCTAAATCATATATCTCTGATCTGTATGATGAAATCAAATGCTGAATATCAGAATATTGTTGCCGGATTATTATCTGTCTCGATGAAGCCAGGATCAAGAGACAAAGTGTCCCTCATGGGAATGGACATTGCATTCATGCATGAACCATAATAACTTGTCTTCTGTTTTGCAGGTGTCAGTTTCTAACCTGTTTGATTGACACAGGAATGATGAATCTGCCTAACGCCGACATTCTCGAGCTGAAAGAGAAGATGGGAGAGCTGATCAATATCATGCAAGAGTTCGCCTTGGGGCAGAAAGTCATTGCCGAGAAGGTGGGGAGGATTGAAGACTGGTTGAAGAAGGGGAAAATACCAGGAGGTGCTTCGTCGTCTGGAACGAAGAGATCCTTTGGTGATGGTCAGCATAAGAAGGAGGATGGCGCGAGTGCTGTGAATGTCCATGCCCAGAGAGGACACGGTAGGGGTCATTACTACCAGCGTACTGCTGCGGTAATGATGCCTATTGGTAATCAGTCGGTCCGACAGCAACGTCAGCTAACTCCACAGAGGGCACAGGGAGCTGGGAGCCAAGTGAAAGGAAAGGGGGTTGATCGTCATTTTGATAGGCCACCCATCACGTATGCTCTTCTGTTCAAGAAGTTGATGGATCTCGGGATGGTACAAGTGAGGACATTAGCTCCATTGAGATCTGATCAGAGGCCACCTAACTATGATGAGAACGCCAGGTGTGAATTCCATTCTGGTGCGCCTGGGCATAACATTGAGGGTTGTAGAGCCTTTAAGCATACTGTCCAAGATCTGGTGGATTCCAAGGCCCTCAATTTTACACTATCGTTGAATGTTAATGCCAATCCCATGTCGGCGCATGGTCAGGCGATGGTGGGTGCAATTGCTAAAAATTCAGATCGCGTCTGTGCGATGGGGGAAGAGACTGACAGTGACTGTGAACTGGAATCGTGGATAAAATCGTGCGTACCAGGAGACTGGAAGGCCTAAAAAAGATCATCACTGTCGCTCACCCGGAAGAGTAATGATTTCTGTTTTGGTTTTATCTGCATGAAAGCCATACGTGTTGCCCGACACGTACTGGTTCATTGTAAGGGCCACCTCATGTTTCATTCTGCAACATTTTGCATCATTAATAAATGGATGTTTTTCAATTAAAAGCGGTGTTCCCTGTTTTTCATTTATTTTTGCAGTTTAAAACAAATAAAAATGGCAATGTTTATTTTCATTTTCCCCTTTTGATTTGTCTCGTTCTGACTTCGAAACAATATTCTCCGGATCTCATTGATAACAATTTGGTTACACCTCATATGACTTCGACAATCCGATCTATCATGCCGAAGAAGAAGGCGAAGAAGATTGTGATCTGCTGGAATTAGCCAGGTTGTCAAAACAAGAGGAGAAGGTGATTTAGCCGCACGAGGAGCGATGCGAGATTGTTATTCCAAGCACCGCCGAGGTCAGAAGAGAAATGAAAGTTGGAGCCGCTTCGGAGGCAAGTCGAGAGCAGAGTGGTAGCCCTGTTGAAAGAGCCACCTTCGCCTGGTCGTGTTAGGATACGCCAGGATCGAATATCGGTGTCGTTGCGCGCAAGCTACCATGGAGAGAAGACTGTCCTCTGGAGAAGCAGAACGCCAGTGCCTGTATCAGAGAGCCATGGTGACTTTGTTTCATGATATGATTCATCGTGGAGTCCAATGCTATGTTGATGACATGATAGCAAAGTCCCAAACCAGAAGAGGGGCATCTGGTAGATCTGGCCAAGTCGTTTGACCGGTTGAGATAATTCAGACTGAGGTTGAATTCAAATAAGTGCACTATCAGAGTGCGGGCCGGTAAGCTGCTGGGGTTCGTTGTAAGAGAGAAATCGAGGTCGATCCTGCTAAAAAAAAAAAAAAAAAAAAGAAGAGAGAAAAGAAGAAAGAAATGCCTGAACCGAGAATGGAAAGAGAGGTTCGTGGTCTCCTGGGTAGATTGAACTACATGTCATGGTTCACATCTCACCTAACAGCCACGTGGGAACCCATTCAAGAAAAAAAAAAGGATCAAACGGTCAGGTGGAATAATAATTGCCAAGGGGCATTGAAAAATGAAAGAGTAATTTGCAGGAGCCTCTGATTCTATTGCCTCCCTATGGAAAGAGACTGTTAATCTGTACTTGACGGTCCTCGAGGGGTCTATGAGGTGCGTACTGGGGCAGCATGACGAGTCTTGTCGAAAAGAGCATGCAATTTACCTTAGCAAAAAGTTTATCGACTGTGAAACAATACATTCACTGTTCGAGAAAACTTGATGTACTTTGGCATAGGCTGCTCGCCGACTGAGACAGTATATGCTGGTTCATACCACTTTGTGGATTTCGAGATGGATCTGATCAGGTAGATTTTTGAAGAACCAGCAATGACCAGACGGGTTGTGAGAGTGCAAAAGAATGTTGACTGATTTGTGATACTCTCAGAAAGCAATCAAGGGGTGTATTGTCCGATTACGTCGCTCCGCAACCCATTGAGGATTATCAACCGATGAAGTTTGAGTTCCCTGATGAGGACATCTCGAGGTGCTCAAATCGAAAGATTGAGAGGAACCGATCCCGGAGGAGGGGCCTGACCCTGAATCCGAACGGGTTCTGATGTCTGATGGGGTTAATGTGAAGGAATTGGTGTTGCTTTGGTAATGCCGAAAGGATCCCATATTCCTTTTGTTGCCCGAAAGCATTTGAATGCACTAACAAGGGTGGCTGAGTACGAAGCTTGTATACTGGGTATCGATCTCCGGTGCGTACATCTACGGGGGCAAAGCCTTTCTCATTGGTATATGGGATGGAAGCCGTGTTACCGGTTGAGGTTCAGATTCCCTCTTTGAGAGTCCTGATGGACGTGAAGAAATTGCAAGAGGCTGAGTGGATAAGGACCCAGTATGAAGAGTTAAGCCTGATTGAAGAAAAGAGGCTGGCAGCCATCTGTCATGGGCAGTTATACCAGCAAAGGATGAAGCGTGCTTTTGACAAAAGGGTACGACCTCGGGTATATCACGTGGGTGATATGGTGCTGAAAAGGATCCTTCCTCCTCAAAACGATCGTAGGGGCAAATGGACACCCAATTATGAAGGTCCATTCGTGGTCAAGAAGGTTTTCTCTGGTGGAGCCTTGTTGCTAACGACCATGGATGGCGAGGATTTTCCATCCCCTGTGAATGCGGACGCAGTTAAAAAATACTTCGTATAAAGAGACCCGCTGGACGAAAAGAATAAAATAGTCCAGGCAAAAATGGGCATCCCGGCGAACCAAAAAACAGAAAGAAAGGTTCGGGCAAAAATTAGGGATAAAGAAGAAACTATACACCCGGCAAGTCGAAAACCTGAAAGGGCGACTTGGGCAAAAAAGGGTATCCCGGTGGACTGAAAACCCGAAAGGGCGGTCCAGGCAAAAGAGGGATTGAAACGAACAACTGCGTCTGGCATGATCGTTTGCGCTTTGGTTAAAGCATCATGGATAATACCCGGTAGGGATCAAGCAGAACCGTCTTGTTCAGAAGGCTGAAAGCAAGGAGAGTCTGAGGACATATGGGGTGTAACTGAGTTGGAACTCGCTGAGATCATGGGTTTCACATTGCCATTAGGATAGATTTTTCCTTTTGTGCGTAATTTCCTCTTTTCAGGAATTGCTTCCTTTGTATTTCTCAGTTTGAGCCACACTTTTTCAATCAATAAAATGCATATTCAGTCAAATAATTTTGTTTTTGTTTTTCATTACCGCTTTGATTGTAAAAACATCCGATTATTTTTGATAAAGAATCTTGCATTTTTAGACATACAGGTCCCTTCCAATGCATGTTTATAAGATTGAAAGCTTGAAATCTTATTCGGAAGGTTGAGTGACCCAAGTGTTGAAATCTTGACACGCCTGGGACACGGTTTTATCTAACGATCTCTTTTGCAGGAACTGTTAGATATTTTCACTCACTTGCAGGTTGTGATGTGGAAGCTTTTGACAACACAAATTCCCATGGAGTCCAATCAGGGACGAATGAATAGAAGAATGGTGAAGAGACGACGAGACGTACGGCGATCCTTGGAATTAATCAAGAAGACTCTTCAAAGGCGGAAAATTGAAAAGTCTGTATAGTCCCCGGAAGTTCGCTCTCCGTCGAGCGCAAAGCGGTTTGGAATACAAGATGATGGAGCAGAAAAGGTCCCGACAAGTTGGGATGTATATCCCCAAGCAGAGTCAGAAGGACCAACTCCCCAGCAGATTCAAGGTCTGTGACTTCCCTAGCAGGGTCAGGATGGTTATCCCCAGCAGGTGTCAGATCAATGCTTCCCCGGTCGCCGGGCCTGAAGGTTGCGTTTTCCCCAGCGGAAGTATCTGTGTGCGGTGGTTTCCCAAACATAGTCGGGGTTTATATCCTCAGCAAGTCAAAGACAGTTGAATCCCCACAGAGTGTTGGTGGTTCTTATCCCCAGCAATATCCCCAGGCGGATTGGGTGCAAAGGATAGTTGTTCCCTAGCAAGGGTTGCCTTTTCCCAGCAGCAGCGCTATTCCCCAACAGGGTAGAGATCGGAGTGTTGACGAGTTCCTCAGCAGAGTGTCTCGAGCTCCCCAGAAGAGTCCCTTGAGGGGGATACTTTTTATGCATTCATCATATAAAATAAGCATAGCATATTGCATAATAAAATCGCGTAGCATTTCCATAATTATGGAGCATTACGCTGGAAAAAAGATCATGCATCATCATTGCAAGCATAAGCTAGTCTCAAGCCGCGGTTATCGTTTGAGAAGTGGTTTTGCCCGAAGGGGAAGATGTTACTTCGAGGAGTCTAGCATCATGAATTTGAATCAAAGGTGTTCCCCAGTAATGCGATACTGGAAGAAGAGTTTCTGTCGAGCAGAGATGGGAATGTTGACTCGAGAAGTTTTGGGGTCCAAAAAAAAAGAAAAAAACAAGAAAGAATAATCCCCAGCTAAACGCGAAGTGTTCGTGTGCTAGGGTTGAGCAGAGAATAGCCGGCACGGGGCTTGTTATCCCCGACATGTGTCACTATTCCTTTTTGCCGATGCTGATAGGCATGAAGAATTTTCCGGTGTTCAGACCGAGGCGGTATCCAGACCGAAGTGGTGTTCAGGCCAATTTCCGATTTCCAGATCGAAGAAGTTTCTGACGATCAGGTCGAAGTACTTATGGCATTCAGGCCAATTTTCCGGTGCTCAGACCGAGGCGGTATTCAGACCGAAGTGGCGTTCAGGCCAGTTTCCGATTTTCAGATCGAAGAAGTTTCCGACGATCAGGTCGAAGTACTTATGGCATTCAGGCCAGTTTTCCGGTGTTCAGACCGAGGCGGTATCCAGACCGAAGTGGCGTTCAGGCCAGTTTCCGATTTTCAGATCGAAGAAGTTTCCGACGATCAGGTCGAAGTACTTATGGCATTCAGGCCAGTTTTCCGGTGTTTAGACCGAGGCGGTATCCAGACCGAAGTGGCGTTCAGGCCAGTTTCCGATTTTCAGATCGAAGAAGCTTCCGACAATTAGATCGATGCAGCTTGTGGCATTCAGGCTAATCTCCCGGTATTCAGACCGAAGTGGTGTTCAGACCAAAGTGGCGTTCAGGCTAATTTTCCGGTATTCAGACCGACATCAACACTCTCATATTGTGAGGCTCAGTATTCAGACTGACGGGCGGCGCTCAGGCCGTGGCTATCTTGGTGTCACCAGTTATCCAGACATTTCTGTTTCGGTATTCAAGCCGACTGTTCTCCGTACCCGACGGATTCTTGTTCAGAAGTTTGTTCTTTGCCGATTCTGACAGGCATTGTTAATTATTTCCCATCGGAGTGCAAATTATTCGTCTGTTCTTGGTATTCAATCACTCTTCATCCTGATCATCTGAAAGCCGAGGCTGTTCATATCGACAGGTTCACAGTGGATTGAATAGGGGCAGCTGTAACACCTCAAAATTTGCCCTCCTCTCTTGGGACTAGCTTAACATATTGCATTGCATTTCTTAGGTCATTAGGCATTGCATAATTGCATATCATGTGACAACCTTGTGCAAGTCATCCTCCTAGGTCTTGGTCAGAAGATAGAAGGTTGATATGTGCAAGCTAGGGTTTCATTGATTGAATGGACCTGATCATTAGCCATCTGAGGGTGTGGGCTACAAATTAGGGTTTCATGTTCTTCAAGGAGATTGAGCTTGATCTTGGTTGCTATGATACATCATCATCATCATGGTCTTGATATCATCCAAGAGATTCAGGAGATTGATCAGGCACCTTGAGATTAGGGTTTTGACCACTGGTCAACCCTAATCAGTTGCATTGGGCCAATCAGGGCATGGCAAGGAGATGGGGCCTACAATGGATATGGGGATCATCATGTGACTATATTAAGTTTATGGAGGCTAGGGTATCATCCTTGAGCCATTTCATCAGAAGTTTGGGGCTCAGCTGGATCAGTGCATTGCCAAATTCATCTATCAATTGAAAAAGTCAACTGTGGTCAACTGTGCTTGATTTTATGGATTTGGAGGTGGGAGAGAGTTGGATACACTTCAGTCATGTTGAAACAAGTTTCATTTGACATTTCAGACATCAAGAATGAAGAAAATAAAGTCAGGAGAAAAATTGCCAAAAATAGAAAGTGACTTGTAATGGAAGTTTCCAAAAATGGAAAGTTTTTCTCCACAAAATTACATGTCCAAAAAAGCTTCAAATGAAAATTCGTCCAACATGAAAGTTGTAGATCTTGCTCTCACCTTTCTAAAAAGTCCAAGAACTTGAAATTCCCATGTATGGTTGACAAGTTATGGTCCATTCATTTTCTAAAAATGCCTAAAATCAAAGTGGCATAACTTTCACATGGAATGGCCAATTTGAGTGATCTTTCTTTGAGCAAACCCCATTTCACATGTAATTTCATGTTGCATAATCAAAATTCATCAAAAATGGCCATGGCAAAAAGTCAAATTTCAAGTGGACTATGTTGAATTTTTGGTGTGAATATGTGATTTTGAGAATTACTTGGAATTTGCACATGAGACCAATGCCAACACAATCCATACATCATTTAGAACTTGTGTGAATATTCATTTTACTGTTGCATTGCCAATTGGAGAAGGTCATTTTGGAGATTTCACTTTAAATCACATTATGCTAATCAAGCCAATTTGGTAATTGTGATTAAGGGAATGGATTAGCAGGGGTATATATTGTTAATCATAACAGAAATTGAAGATTACAATCACATTCTCCAAGATCTAACAAACTTTTTCATCAAAACCTCTCAAATTCTCCAAGAACTTCATCACTATTTTTCAACATTTCTTCACCAATTCTTAATCAATTTGCATCATTCTTCTTTGGTTCATCTTCCACAAGACTCATTGAGGAACTGTTTGCTGAATTCGTGGCCAAAAGCACCAAGAATCGTGACTGTCCAAATCTTGCATTTCCATGGCATTTTGATGATTCTCGAAGCTGAAGCTATGTTGAGCTAAACTACTGGTTGTAATCACTTTCCTAAGCATTGATCTTCATCTGTTTTAGAGTTTTACACGAGGAAACACAAGAATTCATCTCTGCCATCTCCAAGAGGTAAATGCTCGAACTCTTCGATTGGTTGAATCATTATATGGCTTTTGTAGGTCTTTGAATGTAGATTATCATGATGTTTATAGTTTTTGATTTGGTTGAGAATTGAATGAGTAATCGTGATTTGAAGTTTGATGATCATTTCTTAAATCGTTCGATCCCGTTGCTATGCTGAGAATTAGGTTAAATCGTTTACATATTCATGATCCTTGTTGGAAGACGGTTCTACTGATTATAAGTTTGTTGATTTTGGTTACGATTTGATGTTCTTCGTTTTTCTGGAAATCTGAGTTTGTTCTCGGCCAAGAACACTCATGAACGTGTATTTGATCTTCATTTCGCATGGCCTGAGTTTGAAATGTGTTTGGCGCCATCTCCAGCCAATAGAAACACGCCAAGCCGTTTAATGAAACGGCGCGTTTTGGCTATTCTGAAGCGTATTTACGCTTATGCCATTATCCAATTTAATTTACATTATTTCTATTTTCTTTTCCTCATTTCATTTCATTTTTGATGCTTGATTTTAGAAAATCATAACTCACTCATTTTTTATCCAAATTGAGTGAGGTTTTTTTCATGATGCTCCTTATGATGTGTAGAATTTAATCATGATTTTTGTGCACATGTGGAAAATTAATTTGTCTAGAGATTGATTGAATGTGTCACATATGTGTATGCTTTGCCATATCATTCATAAAATGCTGATGCTTTCAAAGAAATGGATGAAATTTTTTGTGCATATTCTGGACACTTTGATGGTGATTTTGATGTAGAGTTTGTGGTTTTTGGATACCTGGATGTTGAGATATTAATTTTTGAATAGAGGTGTGACAATTTGTGTCACACCAAGCTTGATGAATTTCATGATTTTATTTGCCTTGCTTAGGGATATTGAATTGAGCCAAAATTTTGCATGAATGAGCATATGTATGTTGAGATAACATGAGAATTTTTCTGGATTTATTGATGGCATTTCCTGATTGATTGGAATTTTCTCTTCTGTTTGGTCATTTTGTGATTTTTTGTGACATATGTTGGTATTTGCTTTGTGAAATCCTGGTAATTAATTGGATGAGTGTGAAATTTGGTATGAGAATTGTAGACACATTATAGGTCATTGTGGCTTTGATCCCATTCATTTATCTTGTTGTGTCACTGTTTTATGATTTATGGAATTTGGTGATTGTTTTGATACCATGTGTTGGCTTGTATGAACTTGTCTGAACTTTTTGAATTTAATTTCCATACTTCCATTGATCCAAATGAGCTGAAAATTGATATGCTATTCATTGAATGTGTCCTGTTTAGGTTGGAATTTTTGTGGAATTAATTGAATTATTTTGGTATGCTTTTGATTGAGATCTTTCTGTTTGGTCATTTGGAGTTGCAAATTGCATGTTTGATGCTATTTTGTGCATAAAATGATAATGGTGAATGATATGAGCATGAGACCAATTGCATTTGCTTTTGATTTGTTTGAATGTGATTTTGGATAATTTTCACTTGCTGTTTTGATTTTTTCATCTCCTTTGGACCCTAGGCTTGGCCTAGTGGTCTAGTTTCTCATGTTTGGTTTGGATTTTCAGGTTGAGATGCAAAAGCCTTAAGGAGAAAATTGCAAGTTGATTGAATTGACTTGTGAATTGTTTATGAATAACATTGGCTTTGTGTTGTAGGGTTTGATGCTTGAGTTTGAGCTCATGGCTTGCACTTATGTGCATTAACTTGTGTTGATTGTACAAATTGACTGTTTGACTTTTGCTGTTTACTGTTGGTTTGTCTGAGCACTGATGATACTTGATTGATTTCAGGTACATTAAGTTGCTTACAGTTCCTTGAGAACTTGCTTGCTGTTGCTTGGTTTTTAAACCAATTGAGGTAGAATTTCTATTCTCCATGTAGTCTGGAAGACCTGGCTTGTTATTTAGCCAGGCAACTGTCTGAAGTCCTCCTTAAGAGGCGATGTTTGTGATTGTTTACTTTTGTCCCAAGCAGGTAAAGACCTCTATGAGGCAATTGGCGGAACCCAAGGGATATGCGATCTATCCCCCGCTATTCTGTTGAGTCGTCCCTCTGCTCACACCACTGTGTTGATGCATTGGGACATTAACCCAAGATCTTGTGCTGTTGCACAGTCGAGTCAGAGTCTTGAGTGTAGAAGGGTCCCTCCATTCTGGACCCACGCTCCTTTGTTTGACGCTCTCCCTGGCCAGGGATAAGAGCTGTGAAGTCTCATCTTCACTCACCTTTCATCTGCTTCACCCTGACTCTCAATGTCAGGGTTAAGAGCGAACAATACCCTGTACAGTTGACTTGCCTCGGCAGTCCACCCTTGTTTGAGCCTCACTTGACTGGATATAGTGTGTGCTATGTGAATGTTTGCTTTATTTCGTTGATGCTTGCATGCTTGCTTTCTTCCTGGATAGGATTAGCTTGCTGTTGTGCAAGTAGGTAGAAACCATAACATAGGGCAATGATGCATGATAACACTAGGCTCGAGTACAGCTCCCTGGTAGTGTGTCTCCCCTTTGTCTCTGGCTAGAATTTCTTTCCCTTTCAGGGGAACTACGTCGCCCTGATCCTCATACCAGATGAGGTACGTAGGCAGGAGACCGTGCGAGGTCTCTCCGGGCACTTTTTTTCTTTTGTGTGTGTGCTTGACGGTTATAGGCTCGAGTTCCCGACTCCCTATTAACTTGTTTGGTTGTTGTGTGCTTGGAAGCTGATGTAAGTCCATCGAGTGGCATTCGGGTTCCAGTGTGCGTGTGTTTGGTTCGGATGCCGATGTAAGTCCAGTGATTGGCGTTCGGGCTCCACGTTTGCCTTTTTGTGTGTGTTTTGGTTCGGATGCTGATGTAAGTCCAGTGGTTGGCATTCAGGCTCCATGTTTGCCTGTGTTTGTGTGTGTCTTGTTTGGCGTGCGTGAGCCGAACTACGGCAGCTCTGATTCTCGTTCCAGACGAGATACGTAGGCATAGGACGCGATGTCCTAGCGAGCCCTCTTCCTCTTAACCCCCCTGCGTTGTCTTAGGTGTGTGTGTGTGATGTTTGTTTAGCAACCTTTTCTTTCTTTAAAGCGTGGATCCCGTCGAGTACGACGGACGTGAGGGGTGCTAATACCTTCCCCTTGCGTAACCGACTCCCGTACCCTTTCTCTTTGGTCGCGAGACCTTGCTTTTTCCAGGTTTACTCTGAGCGTTTCCTTTCCCTCTTTTGGGATAAATAACGCACGGTGGCGGCTCTGTGTTGTTTTGTTTCAGCCCGCCGGTTGTTTTTCGCGGATGCGACAGTTAGGTCGAACTTCTATAAATCTCTAGTGCAATCTTCTTATTCCTTATCTCTTTTTATTTTCTTTGTTTTCCTATTTCTGTTGTACTCAAATATGTTTTCTACTATGATTTTATTCTATTTTGTTATTATGTTGTTTACTCTTTCCAAAATTATTCTAAACAATTTCTTTTATCAAAGAATTTTTAAGAAATCAAATGTTTTACTCAAAGCAAAGTTCAGAGTTTTTGAACGTCAAATACACATATCATTCTAGTCAATATATTGACCGTGGATTTTTACTAAGGAACTTAACTGTTAATCTTACTAATAGTTCGTTTAGTACATAATGTGTCTAACTCTTATTTAGAATTTAGAAACCTAATTAGGTTTAGGTTTATATTTCAGTATTATAAATAGAAATACTAGGGAAACTCATAATTACCTTTTTTTCCCTACCATTTTAGCTTTTGTGTAAACTTTGTGATAGAAACCTAAAACCTTTACATCAATCTATTTGTTGAGTTACTTCATGTAACAATCTTGAGGTTTGGTTTTACAATTCAAATTCATTTCATGTTTCACAAAATTTGTCCATAACCCTAACTTTGACCTTCTAACTTTGATTACTACTAACCTTTTGCTGTGGTTATTATCATTGGTATTATCATTGTCATTATCATTGTTATTATTTATTATTCTGTACTTGTTATATCATTTACATTTAAGTATTCATCATCATTATCATTGTACAAATTCATCATACACACTTCACTATTGTTTTTTATTATTGTCATCATATAAAAACAACCAAGACATGATAAAATCAAAAGACCAAAAACACTTAATCACTTAGTCTTAGAGGATTCCATTTAGGACCTTAGCTTGGAGGCATTTCATTTACTCTTTTGTGATACTTTGTAAACACTTGGGTTTCATCTGTAACTTACATTCCGGTTGTAAGAATGGCATCATGGTACCACCTTAGGGGGACATGTTTGTAAGATCATCATCCTTTATTAGCATAGGTCACACTTTTATACACATAAGGCGTTCTCTTGTCCTACCTTACAATGAGACCCTTTTATTTCCTTGTCGGTTATTTTGCATTCATGTTACATTAGCCACATTTCGTAAACAAATAAACAAACCCTTAATCCAACACCAAGCGGATTTTTCTTAGTCAAACTCAAAATACTTAATAACTATGATTAGTATTATGCTCCACGAGCCTTAAGTGGTGGATAATGGAGCATCCTACCCTCACTCTGATTATTTTGGATGCAAGACGCTTGACTTTTTATCTAGAATAATTACCTCTGCTCATAGACTTTAGTGCAATCTAATCACAAATTCTTTTCATAAACCCTTGTTTAAGGTAAAATCTACACAACCCTTCAAACCTTATCTTTTGTGCCTTAGGGCACCAATCCAAAAACCATTTTATCAAAGGTAAAATCAATCAACACACAAACATTTTCTACTCCGAACTACGGAACTCTGATTCCTCATCCCCGAATGAGTGATACATAGGCACAAGGGCCCAAATCCTTTGGGAGCACTATAATAACACACACACCCCATCTTTCACACATTCTTTTAAAAAATAAAACAATGACAAATAAATTCCCATGTACGTAAAACAACCCAAATGGTTCCCATGGAATACCATGGACGTGAGGGGTGCTAATACCTTCCCCTTGCGTAACTGACTCCCGAACCCTAATCTCGGTTGCCAGACCGATACCTTATTCGTTTTTATAGAGCTTCCCGTGCGCTTATCCTTCTGAGATTTTATCGACTATTTCCCCTCGCCTCTCCACGGAGGCACATACAATAAAATTTGATGGCGACTCTACTGATTTGATTTCGTTCAGTCCGTCCGGTTTCGTTATCGTGAAATTTCCAATGGAGATAGACTCCATATATATCCTTTTAGGATAATTGTCCATCTTTGTACCAAGAGCTGTTTGACTTATTGCCAAACATTTAATTCTCTTTTTTTTCGGCTCTTCCATATAGTGGTGCATGAATTTGGCCCCCCACATATTGGTTCATGCCGCCTTTACTCTTTGGTTCAAAGTTTGTTTTCTCTCATGGATTCCTGCAATATTATTGTCCTTTGGTACCAAGTTATACTTCTCATTATTGCAGTTATGCTTTCTCACTCTTCTTGTTCATCTTGATCAGGGCTGACCCTGTGCATGTGCAGCATGTGCTGCAGCATAGGGCCACAAATATTAGAGGGTCCGAATTTTTGAAAATTTCAATGTTTTTCATAAATATTAATAAAAATAAATAAAATATTATTAAAAAAACTCAATAATCGAAAGAAATGTTATGATAAAAACTCAATACATACAAAAAATTAAGATGGATCAAAACTCAAAATAATTATAATTAAATTTATTTTAAATTTATATATAAATGTATTTTTAATATATATATTTTTTAATTATTATAATTATATTTAAAAAAAAATGGGTCCATTTTTGTAATTAGAACGGGACCTCCGATATAATTGGGCCGGTCCTGATCTTGTTAGAGCATGTTTCTTACAAACTTTCTTTTCTTTGTTCCACATTAGTTCCACGAACTACGGAGCTCTGGCTTTCTTATTCCACGATGAGAATACGTAGGCATAAGACTTTGAACTCTTGGTGAGCATATTCCTATTTATTCTTCTTTCTCCTGCCTTATTCCACGATGTTTTCTACTACGATTTTATTCTATTTCGTTATTATGTTGCTTACTCTTTCCAAAATTATTCTAAACAATTTCTTTTATTAAAGGCTTATTAAGAAATCAAATGTTTTACTCAAAGCCAAGTTCGGAGTTTTTGGACGACAAATACACATATTATTGTAGTCAATCTATTAACCGTGGATTTTTACTATGGAATTTAAGTGATAATCTTACTAATTGTTCGTTTAGTACATAATGTGTCTAACTCTTATTTAGAATTTAGAAAACCTTAGGTTTATATTTGAGTATTATAAATAGAAATACTAGTGAAACTCATAATTATCTTTTTTTTTCCCCTACCATTTTAACTTTTGTGTAAACTTTGTGATAGAAACCTAAAACCTTTACATGAATCCATTTGTTGAGGTACTTCATGTAACAATCTTGAGGTTTGGTTTTACAATTCAAATTCATTTCATGTTTCTAATTTTTCTTTGTCAATTTTGTTGTCTAACAAGCTCATGTATGTAATACTTTACATTAATAACGCTTGTTTGTATGTAATTCTGTTTTTGCAACCTTTAGTGAGGTTATTTTAATTAACATATCACTTTTTTCAATTTTATTTGAATAGAAATTGATAAAGTCTTTAACAATTAACCGAACACCCTGTATTAATGCTTGTTTAATCAGTACGAATTTCTATAAAACTAATTGGCCGCTAGCTTAATTAGTAATATTATATTCAATCAAAAGAATGGAAATGTGAAGAAAAAAATGTTTATTTGGAACCCTCGATAGACTTAAATCTACTCAAAGTCATTGGGTTTATTATTTGATATTCAGACGTCTTTGTAAAACGACCAAGGTTAATCACCTTGTAATTACATAATATTTTTAATTTAATTTTTTTCACCGCTTACGACATCAATCAAGTTAATGTTGTTGTCCGAGATTATTGTTTAAGGATAATCAATTTAAGATTCCCACTAACTACTTTATTGATTCATTATTTTTTTCACCGCTTATGCATCGATCAAGTTAATGTTGTTGTCAAAGATTGTTGTTTAAGGATAATCAATTTAAGATTCCTACTAACTATACTTACTACTTTATTGATTCTTTGTTTTATTTAGCATCTCTTCAAGTCATGAAGGTTTATTTTAAGACATATGTACTCTTCCCAACACAAAAAGTGATTTTTAAATAATTTAAAATTAGATTCGTTTTAAAATTAGATTCGTTTTAAAATTAGATTATATTTTGAAGTCTTGGAATTTAGTGTCTAATTAGATTGGTTTGTCTTTTCAAATCTTCGAATTTTACATATTTAAAAATGTTACTTTCACGATTTTGAAAATTAAGCACAGAAGAAATTCGCATTTGAATCGCATATTAGGTCACTCTCTTTAAGACGTTTCGCGGTCCTGTATAAAGTTATGCAAAGCAGACGAACTACCACGCTGTCTCCAGGATAAAACAGTCAAGTTCTATATTATACGATAACTGCTTGTACGGTAGATAATCGGTCTAAAAATACACTCTTTGATGGTACAAAGACCATTCAAATATGATATAAATATCATTTGTAGTATCTGGTATAACGATCAGTCGTAATAATCTCTCAAACCAAGAGAAATTTCAATAATTCTTCAAAAAGAATTCAATAATGGTCATTTGACCACTCAAAATGATTTCTCAAACAAAGAGAAATTCAAATAATTCTCTAAAAAGAATCCAAAAATTATACTTGATAATTTCTCAACTACAACGAGAAGAAATTAACATAATTCTTTAAAGAAAATTCAAGCAAATACTCGAAAAATTCAATGAGTTGAAAGAAATGGGGATAAGTTGGCGCTTCGACAATTCGAAAGACGCAGAGTAATGAGAGTGGGGAAGGAAAAACTCAAAATAAGTTTTTGGTGTGTTTTGGAATGAAACAAGAAATTTCCTTATATAATGAAGTGGGGAAGGAAATATATCTCACCAAAGCAATGTGGGACTAAGAAATTTTTTCAACTAACACACAATTTGGGACTCAACTTAAAGAGCTTTTTCATATTCATCTCCCTATATTTGAATATTGACATAATGTTCCAACAATCCCCCACTTGAACTTAAAAAAGTATTACAGAAGTATCGTCAATTTTTTCTAAGATTGTGCATAAACAAATGCGTCTACGACTTAACCTTTGTGTAGTAAGTAGGATCCTGATTCAACAAGAGTGACACAAATATATTGAAGTTTATCTCAGACATCAAACCCGCAAACAACCTTTTCTTAAGGTGTATTCTAATAGATCGTTCTTTTATGGCCATGCACGTGTATCCCAGTTTAGTGAAGGCTATATGAATTTTTCCTTGTACTTCGATAGGAATCAGCCTAAGTTCCACAATCACATAGGTGAGTCTATCAAGAGTACTTCTATAACATAGGTACTCCCTCATACAAAGTATATATCTCATTAAGAGTTTCTATCATTCCATCCTCTTATCGCTACAGGATTTATGCTTCTCTTATTTACTCTAGCATGATCACCTCATATTACTCATAACTTTTTATTACCCATTGAACATATTTCTTGGGATCTTTAGTGATTTAGATTGGGTTACCATCATGAGAAACTCATTTATGTATAGGCATTAGTCTCATCTTCTTTGATGTATTTTGTACTTTCTCTCTAGCTAATCCTTTCGTCAAAGGATATGCTAAATTTACATCAATTCGTACATGACCCACTCTTACAGCTCCTTTAGAGATACAATATTTGACGGTGCCGCGATTCCTTCTTATTTGACGTCTTTTACCATTATAATAACAATTCTCAATTTTTACAATAGTCGCGATACTATCGCGGTGGACCAACACAGCTGGCACATGTTTTCCCCATAAAAGGGACTTAGCTAGCAAGCATCTTTACTAACTTGCTTCTCATTAGCAGTTGCTAATGCTATCATCTCAGACTTCATCATGGACTGAGTCATGATAGTTTGTTTCTTTAATTTCCAGGATATAGCTCCTCCAGCTATATTGAATACATAGCCACTAGTTGCTTTAGAATCATCTGATAAGGTATTTCAATCTGCATCACTGTATCCTTCAAGTACAACAGGAAATCTCTTATAATGCAAACCGAGATTCACAGTCTTTTTTAAATACCGCATGACTCGCTCAATAGCTTGCCAACGCTCGTTACTCAGTCTACTAGTAAACCTGCATAGCAATCCTACGACATATGCAATGTCAAGTCTAGTACAATTAGTCGCATACATAAGACTGTCAATGATGCTTGCATATTCTGTTTGTATGGCACTTTCACCAATGTTTTTAAATAGTTTCACACTTGGATCATATGGTGTGCTCGTAGGTTTACAGTAAAAGTAATTATATTTTTCTAAGATCTTTTCCACATAGTGTGATTGATCGAAAAAAATTCCTTGCTTAGATATCGTGATCTTGATACAAAGAATCATGTTCTCTTCTATGAGGTCTTTTATATCAAAGTTGTTGCATAATAATGATTTCATATCATTTACAGCCTGAATGTTTTAGACCATACAGAGACTTATCTAACTTACATACCTTGTTTTCTTAATTACCCATGAATTACAAACCCTTCAAGTTGGTCCATATAGATTTCTTCTTCTAGGTCACCATTTAAAAAAGTTATTTTAATTCATTTGGTGTACTATTAAGTTATAAATAGAATCCATTGAAATAAGTATCATAATGAATGTAATTCAAGTTCCTGGAGAAAAAGTATTGAAGAAATCTATATTTTCTCTTTGCCTAAAACCTTTGGCTACAAGGCGAGCCTTGTACTTATCAATTGTTCCATCAGGTTTTAGTTTATTTTTCAAAACACGTTTACAAATGATTGGTTTAGAACCATGAGGCAAGTCTACTAAGTGCAAAGTCATGTTAGATTCCAGAGAATCTATCTTATCATAAATAACTTCTTTCCATAAATATGCATCCAGAGATTACAAGGCTTCTTGAAGATTCATTGGATCTTCTTCTACATTATAAGCCGCATAATCGGGCCCATAGTCTTTAGTAACTCTTACTATTTTAATTCGTCGAAGTTCTATTTCTACTACATTGTTGCTTTCAGTACTTCTTATCACATGAATGTGATTCGATTAAGTGTCCCCACTATTTCTCAATTTGAAAGGAAATTTATCTTCATAGAATTCAACATCATTCGATTCTGTGATCACTTTAGAATTTAGGTCATAACACTTATATTCTTTATTGTTTGCTACATACCCAATGAATAAACATTCATAGGCTCTATTAACGAGTTTGACTCGCTTCAGATCTAGAATTCAGACATAAGCTAGACAGTCCCAAGTTCGTAAATAAGACAAGGTTGGTTGTCTTTTCTATAATATATCATAAGGAGAGATCTTACTTTTTGACTTGGGAACTCTATTTAGGATATAGCAAACAATCAACAAAATTTCCCCCCGTTAGTGAGATGCAACACCAGAATTCAACGTAATAGCAACATTTAGTTCAATAAGAGTTATATTCTTTCTATCTGTTTTACCATTCATTTCAGGAGAATATGGTGCAATCATTTCATGTTCAATTCAATTTTTGATATAAAATTCATAAAATAACTGAAATAATATTAAGTTCCCTTATCACTACGAATTCTCTTAATCTTGTTACTAAATTGAATTTCAATTTCATTCACAAAAGTCTTAAACATAGAAGTTTCACAAAAATATCATTTTTAGTGATTGTATATAAATATACTCCAATAAACTGACTAAATCATGCCTTATTCAGAAGAAAACCAGAAATAATATACTTTATAATATCTAAAATATACATCATATCCTTCAAGATTACAGTTTTTTCAGAGGTGGACTTTGTTCCACTTCTCCAATATCGAAAACATTAGTGGTGTGGGGAACTCCCAACAACACTTTCTTATTCGTGTATGTTTTAAACATTCCACGATCATAACAAATATGACGTTAGGAGCCAATGTCTAACCACCAACCATCAGAACTGCCAATCATGTTGATTTCAGTGATCAAAGCAATAAATTTCTCCTCGATCAGGTTAACATGTGCATTAGGGGAAGCACGAGGTTCAAGACTGATCTTACATTCTTTAATCATATGACCTAGTTTTCCATAATTGAATTAAGAGAAAACGTCAGTGTCATTTCATTATGGTGGTGGTTGTTTCCTATCAATTGGAGTAATTTGGGCCCTTGAAGGGTTCTCATTCATAATTCGGTTCACAACATTGCGGTTTTGATTCTTTAATTATTTACCAAATGGCTTTAGAACTACACCAAACTTCTTTTTTGTTTAAAACAACCAATATTTTTTCTTTTTTATCATATTTCTAAGATTCTTCTTCAGGTAAATAATCAGATTCTCAATTAAAATTCTTTTTTTTTTGCAGCAAAGCATAATTTTAAAAACGTTCAAACTATGGGGTTCTTTGTCAATAATAAAGGAAATTTAAAATGGTTCATCTAAATACATACCTTTTGGGATGATCTCATAAGCAATCTTTTGAAGTTCCTGAAATTGAGTCTCCATGGATCTTTCATATATACCATTTGATACTTGAGATAGCGACTATCTACATACTCATTTGCTTTAGCTTCTTCATATCACACTTATTTTTTAGAGCATCCCAAACCTATTTTACAGTCTCGCAACTACTGTAATAATCATATATCATCTGAGAATCCATTCAAAATATGATTTTGTAATAATTCTCTTTTCATAAGGTGATTTCTTTCTTGAGTTGTAAATGTCCGCTTTAATATGTGCAGCATATTCAACTTCAATACTATTAAGTGTTCCATCTAAATCCACATTTTTTACCTTTAATTTCTTCCGTAGCCATGGCAGTTTGAAATGTCTTAAAATTATTGTTTCACAGTTTTGAAAATTAGCCACATAAGAAATTAACAGGTCGTGTCGCGTACTAGGTCGCTCTCTTTAAGACGTTTCGCGAAACTACCCAAAGTTATGCAAAACAGTCGAACTATTGCATCGCCTCCAGGATAAAACAACGTTGTTCTATACTGTACGATTACTACTTGCACGGTAGACAACCAGTCTAGAATTACACCCTCTGATGGTACAAATACCATTCAAATATGAGAAATAGGGTATGTAGAGTCTATGGTTTCCTACAAAAAAACATATCCCCCTAATAGGTGTGTACTATTCTCCAGCTGTGGTCCTTAAGAGGTCTCCTAGAGTCATTGACTCAAAATGAAAATACCCTACCATAGCAAATTCTCGCAGGACAAAAGTACTCCCAAGTGAATCTAGTATGGGTGTAGGTCTCGTGCCAATCCAATGCACAAAACGCAGGTCGACACGACTATCCACTTGTCTATCCTGTGTGTATACTCAAGCTCGGGTGTAGAGCTTCTCTCATATAACATCACCCCAACCCAACAACACGTGTCAAAGACAAAACTATGCAACATGAGATTGGAACATGTTAGTGAAAGGGATTTGGTCAAATTGGGGAAACAAGGTCTTTTAGGTGGTGACAAGGTCGAAAAACTAGAGTTTTGTAAACCATGTGTATTTGGAAAATCTTGTAGAGTGAAGTTCAATAAAGTCAAACAAAGAACACATGGATACCTTAATTACATTCATGTTGATATTTGGGGCTTGCAAGAAGTCCTTCACATTCAGGTGCAAGGTATTTCATATCCATAGTTGATGATTATTCACGAAAGTTGTGGCTATTCATTCATAAGACTAAGGATGAAACTTTTGAAAATTTCAAAAGTTGGAAGACTATGGTTGAAAATAAAATTGGCATAAAGGTTAAGAGGTTGAGAACTGATAATGGACTTGAACTCTACAATGAAGCTTTCTACAGTTATTGTGCTATGTATGGTATTGCAATACACAAGACTACTGTGGGGTACTCCTTAGCAAAATGGCCTGGATGAGAGGTTCAATCGAATAATCCTAGAAAGGGTTAGATGCATGTTGGTTAGTGCGAGATTGAAGAATATGTTTTAGGCTGAGGTTGTTGTGACTGCAACATACCTGATAAATAGGTGTCCCTCGACTGCCTTAGGGATGAAGGCACCTGAAGAAGTTTGGCCGGTCATCCACCAGATCTTGACAAACTTAGAGTATTTTGTTGTGTAGCTTATGATCACATTAGGAAAGACATTGTTGAACCTAGAGCTCAGAGATGCATGTTCCTTTGGTATCTTGAGGGGTTCAAAGCCTGTTGGTTGTGGTGCTGAGAACCAGGTCTTAAAAGGTGTATCATAACTCGTGATGTGGTTTTCAATGAAGCATAAATGGCTTTCAAGAAAAATGACGACTTTAGTCAAAATGCAAAGATCTCTAAAGAAGAGATTCCTATTGAGGTGGAACATGTTGATGATGAATTCATAACCCATATGAAGTTGATGAAGGAGAATTGCCATCCAAGGCGCAGCGGAATTTAAAAATTTCTCCATTTAGTGATCCTTACGAATGGGCATGATCAGTGATATAATCGTTACCTCTTGTGGTGATTCAAACCTTTAGTGCAGATCTCTGATAATGATCAAAACCTTTGATACAGATCCACGGGGCGATCACGAACGTTGAACGATGACAACGTCTCTACTCAGCCCACACGAACGGATTCCTTCAATCGCAGTGCTAGCTGTTTGTGAATGAAGGCTTTGAGTGAGAGAAAGAGAGATACGAAATTCCAACTCTTCAGTTGTGATAACCACATTTGGGAGATGATCGGGAAACATGTAAGAGCCAGGTTAGTCAACTGTAAGTAGATTTTTCAAGGTTAAGAAAGGAATCAAATGATTGATGTCGAAGTGATTTAAGGCAAGGTTGGTTGTTAGGGGGTTCACTTAGAAAGAAGGAGTTGACTTCAATGATGTGTTCTCACCTGTTGTAAATCATATATCCATTAGAATGTTGTTGGCTATGGTGGCGAAGTTCAACTTAGAACTTGAAAATAAGGATGTGAAAACCGTCTTCCTATATAGTGATCTAGATGAAACAATTGTGATGAGGCAACCTAAAGGTTATGCAGAAAGAGGAAAGGAGGATTATGTGTGCAGGCAAAATAGGTCATTGTATGGATTGAAACAATATTCTCAATAATGGAATAGGAGATTTGATAAGGTTTCACTAGGAGCCTGTTCGACCATTGTGTTTACTTAAGATTTTGACCTGGAAGTTCACTTGTTATTTTGTTGATTTATATGAGTGATATCCTCATAGCAAGCAATAGTGTCGAAGGTGTAATGAAGGTGAAGGGTGAACTCAACAAGGAGTTCGAAATGAAGGATTTAGGAGCTACCACCAGGATTATTGGGATTGACATCTTGAGAGATAAAAAGCAATCGAGATTATGCTTATCTCAAGAGACATGCCTAAGGAAGATTCTCGACAAATTTGGTATGTCGAATTCAAAGCCTGTCATAACACCAACAAATACTCAATTCAAGCTGAGTACAACTTAAAGTCCAAGTATTGAAGTCGAATGAGCCTATATGAATAGCATTTCTTATGCTAGTATAATAGGTTCTTTTATGTATACTATGGTCAGTACGAGGCCAGACATAGCTTACATCGTGATCCTTGTAAGCAAGTATATGGTCAATCTTGGGAAGACACACTGGCAAGCTTTGAAGTCATTTATGAGATACATAAAAGGATCCCCGAGGAAGGTCATGGTTTATGGTTTAGCCAGGAGCAATGGAAAAGTTAAAATCGAAGGATTTGTTGACTCTGACTATGCAAGATGTATGGATACCATAGCATCTCTTTCTGGATAAGTTTTTACTATGTTTGGTACAATAATAAGTTGAAAAGCAACGCTTCTGAAGGTTATAGCCTTATCAACCCTTGAAGCTGAATATATTTCCCTCACTGAATAAAAGAAGCATTGTGGCTTGAGGGGTTTGCTAAGGAATTGAAACTTCAAGGTCAAGTTATCACTATTAAATGTGAGTCAAATACATATGTCAAAGAATTCAATCTATCATGAGAAAACCAATCACATTGATGTTAGGTTGCATCTTGTCAGGTAGAAAATCGATAGTGGAGAAGTGAAAATAGTGAAGGGTTCGACTGCAAATATTGTTGCTGATATGGTCACCAAGTCATTGTCTAGTAGCAACGTCTTTCATTGTATGCAAATGATAAAGTTGTATGATAATAACTATCTTGTTCCCTTAATATTTTGGAGTTTGTTCCATGGTGGAAATTTGTAGTATTGAGTCGAACTCTAATCTCGACAAAGAGGATTCGACCGGATCAAATGTGTATGTTATAGTCAAAGTGTATTCAAACATGTAGTGGTCTAAGTTAGTTATGTATTATGTTATATAGTAGGTATGTATGTCATGTATGCGAGTTATCATCATACATAACATACATATGTTAGTAGTCTATAAATAGACTAGTTCTCTCACTTGTTAGAGAGAGCGTTTATTGTTGTTATTCACTTGTAATCTTTTAGCTCTGATTGAGAAAGTGAATAGAAAAATAGTTATAACCAATTATATTTCTTCTTCTTTCTTTTCTCTTATCTTCTTTCTTCTCTCTCCTTCGTATAACTAAATTATTTATTGATTGTTCAAGAAACTCTCTCTTTCTCACAAATTTACATCGTTAATTAGTATCGTTTATTACAACACCAACAATTTACAATAAAAAGCAATTAAGCGGTGATAACAAAGGGAGTAAGTAAGACACAAGTTATTGGTCACAATAATATGATTTTTTTTTGAGGAACCGACAACCTTAATGAAAAATATGGTGACATGTCAAACACAGACAAGTATTTGCACGTTTGCGCAACAACCTACAAATATCTGTCCTACTTTGCAAGAGGGTGGCATTGTTGATATCATCCCAACTATGCTAGCAATATCTTCAATGGAAGGTATCATATCAACTATCCTTGTAGTAACCAAATGATTGTGCTCAAATGGCTATTGAGATCTATATAAGGATGGATTGGTTGAAATTAATAGATTAACCAGCATAAATTGATTTTTTTATTGCAAAAATTAAAAAATTTATAAAAGACAAGTCTTAATTATTTCTAATTATTATTAATAAAGGTTGACTCAGCCGATAAAAAGTTGACTCACGTGAAATATCGTGAGTTCAATCAATTTTAAGCGGATAATTTAAAGAATTTAATTGAAATACACTGACAGTGTAAAAGGATTTTACACAGTCAGTTAATTATAGACGTTGGATATTGAAACAAGTTTGACTTTTATTTTAAAAATCTATAAAATAATACAAACGGGTGATGATGATGACTCGACTGTGTAAAATTTTTTACACTGACAATATATAATAATTAAATTCTAATTTAAAAGGTAATCTATAAATAACTAAGTAAGCGTTAATTAAATTTTAAGTTTACTCTAGTAATCCAAATCCATAATTGTTCGTTTGAGAGGTTGCAATCAAGAGATACTTGTAATTTTCAACTTCCCCGAATTTAGTCTATCCAACAAATTTCACTGCCAATAATTTCTCTCAATTTCTTCTTCAATATGCCCTAATCATGATTGGCTCCCATGATTGGATAGTTGGATTTTCTCCCACATTTTGTGAAACTAATTTCTGCGCATGTCGACGTGCTTTATACACTCACTACTCCATTTCTCCTTAACTGATGTGCGTGGAGTATTTGTTCTCTTCGTTGGATGTTTATGCAAGATAAAGGAATGAGATACTTACCCATAAAGATTCCTCTAATGTGCACAATTAACACCTCTACTTCTATTGAATCATATTCTTCATAATGACTTATACTTTTATGAAAACAAATTTGCGGTCATGTGACATAGAGGCATGAGTGGAGTGTGTATATATATATATATATATATATATATATATATATATATATATATATTATATATATATATATATATATATATATATATATATATATATATATATATATAAGTCTAACATTTCAAATATTAAAATCACATAAGGAGTAAATAAAAGGAGAAATTTTATTCAAATTAGTATTCAATTTAAACGTGTCATCAGTGGCGTATCATTTTCCAACAAAAATATTATTCCTAGTGATGATGTACAAATCTGGTCCAATAGAGTGACTAAACCCTACGTTATTTAAAAGAAAACCAGAAATACAATTCTTCGTAATTCCAAGAACATGCGACGTCCTTCAAGATTAAAGTCTAACCTGAGGTGAAATTCAGCTTAACGTCTCCAAAATTCCAACAAAATTAGTGGTGTGAGTATCTTCTAACAACACTTACTTATCTTCAACATTTATGTATGTCTTGAACATAGCACAATCATAACAGACACAACGAGAGGCGCCAATGACTATCCACCAACCATGTAGATTTTGGTGATCATATCAATGAATTACTCATCAATTAGGTTAATTTGTGCATTAGAGCCAGTTATAGGTTTAGGTCTGCTCTTACATCTCTTAGTCATATGACCCGATTTTCCATAATTAAAGCAAGTGAAAATCGGAGCTTCATTTCTCTGAGATGGTGGTTGTTGTCTAGCAATCGGAGCGTATGGGATATAATATATATATATAATATAATATATATATATATATATATATATATATAATATATATATATATATATATACATATTATACATGCAAGAACATATGATGGTTGCTGTATAGCAATCGGAGCGTATGGGGTATTGTAAGATGTAACACCCCGAATTAAATAAGAGGATTATTTAATTAAGTTAATAATATATTTAATAATTTAATTAAATAAATCGAATTATTGGATTATTATTATTATTATTATTTGGAATAATAATTAGTGGAAAATATATAAGTTGGAATAAGAGAAAAAGGGTTCATGGTTGGTAAAGAGTTTTCACGTGAAACAGAGAAGCGGCTGAAAGGTGAAAAGTGGAGAAAGAGCAAAGGTTGAAGAACGGAAAAGCTTGAAGCTTAGAGACTGCCGGATTATCTCAGGTAGGGGGGTTTATCGTCGCTTAATGGGTATTATAGATTAACATGTCATGGGTAGTGAGAAACCGTTGAATTGACCCTAATTGGGATTGTTGAATGCTGAAAGATTGTGATGAATAAACTGAGTTTAAGCTGTAATTGAGTCCGTAATTGTGTGAGTCGTGTTTCCCCGAACGTGTAGCTTTTTACGGAAATTGAATCGGAGGTCCGGAAGTCCTCCAACGGCGGAAAATGCAGAAACTCTGCATTCTGCCTTGTGTTAGCGCAGGAACTGCTGTTTTGTCTGCGTTAACCGGTTAACCCAGGGCGTTAACCGGTTAACACTGTTATAAATTGTGAAAATGTGCTGTTTTGCCTGCGTTAACCGGTTAACCCAGGGCGTTAACCGGTTAACATTGTTGCGTTTTGCCAGAAAATGTATTTTTGTCCTGCGTTAACCGGTTAACCCAGGGCGTTAACCGGTTAACACTGTTGGAAATTAGAAAAATTGGTATTTTAATGTTGAGAACGTGATTGGTGATTGGTCTATTTTAGTTGATTGTGAGGAATAACCTTGTTGGGTTTATGCTATGAAATGTTGATCCAAATATGTGGATCAGTTGTGTTAAAGTTGTTGAAAATACTGAGTTGGAGGCTTGATGAGCCAAAGTTGATTATAAGTTGATTTTTGTTGAAAACGTTGTTGTGTTGATATTATTATTATGTTGTTGACAGTTTAAAGTCGTGTATGCCATGTACATTCATATGCATTAAGTCGGAGCTTTGCTCACACCACGTTGGCCTGGATTGGCAAAATTTTAAGTTGAAAGTTGAAGGCTTATGCCTTGATGCCCACTAAACTGGCAATGATTTTAAGTTGGGAGTTTTACTCCGAATGGTACCACATGCATGACGAGTCGAGTCTCATTAGAGTTGCATTCTGTTGGTTTGTTGTATGTGTATCAGTGGTATTGATCTTGAATATGTATATGAGTTGTGTTGACATTGGGTGATTAATGAGTTAAATTACTTAACATAACATGATAATTTATAATGTTTGTTACATCGATTGAGGAACTCACCCTTACAATTATTTTTCAGGTAACGAGCAATGAGTTGAGTAGAAGCTAGTGCTTGGAGTCTAGTGTAGTCTCCGTTATGGGTCATGCTCTGATAGATGTAACATCGGGACGGGATGTTTTAATTGTTTATTGTCGGTTGTTGAACTATTTTTCATGTAATATGTTATACGTTTTAATTGGTTGACATAATTTCTATCCGCTGCGTATTTTTGAAATGTTTTATGGTTGATATAATAAAAGAGCATGACAGATGTTATTTTCGAAGATGTGACACCCTTGTTTTGTGTAATTACTCTGATATATACCTGTTGTTGTTATTAAATATTTGGGGTATTTTAGAAGGGTGTTACATTAGTGGTATCAGAGCAGGTCGGTCTGTCCGGCCAGTTGTCGTGTCGTTACTGTCTAACAATTGTGTAATTGTTACTAGTCTAACTTTTAAGTTGTGTTGTAGTGATAAGTTGAAATGGCTGGAAGGAATGACGCTGCAATGGCTGCCGCAATGCAAGCAATGGCACAAGCGGTGCAGAACTTGCCAAATGCTGGTGGGGATGCTGGATCACGTAGCTTGGCGACTTTTCAAAGGGAGAATCCGCCGGTGTTTAAAGGGAAGCATGATCCAGATGCAGCCTTGGGATGGTTGAAAGAGATTGAGAGAATCTTCCGTGTTATGGATTGCACTCCAGCTCAGAAGGTTCGGTATGGTACTCACATGCTAGAAGTCGAAGCTGATGACTGGTGGCTAGAGACTCACGAGAGGTTGACCGTGGCAGGTGAAGACATTACTTGGGATGTATTCCGTAGGGAATTTCTGAGAAAGTATTATCCGGAAGATGTCCGTGGTAAGAAGGAAATCGAGTTCCTTGAGCTGAAGCAAGGAAACATGTCTGTCACTGATTATGCTGCGAAATTTGTGGAGCTGTCCAAATTTTATCCTCATTACACTGGTGCTGGTGCTGAATTTTCAAAGTGCATCAAGTTCGAGAACGGATTGCGCTCTGAAATTAAGAAGGTTGTTGGGTATCAGAAGATACGCATTTTTACTGAACTGGTTGATAGCTGCAGGATATTTGAAGAGGACAATAATGCTCATTACAAGATTGTCAGTGACCGCAAGGGAAAGCAGCATCAAAACCGTGGCAAGCCGTATGATGCTCCAGTGGGAAAAGGGAAACAAGGAGCTGCTCCGGCTCAGAGGACTAGTAGGGGAGGTGCTCCTGCTGGTATTGTTTGCTTCAAATGTGGTCAGGCTGGTCATAAGAGTAATGTATGCACTGCTGAAGTAAAGAGGTGTTTTCGCTGTGGTAAGACTGGTCATGCAATGGCTGATTGCAAGCACAAGGAAATGATTTGTTTTAATTGTGGCGAAGAAGGGCATATTGGAAGTCAGTGTCAGAAGCCAAAGAAATCTCAGACTGGGAAGGTGTTCGCATTGACCGGAACTCAAACCTCCTGTGAGGACAGACTTATCCGAGGTACATGTTTCATATATGGTACTCCTTTAATTACTATTATTGATACCGGTGCTACCCACTGTTTTATTTCTGCTAACTGTGCTCGAAGACTGGGTTTAAAATTGTCCGCTTTGGAGGGTGAATTGATTGTTGAGACCCCAGCTAAGGGATCAGTAACTACTTCTTTGGTATGTTTAAAATGTCCTTTGTCGATCTTCGATAAAGATTTCTATGTTGATTTAGTATGTTTGCAGTTGGATGGGATGGATGTAATTCTTGGTATGAACTGGTTAGAGTATAATTATGTTCATATAAATTGTCATCATAAGTCGGTGAGGTTTTCCACTCCTGAAGAGGAAGGAGTTGACTTATTACCTTTCAGAGAATTGCGAAAATTGATGAAAGAGGGAGCTCAGATGTTTTCTTTGATGGCGACGTTGTCGGTTGAAAGTAAAGCTAAGATAGAGGAACTGTTAGTGGTGAAAGAATTCCCTGAAGTTTTTCCTGATGAAATTCCTAGTGTGCTGCCAGAGAGGGAAGTTGAATTTACTATTGATCTGATACCTGGTACTAGGCCTGTTTCGATGGCACCGTATAGAATGTCGGCATCTGAACTGTATGAATTAAAGAAGCAATTGGAAGACTTACTTGAGAAGAAGTTTATAAGACCAAGTGTGTCGCCGTGGGGAGCTCCAGTGTTGCTAGTAAAGAAGAAAGAGGGTAGTATGAGGCTTTGTATTGATTATAGACAATTGAATAAAGTAACGATCAAGAATAAGTATCCACTACCGAGGATAGATGATTTGATGGACCAATTAGTGGGTGCTTGTGTGTTCAGTAAAATTGATTTGAGATCGGGCTATCATCAGATCAGAGTGAAAGATGAAGACATCCAGAAGACAGCGTTCAGAACTCGGTATGGACATTATGAGTATTCTGTGATGCCTTTCGGTGTGACTAACGCGCCGGGAGTATTTATGGAATACATGAATCGTATTTTCCATACTTATCTGGATCACTTTGTGGTAGTATTTATTGATGATATTTTGATTTACTCTAAGTCCGAAGGAGAGCACCAGGAACATTTGAGATTAGTATTGGAGGTTTTGAAAGATAAGAAATTGTATGCGAAGTTGTCCAAGTGTGAGTTTTGGTTAAAAGAAGTCAGTTTTCTCGGCCATGTAATTTCAGGAAAAGGTATTGCTGTAGATCCTTCCAAGGTAGAAGCTGTATTGCAATGGGAAACTCCTAAGTCGGTTACCGAGATTAGAAGCTTTTTGGGATTAGCTGGATATTATAGAAGATTTATTGAAGGATTTTCTAAGTTAGCACTTCCGTTGACTAAATTAACTTGCAAAGGTAAAGCTTTCGTGTGGGATGTTCATGCGAAGAGAGTTTTAATGAATTAAAGAGGAGATTGACGTCGGCGCCGGTTTTGACTTTGCCAAATCCGGGGGAACCGTTTATAATTTACTGTGATGCTTCGTTGATGGGTTTAGGAGGTGTGCTCATGCAAAATAATAAAGTAATTGCTTATGCGTCGCGACAGTTGAGAATTCATGAAAAGAACTATCCTACGCATGATCTTGAACTTGCTGCTGTAGTGTTTGCGCTAAAACTTTGGAGGCATTACCTTTATGGTTCCAGATTCAAAGTTTTCAGCGATCATAAAAGTTTAAAGTATCTATTTGATCAGAAAGAGCTGAACATGAGACAACGTAGGTGGTTCGAATTGCTTAAGGATTATGATTTCGGTTTGAATTATCATCCAGGAAAAGCAAATGTTGTGGCCGATGCTTTAAGTAGAAAGACCTTGCATGTGTCTGCAATGATGATTAAGGAGTTGGAATTAATTGAGCAATTTCGGGATATGAGTTTGGTTTGCGAAGTGACACCGCAGAGTGTGATGCTAGGAATGCTAAAGATTAATAATGATTTTATGGATAGTATCCGAGAGGCACAGAAATTGGATGTGAAATTAGTAGATATCCTTAATCGTTGTGGTCAATCAGAGAAAAGTGACTTTACGGTTGATGCGAGAGGTGTGTTGAAATTAGGGGGAAGAATTTGTATTCCTGACGACGCAATTTTGAAGAGAAGTATTCTAGAGGAGGGTCATAGAAGCAGCTTGAGTATTCATCCAGGAGCTACTAAAATGTATCAGGATTTAAAGAAATTATTTTGGTGGCCCGGAATGAAAGAAGATGTGGCTCGTTTTGTGTATGCGTGCTTAACTTGTCAGAAGTCGAAGATTGAGCATCAGAAGCCTACTGGGTTGATGCAACCGTTAGACGTTCCAGAATGGAAATGGGATAGCATTTCTATGGACTTTGTAACGGGGCTGCCTGCTACCTTACGAGGGCATGATTCGATTTGGGTGATCGTTGATAGGCTCACGAAGTCGGCTCACTTCATACCTATTAACATCACTTACCCAATTGCGAAGTTGGCAGAGATTTACATCCGAGTAGTTGTAAAGTTGCATGGTGTCCCTCTGTGTATTGTGTCGGACAGAGATCCGAGGTTTACATCGGGATTTTGGAAAAGTTTGCAAGATTCGTTGGGATCTAAGTTGAGGTTGAGTTCGGCATATCATCCTCAAACTGATGGCCAAACTGAGAGAACTATTCAGTCATTGGAAGATTTACTGAGGGCTTGTGTTCTTGAACAAGGAGGTTCGTGGGACACTTATCTTCCATTGATCGAGTTCACATACAATAATAGTTACCATTCTAGTATCGGAATGGCGCCTTTTGAAGCATTATATGGTCGTAGATGTAGAACTCCGTTGTGTTGGCACGAATCTGGCGAGAGTGTAGTACTTGGACCAGAGTTAGTTCGAGAAACTACCGAGAAAGTGAAGTTTATCCGGGAGAAGATGAAAGCCTCTCAGAGTAGGCAGAAGAGTTACCATGACAAGCGGAAGAAGGATTTAGAATTTCAAGCTGGTGACCATGTGTGTTTGAGAGTCACGCCTGTGACCGGAGTTGGGAGGGCTTTGAAGTCTAAAAAGCTCACTCCTCGCTTCATTGGTCCGTATCAAATCTTAGAACGGGTTGGAAAAGTTGCTTATCGGATGGCATTACCACCTAATCTTTCGAATTTGCATGATGTATTCCATGTGTCGCAGCTTCGGAAGTATATCTCAGATCCGTCTCATGTGGTTAGTATGGATGATGTGCAAGTGCGAGATAATTTAACAGTAGAGACAAAGCCTGTACGAGTTGAAGATCGGGAAACAAAGACTCTTCGAGGAAGAGAGATTGTGTTGGTTAAAGTCGTTTGGTTGGGAGCTGCGGGCGAAAGCATGACATGGGAACTTGAGAGTCGGATGAAGGAGTCTTATCCAGAGTTATTTGCTTGAGGTATGTTTTCGAGGACGAAAACTCTTTTAGTAGGGGAGAGTTGTAACACCCCGAATTAAATAAGAGGATTATTTAATTAAGTTAATAATATATTTAATAATTTAATTAAATAAATCGAATTATTGGATTATTATTATTATTATTATTTGGAATAATAATTAGTGGAAAATATATAAGTTGGAATAAGAGAAAAAGGGTTCATGGTTGGTAAAGAGTTTTCACGTGAAACAGAGAAGCGGCTGAAAGGTGAAAAGTGGAGAAAGAGCAAAGGTTGAAGAACGGAAAAGCTTGAAGCTTAGAGACTGCCGGATTATCTCAGGTAAGGGGGGTTTATCGTCGCTTAATGGGTATTATAGATTAACATGTCATGGGTAGTGAGAAACCGTTGAATTGACCCTAATTGGGATTGTTGAATGCTGAAAGATTGTGATGAATAAACTGAGTTTAAGCTGTAATTGAGTCCGTAATTGTGTGAGTCGTGTTTCCCCGAACGTGTAGCTTTTTACGGAAATTGAATCGGAGGTCCGGAAGTCCTCCAACGGCGGAAAATGCAGAAACTCTGCATTCTGCCTTGTGTTAGCGCAGGAACTGCTGTTTTGTCTGCGTTAACCGGTTAACCCAGGGCGTTAACCGGTTAACACTGTTATAAATTGTGAAAATGTGCTGTTTTGCCTGCGTTAACCGGTTAACCCAGGGCGTTAACCGGTTAACATTGTTGCGTTTTGCCAGAAAATGTATTTTTGTCCTGCGTTAACCGGTTAACCCAGGGCGTTAACCGGTTAACACTGTTGGAAATTAGAAAAATTGGTATTTTAATGTTGAGAACGTGATTGGTGATTGGTCTATTTTAGTTGATTGTGAGGAATAACCTTGTTGGGTTTATGCTATGAAATGTTGATCCAAATATGTGGATCAGTTGTGTTAAAGTTGTTGAAAATACTGAGTTGGAGGCTTGATGAGCCAAAGTTGATTATAAGTTGATTTTTTTTGAAAACGTTGTTGTGTTGATATTATTATTATGTTGTTGACAGTTTAAAGTCGTGTATGCCATGTACATTCATATGCATTAAGTCGGAGCTTTGCTCACACCACGTTGGCCTGGATTGGCAAAATTTTAAGTTGAAAGTTGAAGGCTTATGCCTTGATGCCCACTAAACTGGCAATGATTTTAAGTTGGGAGTTTTACTCCGAATGGTACCACATGCATGACGAGTCGAGTCTCATTAGAGTTGCATTCTGTTGGTTTGTTGTATGTGTATCAGTGGTATTGATCTTGAATATGTATATGAGTTGTGTTGACATTGGGTGATTAATGAGTTAAATTACTTAACATAACATGATAATTTATAATGTTTGTTACATCGATTGAGGAACTCACCCTTACAATTATTTTTCAGGTAACGAGCAATGAGTTGAGTAGAAGCTAGTGCTTGGAGTCTAGTGTAGTCTCCGTTATGGGTCATGCTCTGATAGATGTAACATCGGGACGGGATGTTTTAATTGTTTATTGTCGGTTGTTGAACTATTTTTCATGTAATATGTTATACGTTTTAATTGGTTGACATAATTTCTATCCGCTGCGTATTTTTGAAATTTTTTATGGTTGATATAATAAAAGAGCATGACAGATGTTATTTTCGAAGATGTGACACCCTTGTTTTGTGTAATTACTCTGATATATACCTGTTGTTGTTATTAAATATTTGGGGTATTTTAGAAGGGTGTTACATAAGACCCCAATTTTGACCCTAAGATCCCTCATGCAATTTCATCATATGCATTGGGATCACACCTTGGCATTCTCCTTACCCCTCTTTCATTGGGTTTGTTTTGGGAGAGATTACCAAGCACTATGTGATTGTATCATACTTGTATATTATCATTTTACTAACCAAAAAACCAAGAATATGCCTTTGCATTTGCCTAACTCTTTTGTAGGTAGGGCATGATCATCATTGATCTATCAAGTTCATATCTAGGGTTTAAGACCCTCATGGCTAAAAGTACAATCAAGGATTGATCCACAATGTCTCAAAGCATCATATATGAGTCCCAATGATCTCTACATGTCATATTGATCAAGTATTCTTCAAGAGTTTGAAGGTGATTTGCCTTGGAAACCCTAGTTTGGTTGGGTATCTTGAGTAACTTCTCCAATAAGATATCTCACCAATTGATCAAATTTCTCAAGGCACACTTCAAAATTCATCATCTTATGCATATATGATCTACCATGAGCCTATAAAGTCAAGAGAATTGGAGGTTAGCAAGTTGGTTGATGGTGGTTGGCCAGATGAATTCATCTGATCAAAACTGGGTCTCCATAGACCATATCTCCTACAATTTTCACCATATGAAAATGATTTCAAGAGAAACGTTACTCTAAATGACATTCCAAACAACTTTCATGTCGAGATCTAGAGCTAGTTTTGTTTGGAAAATCATTTTCTATGTTGAAACATTATAGGTCATTTTGTCTAAACCCTAATTTGAAAGTCAACTTCCCAAGACCTAACTTGCTCAATTTTTATTATATGTAAGATTTCCAAGTTTCACAATCAAATTCAAGATGTTTACTTCAACTTTGATGTTTGGAGTGAGACCTGAATCAACGTTTATGAGCATGTGATATAAGGATACATTATAAGTCATTTTTGACCTATACCATTGAACCAGTGATTTTCCTCAACTTCAAAAATGCATAACTCTATCATTCTAAATCCAAATAACATGAAACTGTTGACCATTTTTAATTTCTTTGAAATACCTACAACTTTGATGAATATACTTTTCTCATTTGGAGCTCACACAAAAAGTTAAGTAAGGTGGAATATTGAGATATACGACTTAACACTTAGAAAAGTTTTCAATATGTTGAAATTTCCAAACTTCCACCTCAAAATTCACCATGATCCAAGTTCCAATTGGAAAAGTGTCCAACATCAAAGTTGTTCCCCTTGATCTAAGATTTCCAAAGAACCCTATTTCATGCATTTTGGATGAGGTTTGCTAGGGTTGTGCATGGTCTTAACAGGTCTGCATCATTGGAGAAAATCAAATGTCCAAAACTCCATTTCACTTTGCCTTGCCATTCAAGCATGATTTCAACTTCAGTACAATTGCAATTGGATCATAATGGATTGCTTCATGGTCCTGCATACGCCCATGCAAGCTTGTGCATCACCCTTGCCATTTTTAGCAAATTTTCAAGTGTGAAATTATCAATCCCAAATGTTATAAATACAAGGCCTCTGAGCTTATTTCAAACACACCTTGCGCGCCACCTTTGCCCCCCAATTGAAACCCTCATAATTCAAAGGAAAACCTGAGAATTTTCAACTTGAAAATTGAGTTTGAATCTCACTGTTTGGAGATTAAAAAACTCCAGGATCCAAAGCTTTGTACCATTGCCAAACCACTTCTGCAAGTTCCTTGAGTGTGATCAAGTCAAGTTTAAAGCAAACAAGATCCATTTCTTTACAGCATTGAAGGTAATTTTCAAAAATCTTCTTCTCTTCGATTCTCACTCAATTCTCATTAATTCTCTTGGATCTTTGGTTGTCTGAAGTCCTACCAATGTAGACAAGAAGATTGAGTTGCTTTGAGGTCAAATCGAAGCAACTCAGTTGACACACCTCAAAATTTAACTCCTCATATCTTTCTATATATTTGGAGTTAGTTGAAATTGAGGTCAGATTCGTGCTCTACGCCATTTTTTCTTTCAGATCATGTCCTCTTTTTTCATTTTGGTGTTGGTGATGAGTGAACCAGTCCGGTGGACCTCACCTGAGAAGGTGACCAGAGGTCCAACTCCGGTGGTGTGTGTAAGACCCCAATTTTGACCCTAAGATCCCTCATGCAATTTCATCACATGCATTAGCATTGGGATCACACCTTGGCATTCTCCTTACCCCTCTTTTATTGGGTTTATTTTGGGAGATATTACCAAGCAATATGTGATTGTATCATACTTTTATATTATCATTTTACTAACCAAAATGCTAAAAATATGTCTTTGCATTTGCCTAACTCTTTTATAGGTAGGGCATGATCATCATTGATCTATCAAGTTCACATCTAGGGTTTAAGACCCTCATGGCTAAAAGTACAATCAATGATTGATCCATAATGTCTCAAAGCATCATATGTGAGTCCCAATGATCTCTACATGTCATATTGATCAAGTATTCTTCAAGAGTTTGGAAGTGATTTGCCTTGGAAACCCTAGTTTGACTTGGTATCTTGAGTGACTTCTCCAACAAGCTATCTCACCAATTAATCAAGTTTCTCAAGGGACACTTCAAAATTTATCATCTTATGCATATATGATCTACCATGAGCCTATAAAGTCAAGAGAATTGGATGTTAGAAAGTTGGTTGATGGTGGTTGGCCAGATGAATTCATCGAATCAAAACTGGGTCTCCCTAGACCATCTCTCTTATAATTTTCACCATATGAAAATAATTTCAAGAGCAGAGTTATTCTAAATGACATTCCAAACAACTTTCATGTTGATACCTAGATCTAGTTTTGTTTGGGAAATCATTTTCTATGTTGAAACATTATAGGTCATTTTGTCTAAACCCTAATTTGAAAGTCAACTTCCCAAGATCATAACTTGCTCAATTTTTTTGAGATGAAAGATTGCCAAGATGCACAATCACATTCAAGATGTCTACTTAAACTTTGATGTTTGGAGTGAGAGCTAAATAAACTTTCATGAGCATGTGATATAAAGATATATTATAGGTCATTTTTGACCTATACCTTTGAACAAGTGATTTTCCTCAACTTCAAAAATGCATAACTCTATCATTCTAAATCCAAAAGACATGAAATTGGTGACCATTTTGAAGGTATTTGAAATATCTATGACTTTGATGAATACACGTTTCTCATTTGGAGCTCACATAAAAAATTAAGTAAGATGGAATATTGAGATATATGACTTAACACTTAGAAAAATTTTCAACATGTTAAAATTTCCAAACTTCCACCTCAAAATTCACCATGATCCAAGCTCCAATTTAAAAAGTGACCAACACCAAAGTTGTTCCCCTTGATCTAAGATTTCCAAAGAATCCTATTTCATGCATTTTGGATGAGGTTTGCTAGGGTTGCGCATGGTCTTAACAGGTCTGCATCATTGGAGAAAATCAAATGTCCAAAACTCCATTTCACTTTGCCTTGCCATTCAAGCATGATTTGAACTTCAGTACAGTTGCAATTGGATCATAATGGATTGCTTCATGGGCCTGTATACGCCCATGCAAGCCTGTGCATCACCCTTGCCATTTTTAGCAATTTTTCAAGTGTGTTATTATCAATCCCAAATGCTATAAATACAAGGCCTCTGAGCTTATTTCAAACACACCTTGCGCGCCAGCTTTGCCCCCCAATTGAAACCCTCACAATTCAAAGGAAAACTTGAGAATTTTCAACTTGAAAATTGAGTTTGAATCTCACTGTTTGGAGATTCAAAAACTCCAGGATCCAAAGCTTTGTACCATTGCCAAACCACTTCTGCAAGCTCCTCGAGTGTGATCAAGTCAAGTTTGAAGCAAGCAAGATCCATTTCTGCACAACATTGAAGGTAATTTTCAGAAATCTTCTTCTCTTCGATTCTCACTCAATTCTCATCAATTATCTTGGATCTTTGGTTGTCTGAAGTCCTACCAATGTAGGTAAGAAGATTGAGTTTCTTTGAGGTCAAATCGAAGCAACTCAGTTGACACACCTCAAAATCCAACTCCTCATATCTTTCTATATATTTGGAGTTAGTTGAAATTGAGGTCAGATTCGTGCTCTACGCCATTTTATCTTTCAGATCATGTCCTATTTTTTCATTCTCTTGATGGTGATGAGTGAACTAGTCCGGTGGACCTCGCCTGAGAAGGTGACAGGAGGTCCAGCGTCGGTGGTGTGCTGGACAGGTTCTGAGCCATTGATCTCATTTGAAATGTTTTAATCTTGAGCATACATACTGATTACCACGCGTGTGATTAGTTGACTCAGGTGCATGGTAGATTGCGCGCGCTCAACCACTTGATCTGCCACCTCAATTAATGAGGGAGATCAAGTGGTCCATGTTTTTTCTGATTATTTGAATTTCATTTAATTTTTTTTATTTTCATTAATTCATATTAATTTTAATATTGATCCAAAAAATATGAGAGTTTCACCAAATTTTTTTAAATAAATTCCTCTTTCATATTTTGAATTAAAATTATTTTTTGGATCATTATTAATATTTTTCATGATTTAATTTGTTTTGTGAATATTTTTAATTGTTTAAAAATACTTTTAAGTCTCCAAAAATTCTGAAACTTTTTCTCCAAGGTCCTTTGACCTTGTCTGACCTATGATAAATGTCATGACCATTTCTTTGGTGGTTTGATGATGTTTTAGGAATTTGAAAAACCATATTCAATTTAATGCATTATTTTCAGTATTTTTTAAATTGAATAAATGCCAAATAATTGTGTTGAGCTATCTTGATGATTTGTATAAGTTTGACTTGTGTTGTTAGGCCTTGGTCAAGGTTGATTTGACTTTGTTAGGTTAATATCATTGGATTTAGGGGATTTGATGGAATGTACATTCCATCTCCCAAAATGAATGAATGATCTTAATTTGGTAAAAGTCCTCCTTTGACCAATTTGAGTTTTGATCCATTCCCATCCCTCTTCATCTAACTCCCCTTCTTTATGCATCCATTTCATTTGGTCTATGATATCTCTAAATCCTAAGGCTAGTTGATTAAAAAATTAACATAAGTATGGATGAGATTAGACCACCTCTTTTGCATATTCTTTTTGTGTGTGGTATGTTTCATGAGCATAGTCGATTATACTATGTCTCTAACATGCATTAACGCCAAAATTCTATTGCCCGACCTCAAATAGTAGTGACTTCTACATAAGTTCAATCACGATTGCTTAACATAGCGCTAAATTTTTGACACAAAAAGGCATAGCATTCTAGTTAGTGAGATCGTAAGTCTCTCCTCTTTCATGGTATTGTGTGATAACTTGGCCTTTTTCCCATCCTTTGGAAGATGTCTCTGTTCAAGGATCCCTGCTTGTGATAAGTGGGTTGAGTTTTCTCCAAAGAATGACTTAAAATGAAAAGCAAAAGCTAAAACAATACTAACTTCTAATTTATTTACAACTAACATTTGATTTCAAACCATTTACTCTTAATGCACTTTGATTTTTAAGCTCTATTCATTTGCCATTATTCATACCATTCAAATTGTTTATATTAATGCATTTTCACTTTGTCCACTTGGACCATATTGTGCGATATATCTTGTTTGTGTGTATTTTGTTTGTTTGTGTGGTCTTTGACCATTAATGTACATAATAAGAAACAAAAATCTTAAAAAACTATTATGTGGACTGTTGGTTTGATCTTGGATAATTGGACTTAGAATTTAGGCAACATCCCTAGGCAAAGGACTTGGCAAATGTCAACTTTCATGTAACCAAGTGCTTGCAATTTATAACTTCATCTGATACATCATTGAAGATCCATCTGAGTTCATTTGCAACATAATCATTGTGAAGTTGTTATTTTAAACTTGTAACTTGTGGAATTCATCTGCTACATGGGCAATTTGAAGAAGATCATGGAGTGGCTAAAGCTTGGATGTGGCTATCTTTATTTGATGCCTTGCTCTTCAAGTTAATATTGTATGCATTGTTTGTTTCTTGATTCTAATATCCAAGGGAATTTGGGGTTTCTATATGACATTCTTGTCTATTGGATTGCTACCCATCAGTAAGATCTTTTCAACTCTTAACTTTTAATTTTGTGCTTAGGATTAGTCTCTTCATCTCCTCCCCATCTCTTTAATTTCAAAATCTCTCCCTCCTTTTAAAAGCTTCTTTGCTTGTAATTGCTCTTTTTTTTAAAACTTTAACCACTTTTGCAAATTAGAAACTTTGGCCTTATGCCATTGCATTTTCAAACTTCTTTTCTTAAATAAAACTTGTAAATAAACTTAATTATACTTGACTTAAAGATTTCAAAAGCCAAAAAGAACTAACCCATTCAAACCATTTTTAGGCCTTTGTGCCTTTCAAACCTAATTTTTGTTAAAAGCAAAGCATCCACTTTGAAATTTGTATCACGAACTACGAGGTTTTGATCCCTCATTTTTATGTTGGTACGTAGGCACAAGTCCGAAGGTCTTGTCAAACACAAAAATATAATTAATGAATTCTTTTATCGTCCCCCCATTATATTTGTTTGTAAACATCACTTTGTATAAAATACATATGCACACAAGAAATGGCTCCCTAGGAGTACCTATGACACTTTGGGTGCTAACACCTTCCCTCTGTGTCAACAACCCCCTTACCTGTAATCTATGGTATTTTATTAGTTTTGATTTGAAAACTTCTTACTTTTGGATTTTGTTCGTACTTTTCCCTTTTCCCTTGGAAACAATAAAAGCGCGGTGGCGACTCTTGTTATTTGATGTCTTGCTTATCCATAGCTTGATAATCATGAATTTACCGCTACAGTGTGCTGGATAGGTTTTGAGCCATTGATCTCATTTGAAATGTTGAGCGTCCAAAGTAATTACCACGCGTGTGGAACAGTTGACCAGGTGTATGATGGAACGCGCGCTCATGTCCACTTGATCCGCCACCTCAATTAATGAGGGAGATAGAGTGGTCCATGTTTTTTTGATTTTTTGATTTTTATTTCATTTGATTCTCATTAATTCATATTAATTTTAATATTGATCCAAAAAATATGAGAGTTTCACCAAATTTTTTAAAATAAATTCTTCTTTCATATTTAGATTTAAAATTATTTTTTGGATAATTATTAATATTTTTCATGATTTAATTAATTTTATGAATATTTTTAATTATTTAAAAATACTTTTAAGTTTCCAAAAATTTTGAAATTTTTTCTCCAAGGTCCTTTGACCTTGTTTGACCTATGATAGATCTCATGGCCATTTCTTTGGTGTTTTTATGAGATTTTAGGAATTTGACAAATCAGATTTAATTTAATGCATTATTTTTAGTATTTTTAAATTGAATAAATGCCAAAGAATTGTGTTGAGCTATCTTGATGATTTGTATAAGTTTGACTAGTGTTGTTGGACCTTGGTCAAAGTTGATTTGACTTTGCTAGGTTAAGATCATTGGATTTAGGGGATCGATGGAATGTATATTCCATCTTCCAAAATGAATGAATGATCTTAATTTGGTAAAAGTCCTTCTTTGACCAATTTGAGTTTTGATATATTCCCCTCCCTATTCATCTAATTCCCCTTCTTTATGCATCCATTTCATTTGGCCTATGATATCTCAAGGTCCTAAGGCTAGTTGATTGAAAAATCAACATAAGTATGGATGAGATTAGGCCACCTCTTTTACATATTCTTTTTGTGTGTGGTATGTTTCATGAGTATAGTCCATTATACTATGTCTCTAACATGCATTAACACCAAAATTCTATTGCCCGACCTCAAATAGTTGTGACTTCTACATAAGTCCAATCACGATTGCTTAACATAGCGTTAAATTTTTGACACAAAAAGGCATAGCATTCTAGTTAGTGAGATTGTAAGTCTCCCCTCTTTGATGGTATTGTGTGGAAACTTGGCCTTTTTTCCTTCCTTTGGAAGATGTCTTGGTTCAAGGATCTATGCTTGTGATAAGTGGGTTGAGTATTCTCCAAAGAATGACTTAAAATGAAAAGCAAAAGCAAAACCAATACTAACTTCTAACTCATTAACAACTAACATTTAATTTCAAGTCATTTACTTTAATGCAATTTAATTTCAAGTCTTTATTCATTTGCCATTATTCATACCATTCTAATTGTTTATGTTAATGTCATTTTCACTTTGTCCACTTGGACCATATTGTGTGATATATCTTGTTTGTGTATATTTTGTTTGTTTGTGTGGTCTTTGACCATTAATGTACATAATAAGAAACAAAAACCCTAAAAAACTATTGTGTGGACTGTTGGTTTGATCCTGGACAATTGGACTTAGAATCTAGGCAACATCCCTATGCAAAAGGACTTGCCCAATGCCAACTTTCATGTAACCAAGTGCTTGCAATTTGAAACTTCATCTGATACATCATTGAAGATCCAACTGAGTTCATCTGCAACATGATCATTGTGAAGCTGTTATTTTAAACCTGTGACTTGTGGAATTCATATGCTACATGGGCAAATTTGAAGAAGATCATGGAGTGGCTAAAGCTTGGATGTGGTTATCTTTATTTGAAGCCTTGCTCTTCAAGTTAATATTGTATGCATTGTTTGTTGCTTGATTCTAATATCCAAGGGAATTTGGGGTTTCTATATGACATTCTTGTCTATTGGATTGCAGTCCATTGGTCAAATCTTTTCAACTCTTAACTTTTAAACTTATGCTTAAGATTAGTCTCTTTATCTCCTCCCCACTTCTTTAATTTCAAAATCTCTCCCTCCTTTTTAAAAAAAATTCTTTGCTTGTGCTTGTCTTTTTTTAACTTAGACCCTTTGCAAATTAGAAACTTTGGCCTTATGCCATTGCATTTTCAAACTTCTTTTCTTAAATCAAACTTGTAAATAAACTTAACTATACTTGACTTAAAATTTTCAAAAGCCAAAAAGAACTAACTCATTCAAACCATTTTCTAGGCCCTTGTGCCTTTCAAACTTAACTTTTGATTAAAAGCAATGCATCCACTTTGAAATTTGTATCACGAACTACGAGGTTTTGATCCTCATTTTTATGTTGGTACATAGGCACAAGTCCGAAGGTCTTGTCAAACGCAAACATATAATTAATGAATTATTTTCTCATCCCCCCATTCTATTTGTTTGTAAACATCACTTTATATAAAATACATATGCACACAAGAAAGGGCTCCCTAGGAGTACCTATGACACTTTGGGTGCTAACACCTTCCCTCTGTGTAACCAACCCCCTTACCTGTAATCTCTGGAATTTTATTAGTTTTGATTTAAAAACTTCTTACTTTTGAGTTTTGTTCGTACTTTTCCCTTTTCCCTTGGAAACAATAAAAACACGGTGGCGACTCTTGTTATTTGATGTCTAGCTTATCCATAGCTTGATGATCTTGAATTTACCACTACAGAAATTAAGTGGTGACTCTGCTGGGGAGTAGTCTCCAGTGGGTTTAGCCTACTTTTTTGTGTGTAAATAATTATATATATGTGATGTATGTATATTTGTGTGATATAATTTGCTTGTTGTGGTTGGTGATCTCTGAGTTGTGAGATAAGTTCTAACCCAAATTTGAGTGCAATTAAGATAGGAGGATGGTATAGTCATGTTCGACTTGTGTGGAGTAGTCCTTAACAAGTTGGCTTGAGATCCATCTGTTCAGTGGAGACCCTTTTGGATTTGGAAATGTCACACAAGTATTTGTGGTTAGGCATTTCTATCTCTAATTTGGGTCCGAGAAGCTGAGGACCGTAGAACATTTATCCCTTTTGGCCTATTTAGGACGTAGTGTGGAGACTGTTCAAGTGTAGACTTGATAACACTTGTTACGCGATACTACACTCAGATAAGTTTCTCTTGAGAATATTATGGGTCGATGAGTCAGTCATCTTAACCTATAATATCAGATAGATAGAATTAAGACTCTGGGAACTTTTTAGAACATGATTTATAGGTTTTATCCTTAGTTCACTCCTTTGGGATGATTCTTACCCAGGCTTCATGCTCGTGACTCACAACAAACCCTTGATTCTTGGTTGATACAATCAAGTCTTGTCAATATCAAAGGAACTTGGGTGTTGATAAGGTGTAAACCATAATCCACTAAAATGGATGATTGATATTGACAATGACTTGATTCATCCCTTGACCTTCGTTTGCTTTCCTTGTGTGTGATCCCTTATTTGTGATTGTTGCATTCATGCATTCATACGCATCATAACATTCATCACACGAAAATTTCAAGGAACTGAGGTATTATTTGCAAATATTTTCAGACCATGGATTATGGACGAAGGAACACTAAGAAGTACAGTTTCAGATGTCCCGACTTGAAAGAGTTAAGGAAGCTAGCATCTTTTATATTAGATCCCTTGGACTTCAAACAAATCCATGGGAAGCTATTGTTTGTCTTGTCTGCTGATGTGGTTGAAGGACTTCTGAGTATGCTAGTGCAGTTCTATGATCCTCTCCACCGTTGCTTCACTTTCCCAAATTACCAGCTTGTGCCTACATTGGAGGAGTATTCTCATCTCTTGGGGATACCCATTTCTAGTAGAGCGCCTTTTAGTGGATTAGAGGAGATTCCCAGATCTCGTCTTATTGCTGAAGCTCTTCACATGAAGAAGTCTGAGATAGAGGCTCATTGGGCGAAGAAAGAAGGGTTATTTGGGTTGCCATCTGATTTCCTCATCAAGGAAGCTACTGCTTTTGCTCAAGCAGGTAGTGTGTGTAGCGGGAAATTCATGATCATCAAGCTATTGACAAGCTAGAGATCAATTAACAAGAGACGCCATCGCGCTTTTATTGTTTCCAAGGGAAAAGGGAAAAATTACGAACAAAACCCAATTAGTAAGAAGTTTTCAAATAAAAACTAATAAAAGTCAGAGATCACAGGTAAGGGGGTTAGTTACACAGAGGGAAGGTGTTAGCATCCAAAGTGTCCTAGGTACTCCTAGGGAGCCCTTTTTGTGTGCATATGTAATTGATATAAAGTGATGTTTACAAACAAATAGAGTGGAGGTATGAGAAAAGAATTCATTAATTACATTTTTTGTGTTTGACAAGACCTTCGGTCTTGTGCCTACGTACCAACATATGAATGAGGGATCAAAACCTCGTAGTCTGTGCTAGAAATTTCAAAATGAGTGTGTTGATTTTTAATAAAATTTAAGTTTGAAAGGCACAAAGGCCCAAAATGGTTTGAATGAGTTAGTTCTTTTTGTCTTTTTGAAAGTTTAAGTCAAGTATGGTTAGATTTATTTACGTGTTTGAGTTAATAAAGTAAGTTTGAAAATGCAATGGCATAAAGCCAAAGTTTCTAACTTTTTTTGCAAAAAATGGTCAAAGTTTAGAACAAAAGTAGTTCACACAAAGAAGGTTTTGAAAATGGAGGGAGAGATTTTTAAATTAAAGAAATAGGGAGAAGATGGAGAGACTACCCTATATACAAGAATTTAAAAGTTTTAAGTTGAAAAGATCTGACCAAATGGGAGCAATCCAATAGACAAGTATGTCAATAGAAACCCAAAATCCCTTGGACTTTTAGAATCAAGCAATACACAAATGCACAATTATATCAATCTTGAAGAGCAAAGAGATCAAATAAAGATGGCCTCATCTAAGTTTATCCACTTCAATGATCTTATTCAAAATAGCCCATGTAGCAGATGAATTCCACAAGTCACAAGTTCAACATAACAACTTAACAATGATCAATTTTACAGATGAAACTGGAGAGATCTTGAATGATGTATCAGTTGAATTCAAATTGCAAGTTCTTGGTTCTTCACAAATTGGCATTGGCCAAGTCCATTAGCAAAGGAATGTTGCCTAAACTCTAAGTCCAATTGGGCAAGATCAAACCAACATTCCACTCAAAAGTTTTTTAGTGTTTTTGTTATTATTATGTGCATTAATGGCCAAAGACCAAACAAACAAACAAAATATACACAAAGCAAGATAATATCACACAATATGGTCCAAGTGGACAAAGTGAAAATTACATTAACATAAACAATTAGAATGATATGTATAATGGAAAATGATAATAGAATACTAAAAGTAAATTGTATTAAAAGTAAAAGCTTGAAAGTAAAAGTTAATAGTTGGTAAGTTAGTAGTTAGTTTTGTTTTGCTTTTTGATTTCAAGACATTCTTTGGAGAACACTCAACCCACTTGCCACAAGCATGGATCCTTGAACCAAAACATCTTCCAAAGGAAGGAAAGAAGGCCAAGTTTCCACACAATACCATGGAAGAGGGGAGACTTACAATCTCACTAACTAGAATGCTTATACCTTTTGTGTCACAAATTTAGCGCTATGTTAAGCAATCGTAATTGGACTTATGTAGAAGTCACAACTATTTGAGGCCAGGCAATAAACTTTTGGTGTTAATGCATGTTGGAGACATAGTATTAAGAACTATGCTCATTAAACATACCACACACAAAAGATATGCAAAAAGTGTGACCTAATCTCATCCATACTCATTTTAATCTTTCAATCAACTAGCATTAGAAATTTGAGATGTCATTGGCCAAAATGGAAATGAATGGATGAAGAAGAGAAATTAGATGAAGAGGGAAAGGGATGAATGAGATCACAAATTGGTCAAAGGAGGACTTTTACCAAATTAATATTATTCATTCATTTTGGGAGATGGAATGTACATTCCATCAATCCCTTAAATCCAATAATATTAACTTGACAAAGTCAAATCAACCTTGACCAAGGCCCAACAACAAATAAGGAACTCAATTAAGTCAATACAAATGGTCAACACAATTAAAATGGCATTTATTCAATTAAAAATAATAAAATAATGCATTAAATTCAAATATGTTTTGTCCAAATCCTAAAATCTCATCAAAACACCAAATAAATGGCCATGAGATTTATCATAGGTCAAACAAGGTCAAAGGACCTTGGAGAAAAAATTTCATAATTTTTGGACATTTAAAAATATTTTTAAACAATTAAAAACAAATGAAAAATCAATTAATTCATGAAAAATATTAATAATGATCCAAAAAATAATTTTAATTCAAAATATGAAAGAGAAAAATATTTTAAAATTTATGGTGAAAGTCCCATATTTTTTGGATCAATATTAAATTTAGTATGAATTATTGAAGAAAATGGAATTAAAATGAAATTCAGAAAATTCAAAAATACGTGGACCATCAGATCTCCCTCATTAATTGAGGTGGCAGATCTGATGATCCAAAACACGCATTCCATGTGTTCCTTAGTCAAACGCGCTGCAAACGTGGTATTCACAAGGGACAACTAAGATTAAAACGTGGAAGTTGGATCCCATGGCTCATACTCAAGACACATCATCACCGGAGCCAGAGCTCTGGTTGTCTTCTCCGGTGAGCTTCACCGGACTGGTCAACATAAACCATCACCAAAATTCCAAACAGGGACATGATTTTAAAGAGAAAACATCACTGAGCACGAATATCACCTCCAATTCCTCCAATTCCAAATATATTAAGAGATATGTGGAATTGAAAAATGAGGTTCATGATCTGAGTTGCTTCGATTTGACCTCAAAGCAACTCAAACTCCTTGCCTACATTGGTAGGACTTCAGACAACTCAAGAATAAATGGAATTGAGCAAGAATCAAGGAGAATCGAAGAGTTTAAAATTTCTGCATATTACCTTCAATGGAGGTTTAAGCTTTCTAGATCTTGATCTGAATCGTGCTTGGCTTCACTTCAATTGCTTGCAGAAGAGGAATGGAAAGGCTTAGAAGCAATGGATTCCTGGAGAATTGAATTCCAAAACAGTGGAGATTCAAGCTCAAATTCAAATGAATTTATCAGGGTTATCCTCTTGGTGTGAAGGGTTTTCAATGGAGATTCAAAGCTGGCGCAATGTGTGTCTTAATTCTGAGCATAAGGGCCTTAATTTATAGGGAAATCAAATGATATTTGCACACTCTTTCCACTTTCCAAATTTGGTAAAATGATGATGCTATGCTGCATGGGCGCGCATATGCCCATGGAATGATGGTTTGAAAGTCCAAATGAATGATCAAATGTGTTGAAGCAAGCTTGGAATGCAAGTTTGATGTCAGCCTGTTTAAGCCATGCGCAACCTATGCATTTCTCATCCAAAATGCATGAGTTTGAGCTCTTTGGAAAGGTGAGATCAAGAGGAACAAGTTTGATGTTGAACACTTTTTCATTTGGAGTTTGGAACTTAGATATATTTGAGGTGGAAGTTTGGAAAAATTTGACATATCAAATTTTTTCTAAGTGTCAAGCCATATGTCTCAATGTTCCACCTTGCTTAACTTTTTATGGGAGCTTCAAATGAGAAAAGTGTATTCATAAAAGTTGTAGCTCTCTAAAATACCTTGACAATGGTCATAAATTTCATGTCATTTGGATTTGAAATGATAGAGTTATTCATTTTTGAAGTTTGGAAAAATCACTTGATCAATGGTATAGGTCAAAAGTGACCTATAATGTAGCCTCATATCACATGTTCAAAGAAGTTGAATTAGCTCCCACTCCAAACATCAAAGTTGAAGTAGACAAATTGAATTTGAATGTGAAACTTGTAAATATTTCATCTCATAAAAATTGAGCAAGTTATGGCCTTGGGAAGTTGACTTTCAAATTAGGGTTTAGACAAAATGACCTATAATGTTTCAACATAGAAAATGATTTTCCAAGCAAAACTAGATCTAGGCCTAAACATAAAAGTTGTTTATAATGTAATTTAGAGTATGTTTTCTCTTGGAATCATTTTCATATGGTGAAAATTGTAGGAGATAGGGTCTAGGGAGACCCAGTTTTGATTAGATGAATTCATCTGGCCAACCACCATCAACCAACTTGCTAACTTCCAATTCTCTCTACTTTCTTGGATCATGGTAGATCATATATGCATAAGATGATGAAATTTGAAATGTCCCTTGAGAAATTTGATCAATTTGTGAGATAGCTTGTTGGAGAAGTTACTTAAGATACCCAGTCAAACTAGGGTTTCCAAGGAAAATCACCTTCAAACTCTTGAAGAAAACTTGATCAATATAACATGTAGAGAACATTGGGACTCATATATGATGCTTATAACAATTTTTGTATCAATTCTTGGTTGTGCTCTTTGTTCCTAAGTGTCTCAAACCCTAAATGTGATCAATGAATCAATGAGATCATACCCTACCTACAAAAGAGTTAGATAGATACAAAGACATATTTTTGGTATTTTGGTTAGTAAAATGATAATATATGAGTATGATATAATCACAAGGTGCTTGGTGATCTCTCCCAAAACAAACCCAATAGAATAGGGGTAAGGAGAATGCCAAGGTGTGATCCCAATGCTAATGATTATGATGAAATTTCATGAGGGATCTTAAGGTCAAAATTGGGGTCTTATAGATGCCCCTATTTAAGGACATTCTAACTGAGGAGGTGAAGGTTAAAATCTTCGGCTCGACTCAGTAGAATGGGCTTAAATAACAACATATAGAAACAAATTTTGGTCCCTAAGAGACCTCATGATGCATATGATATGAATGCAAAAGTTAATGCTCTGTGGGGAAATATTTCCACAAAGAAAAAGAAATCAGAGAGACCGAAAGTCCACAGGAGTAAAATGCGTTCCATAAGGAAAACTCACTAGGGAGAGAGAGACTCTGGAGGATAAAAGAGGAGTTATACGTAGGCCAGACTACGACTTAAAACTAACTGGGGACTCAAGGGATTCCATAAAATGGAGACTCAGCCGGGGAAAAACAACATCTGCAGGGGATACGAACAAATCAGGATAACACTGAAATATTCGACTCGTGCAGGGACAAGCGATTTCACTAAGGAAATACGCACTCAACTCAACTGGGGAGAAAATAAACTTTCAACACAGGAGGAGCAGAAATATATTATCTACTACCCGTTACTGGGTATGGAGATAATAAAGATCTGACAGATAGAACATCCGTCATATGTTAAGATGAACATATCAAGGATGACTCGCTGGGAACCTCCAGGAGGAAGTATTCATTACCGATTACTGGGTAAGAATAACCTTGCTGGGGAAACTGCAGAAAAGAGTAGGATTTACAACTACCAGTTACTGGGCAGAAGACCAAAGGTGAGAGTATCTGTCATCGGTTAGGATGAACATATCAAGGATAAACTCGACAGGGAAGAAAATCCGTCACCGGTTAAGATGAATATATCAAGGATAGACTTTCCTGGGTATGTTAAGGAGGATACCCGTCATCGGTTAGGATGAACATATCAAGGATTAACTCTCTGAGGAACCAAACTAGGAATTACAACTACCCTTTTACTAGGTAGAATACGAAAGAAACGAATATTCGTCACTGGTTAAAGTGAACATATCAAGGATAGACTCCTCGGGGGAAAGAAAAGATACCCGTCACCAGTTAGGATGAACATATCAAGGATATACTTTTCAAGGAAAAGATCCACTAGGGATACTGCTGAGGAGAAAAGGGTACTTTTGTCGGGTATTGGGCAAGAAGTAACAAACTGCAAACTAAGAAGAATATCACCAGTTACTGGGTAATATACTCTTAGGGAACCAAAATATCTATCTAGGTAAGAGCTAGAAATAAAACGGTCATTCAAGACTCAACCCAATGAGGATATAACTCAAGGGGAGTAATTCCATCCAGAAAATTTGCTGGAGAGGAAACTGAAATAACAATCATCCATGAGGAAACAAACTCAGTGGGGAAACAAAGAAAGGTTAAAGTCTTTTCTGCTTAGGGGCTGACACTCTACAATAAAAGGAGGACAGACACCAGATTCGGTATTGGGATAAAGTACCGCCATAACAGAGAATGAAAATCTAAAATCAAATATGAAGATGCAGGATATGCAAATCATGAATTTATGTGAATGTATATGCGTATGTATATATGGTGATTATGCTGACAAAACAATCATGAAGGATACAGAGGTGTCGCAAAGAAATTGAACCACCGGTACAATCCTCGGTCAATCCACAAAAATCATGGAGACAAACTGCTGGAGAACAGAGAGATCAACATCCCAAAGGCTCAACCCTAGCTGGGGTAGGAGATCTGTTGAGGATAAAACATCCAACCGTAGCGAATTTTAGGTCAACACCATAAAATGGGAGACAACCCTACTGGGGAAGAATCAACAAAAAGCTGCTCAAACACCAGGAGAACACTCTGACTGGGAGCAAAGATAGAACGATTGGTGGGTACACCAAAGCGATCTAATGGGGAAAGATCAAACATCTTCTGATGACAATCTATCTGCTGAGGAAACACGAACTCCGTTGGGGAAGGCCGAAACTCTTGTTGGGGACAAGGTGTCGCAACCTGAAAAATACAGTGCACGAAAAAACAACCGGCGAAAGAAAAAGACAGAAGAGTCGCCACCGTGCGTTATTCATCCCAAAGGAGGGAAAGGAAACGCTCGAAGTAAACCTGAAAAAGGAAAGGACAAGACGGGGTCTCGCAACCAAATCTTGGGTTCGGGAGTCGGTTATGCGAAGGGAAGGTATTAGCACCCCTACGCATCCATAGTACTCTACGGGATCCACTTTTGTGGTTTTTGTCTAAAGGGTGTGAGTTTACCTAATGTGTTTATTTACTAAAAAGGTTAAGAGAAATGACTCGCACGGATGTCGCATCCACTGCATACGTATCTCATCTGAATATGAGAATCAGAGTCTTCGTAGCTCGGCTGACCTATGGGTTGGGAGATGTGTGCTCGCTAAGACATCGCATCTTATGCCTATGTATCTCATCTGGAATGAGAATCAGAGCAAGCCGTAGTTCGGCTAACTACGGGGTTATGGAGTGGGTTTTGGACGAACGACGTCACTACGCAATCTACCGGATGCTCGACCTTTGGAGACTTACTCGCCTGTAGTAGAAGGAGTAAACGTGTGTTATGAAGAAGAAAAATCAATGAAGGGTTAGGGTTTAGTGAACTCATGCAAAAAGGGTAATGAGGATAAGACCTCATAGCTCTTAACCCTGGACAAAGGAACCTGCATAAAGTAAACACAAAAACATTGCCTCCTATCGAGGTCTTCCAGCTAGGAAAGCAGTAAAATGCGGGAAAAATGTAAAAGTACCACACGGATAAAGATCCGAAGTAACAGCAATTAAAGGAACGATAAACCCCGAGATCCTTCCAAGCTAACATCATCAAAGAAAGTGGGTCAGTACAGGTAATCGGAATGAACCTCCAGGGGGTATCCCACAAATAAAGTGGAAAACCACGCAAGTTATCCCTGCAAACGTCATGTGAGCCCTCACAAAAAAAACTCAACAAACAGATTAGAGAAACAAAATAGGGTAACCAAGAGTTGCCCCTAAATCAAAATGTAACCATATGAATAATTCCATCAAAATTCACAAAAAGCTCACAAAAAGCAAACAAGGGTAGGAGGCATAAACCTCTTGTCAAACACATGCATCAAAAGGGTATCAAATTCACCCATAATACCTCATACATTTAGAGCATTCAAATTAAAGGCATAAAGATGATGGATATAGGGCAAATCTGATTGGAGAGCTTGATTGAAATTGAGTTGCACCCGTGAGGTTTACAAAACAATCTTTAGGGTTTATGTGAGGCAGAGGTGATTCTGTGCAGTTGAGTTCCCTTCAGGGTTTGGAGGCTGCTCTGAACTCTGTTAGTTCTTCTCTCACTATCTTTTTCCTTAGGGTTTTGTTACAAGGAAACCTCAGGGTATTTTACTTCTCTCCCTTTTTCCAGTGAATCTCCCAGTGTAACTCCAAGTGTGTTTTCCTCTACTGAAACTTCAGTATTTATAGACTGATTTTCGTGGGTAGTGGGCTCAAATGAGGGAGACCCAAGTCCAAAAAAATTTTTTGTTATATTTTATTTATTTATTTAATTAATTTTATTTATTTATTTATTTTTAACTTTTTTTTTTCGTTTTTTTTTTTCGTTTTTTTTTTCCAGGAAAAATGAAGGGTAAATTTTGGGGTATTACAGCTACCCCTATTCAATCAACTAGAGACCCGGAAAGAAGATGACAGCTGCTTTCGTACTTTCGAGGTATCAAGGGATTGAATACAATAAAAGCCCAAAAATTTGCACTGAAGTGAAGTGAAGTAACAATGTCTGTCAGAATCGGCAAAGAGGTGGTCTTGAAAGAAGAATCCGTCTGGTACGGTGAGAGTCAGTCTGAATACCGAAAAAGAATGTTAACTTGGATACCAAAATAAATGGTAACACTGAAATAACCATGGCCTGAATGCCACAAGTTGCATCGACCTGAACGTCGGAAACTTCTTCGATCTGAACATCGGAAAACTGGCCTGAATGCCACAAGTTGCATCGACCTGAACGTCGGAAACTTCTTCGATCTGAACATCGGAAAATTGACCTGAATGCCACAAGTTGCATCGACCTGAACGTCGGAAACTTCTTCGATCTGAACATCGGAAAATTGGCCTGAATGCCACAAGTTGCATCGACCTAAACGTCGAAAACTTCTTCGATCTGAACATCGGAAAATTGACCTGAATGCCACAAGTTGCATCGACCTGAACGTCGGAAACTTCTTTGATCTGGACATCGGAAAACTGGCCTGAACGCCACTTCGGTCTGAATACCAGAAACTGGCCTGAACGCCACTTCGATCTGAATATCGGAAATTGGCCTGAACGCCACTTCGATCTGAATATCGGAAATTGGCCTGAACGCCACTTCGATCTGAATACCAGAAACTGGCCTGAACGCCACTTCGATCTGAATATCGGAAATTGGCCTGAACGCCACTTCGATCTGAATATCGGAAATTGGCCTGAACGCCACTCCGATCTGAATATCGGAAATTGGCCTGAACGCCACTTCGATCTGAATATCGGAAATCTGGCCTGAATGCCACTTCGGTCTGAATACCGGAAAACTGGCCTGAATGCCACTTCGGTCTGGATACCGGAAAACTTCATGCCTGTCAGCATTGACAGAAATATGGAAAGATAATAGAGGCGACGCATGGGCCAATGACACTTGCTGGGGATAACAAATGTAAGTCATGAACAATCTTCAGTCTGAGTACTGGAAACAACTTCTAGCTTATCACTTGGGATACCGAGAATATTTTATGCTTATGTGCGTATGTTTGAATCTTTCAATAGCGTAATGCTCCATGAAAATGGAAATGCTACGCGATTTGGGAGGATGCAATGCAATATGATTCTACATGCAGGGATGCGAAATGCTGGGTAGAATGCCAAGATGAGGCAAGGGGATCTACTGGGGAAATGATCACCATCTTCTGGACCCTGGCAAGGCTGTTGGAGATGCACAACGCAAAGAATTCTGTGGGGAAATGACCCGCCACACGGTGTTCTAGCAATGATGAAATGCCGAGATTCAGACTGGAGAGAGAACGACACTGAAAACCTGTTGTTGGGGAAAGCGATAGTGGTTCTGGCAACCACGATCTGCGAGAGATGACTCAGCAGGGGAAGCAAACACTGATACGGTACCGAGGTTCTGCTTCAAGGAAAGAAACCATGGATCTGGCATTGGGATTATCGATCTGGCCTCGAACTCTAAGGAGCAGCCACTTCTGCTGGGAAGATACAGTCTGGCACTGTCAACTCCACTGGGGATATATAGTCTGGCACTGTCAACTCTACTGGGGAGTGTATGTCCTGAAACAAATGCTTGGGGAAGTACAGTGGTGAGAACCTGTTGGGGATTGAAGAATCCAACACTCTGATCAGCTCTGCAGGGATAAGACACCAGATTCGTCTGTTGGCGACTTCACTGGGGAAGATATTCACGATCATCTGCAGGGGATTTTAAGGAAATGCCCCGAGGGTATCTGTTCTGAATAGACGATCCAAAGCACTTAAAATTTACAGCAATTTTAAATGTTTATTAAGCATGTACCTGTAAAGCCCTTATGTGTCATGATGCAATGTTTATCAAAAATTCGGACGTCATTTTTGCAAACAAAACAGTAAAATGAAAATGAAAACAGAGATATACTGAATAACATGATTTTATTGATTGAATGGCCTATGAATAGGCATTTACATCAGGAAGCAATCCCTGGAAAGAGGTAATCGCATAAAAGATAAAAACAGAAATTAATCTAATGGCAATGTGAAATGGATTTCTATTGGGTTCCAATTCTGCTATGACTTGCTCGTCTTCAAGATCCTTCAGATGATCAGCCTTCTGAAAAGGTGATTGGACTGTTTCCTACCTTTCGAAAATTTCCAGTCATCGACATGAGATGAGATTCAGAACTAACTCAGAACGCAGTCATTCGCTTAATCCCTAACTTTTGCCGGGATCGCCCTTTTCGGGTTTTCAATCCACCGGGATACCCATTTTTGCCTAAGTTGCCTTTTCAGGTTTTCAAATTACCGGGTGTACGATCTTTTCATTTTTAATCCCTAATTTTTGCCCGAACCTTTTCATTTTCTTGGTTCGTCGGGATGCCCATTTTTTGCCTGGACTATTCTTTTTACTGTTCAGTGGGTCTATTTTATGCGAAGTATTTTTTAACTGCGTCTGAGTTCACAGGGGAAGTGAAGTTTTCACCATCCATAGTTGCAAGCATTAAAGCCCCACCATCAAAAACCTTGGTGACAATAGACGGTCCATCATAGTTAGGAGTCCACTTTCCCCTGTGATCTGTCTGAGGAGGAAGGATCCTTTTCAACACTAAATCTCCGACTTGGAAACAACGAGGACGCACTTTCTGATCAAAGGCTCTCTTCATCCGACTCTGATACAACTGCCCATGACAAATGGCTGCCATTCGCCTCTCTTCGATAAGACTCAACTCATTGAACCTTGTCCGAATCCATTCGGCTTCGTCTAACTTGACATCCAACAAGACTCTTAGAGAAGGAATCTCCACTTCAACAGGTAGGACTGCTTCCATACCATATACCAGGGAGTAAAGGGTTGCCCCGGTCGATGTACGTACTGAAGTGCGGTACCCATGCAAGGCGAAAGGTAGCATCTCATGCCAATCTCTGTACGTGACGACCATCTTCTGCACAATCTTCTTTATGTTCTTATTTGCCGCCTCAACAGCGCCGTTCATCTTAGGGCGGTAAGGGGAAGAATTGTGATGCTGAATGTTGAAGTTCTGACACAACTCCTTCATCATTTTGTTGTTGAGATTATAACCATTATCAGTAATGATTCTTTCGGGAATCCCATAGCGACAAATGATTTCTTTCTTGATGAAACGGGCAACCACATGTCTGGTGACATTCGCGAACGACGCTGCTTTGACCCACTTGGTGAAATAGTCGATGGCAACAAGGATGAAGCGATGCACATTGGAAGCAGTCGGCTCAATCTTTCCAATCATGTCAATGCCCCACATAGCAAACGGCCACGGCGAAGACATCACATTCAGAGGATTCGGCGCTACATGCACCTTATCAACATAAATCTGGCATTTATGACACTTCCGAGCATACTTGAAACAATCTAATTCCATGGTCATCCAATAATAACCCGATCTCAACAATTTCTTAGCCATTGCATGTCCGCCGGCATGAGTACCGAAGGAACCTTCATGAACTTCCTGCATTAACATGTCCGCCTCGTGTCTGTCCACGCATCTGAGCAAAACCATGTCGAAGTTCTTCTTATACATCACATTGTCTTTGTTCAAGAAGAAACTTCCTGCCAATCTTCTCAAAGTCTTTCTGTCGTTGTTGGATATCCCTGCAGGGTACTCTCGATTCTTCAGAAAGCACTTGATATCGTGATACCAAGGCTTGTCGTCGACTACCAGTTCAGCGGCAAACACATATGCGGCCCTGTCAAGGCGCATCACATCGATCCTGGGAGCATGGTTCCAACGAATTACCTTGATCATGGAGGATAGAGTAGCAAGTGCATCTGCCATCTGGTTCTCATCACGAGGTATATGATACAATTTTACTGTTGTGAAGAAAGTCAACAGTCTTCTCGTGTAGTCTCTGTAGGGGACCAGAGTGGGCTGGAGAGTATTCCAATCACCATTCACTTGATTGATCACCAGAGCTGAATCTCCGAAGATGTCCAAAGTCTTGATTCTCAAATCAATGGCTTGCTCAATACCCAAGATACAGGCCTCGTACTCAGCTTCATTATTTGTGCACTCAAAAGTCAAACGAGCGGTGAAAGGTATGTGCGCACCTTTCGGAGTTGTAATAACAGCGCCAATTCCACTTCCTCTAGCATTGACAGCCCCATCAAACAACAAAGTCCACTTTTCGTTTGGATCAGGTCCCTCCTCAACAACTGGCTCTTCACAGTCTTTCATCTTGAGGAACATGATGTCTTCATCAGGGAATTCAAACTTCATCGACTCATAATCATCAATCGGCTGCTCGGCAAGGTAGTCTGACAGAATACTACCTTTGATGGCCTTCTGTGACGTGTACTGAATATCATACTCTGTTAAAATCATTTGCCAACGAGCGACCCTTCCGGTGAGAGCTGGCTTCTCGAATATGTATTTCACTGGATCCATCTTAGAAATCAACAAGGTAGTATGGTTCAACATATACTGCCTTAGTCGGCGAGCAGCCCAGGCCAAAGCACAGCAAGTTTTCTCAAGCTGCGAATATTTGACTTCACAGTCGGTAAACTTTTTGCTAAGGTAGTATATGGCATGCTCTTTTCGACCAGACTCGTCATGCTGTCCCAATACACACCCCATCGAGTTCTCAGTCACTGATAGGTACATTATCAGAGGTCTCCCAGGAACTGGAGGTATAAGGATCAGAGGTTTCTGTAGATACTCTTTTATCTTCTCGAAAGCCCTTTGACAATCTTCATTCCACCTGATAGCCTGATCTTTCTTCAGCAATTTGAAAATTGGCTCACACGTGGTTGTTAGGTGAGAGATGAACCTTGCAATGTAGTTCAACCTCCCTAAGAAACTACGGACTTGCTTCTCTGTTCTTGGCTCTGGCATTTCCTGTATCGCTTTTACTTTGTCGGGATCCACCTCAATCCCTTTTCCGCTAACAATAAAACCCAGCAATTTTCCCGATCTCACCCCGAAAGTGCACTTGTTCGGGTTAAGTCTCAGTTTGAATTTCCTCAAACGCTCAAACAGTTTCTGCAAATTCACCAAATGTTCTTCTTCTGTCTGAGATTTGGCAATCATATCATCCACATAAACCTCGATTTCATGGTGAATCATATCATGGAATAGAGTTACCATAGCTCGTTGATATGTTGCTCCGACATTTTTCAGACCAAACGGCATCACCTTGTAGCAGAAGGTGCCCCATGGGGTTATGAAAGTTGTCTTTTCCATGTCTTCTGGTGCCACCTTGATTTGGTTATAGCCAAAAAAGCCATCCATGAAGGAGAATACCGAGAACTAAGCTGTATTATCCACCAAAACATCGATGTGAGGTAATGGGAAATCATCTTTAGGGCTAGCTCTGTTCAGATCCCGGTAGTCGACACACATCCGTACCTTTCCATCCTTCTTAGGTATTGGGACGATGTTTGCAACCCATGGCGGATAATTGGTGACTGCTAGAAACCCTGCATCCAACTGCTTTTGCACTTCTTCCTTTATCTTGACAGCCATCTCTGGTCTTGTTCTTCTGAGATTCTGCTTGACCGGAGGACAACCTTCTTTGAGAGGCAAGCGGTGTACCACGATGTCTGTGTCCAGCCCAGGCATGTCCTGATAAGACCAGGCGAAGATGTCAACGTATTCTTGCAGCAATTCAATCAGCCCTTTCTTCACATTGTCTCCCAAAGCAGCCCCTATCTTGATTTCTCTCTTGGCGTCCTCGGTGCCGAGATTAATCACTTCAACAGACTCTTGATGCGGCTGAATAACCCTTTCCTCTTGTTTTAATAACCTGGTAAGCTCTTCAGGGAGTTCACAGTCTTCATCACCCTCTTCTTCAGCTTGAAAGATTGGATTTTCAAAGTCGAAACGAGCCGTAGCAGAAACGTTATCAATAGGATCCGGTGATGTGCATCTGCATGAGTGATGGTATGTGCTTATGAGTGTGAACAAGAAGTGAAAACTAAACAAAACATTGCCATTTTTTCTATTTTGAAAAACTGCAAAAATAAAAAGACAGGGAACGAAATATTTGAATGCAAAAATACGTCCTTTATTTATGATAAAAATGCAAGTGTCACATAGACGGGCCCTACAATGAGTCATTACGCCCTGGGCGGAACGTAAGACTTGGATATGCATGAATAAACAAAGAAAATTACTCTTCAAGAAGAGTGACTTGGATAATCTCTTCAGAAGACCAATTGTTGATGACTTCACCCGGGATCCTCGGACGCACCCAGTTGTCAATGTCACAATCACTATCCCCATCTTCTTCATTGACTGCAGAGACTTGACCATACTGAATGATGCCAGCACTGGAGAAAGTGATCGGCCCCTGAAGTGTTGTAGAAGTCAAAACTGGCTGATACCCAATCCCGAACTTATCTTCTTTCACTGGTAATTCCAACAGACGCCCCCAACCGGGAGCAACACCTGAATCCACCACGGCCCATGCCTGCTTAAAGGATGAGATAGAGGCACCCGCTTTAACCTCTTCCACCGGAGTTGCATCCTTGATTTGAACTGACTCAAAAGCCTGACACAGAGTCTCATGAATTTCACCTTCTACTTCTACATACTTGAATGTAGACAGGTTACTGACCAGGATGTCCTCCTCACCACAGACGGTGATAATTCGTCCGTTGACCGGAAACTTAATCTTCTGATGTAGAGTTGAAGAGACTGCCCCAGCATTATGGATCCAAGGACGACCCAGCAGGCAACTGTTGGAAGGACTGATATCCATCACGTAGAAGACAGTGTTGAAGGTTTGTGATCCAATCAGAATTGGCAATTCTACCTCTCCAAACACCGATCTCTTAGAACCATCGAAGGCTCTCACAATAAGATCTGAAGGTTTCAAGACCAAACCCTCTACTTCTAACTTCGACAGGGCTCTCTTGGGTAGCACATTGAGAGAGGAGCCCGTATCCACCAGAACATGCGATAGCACGGTGTTTCTGCATTCCATCGAGATGTGCAGAGCCTTGTTATGATTGCGTCCGGCTGGTGTCAAGTCAGAATCGGTGAAACCCAACCCATTGCTTGCATGCACATTGGCAACGATCCCTTCTAGTTGGTTTACCGAGATTTCTTGAGGTACATATGCAGCATTAAGAACCTTCAGAAGTGCCTCACTGTGTGCCTCCGAACACAACAGGAGTGAGAGAATGGATATCTTGGACGGAGTCTGAATCAACTGATCGACTACCTTGTAGTTGCTTTTCTTTATGATTCTCAGAAGTTCGTCCACATCCTTTGCAAAAATGGGCTCAGAACCATCCTGGGGTGCAGAGGTACCCTCATTCACGACTTGCTTGCCTTTGGTTTTCGCCACAGCATCAGCATTATCAGCTTGGGTGACCGGTGGTGAGAACAATCTACCACTCCTGGTGAATCGGCCGATTCCACCGACATTATCCACTGCGGGACCGTCAAGTTCAGGCTTCTGACCCTCTTCTACTTTCAGTGGCCGTTCCACCTTATGATCGTGCGTATACACACTCCCCCCATAATGCCACGGAATGGCCCTTTCACTGGTGAAAGGTAAAGGACCAGGGGTTGTGATGGTCATAGTAGATTGTCGCACTGGTGGCACGGGTTGCGCTTCTGGCACACTGATCTGATTAGTTGGGTAGAAAATAGTGATAGTAGCAATATCACAGTCGTACTCGGAAATCTCATTCAGTGAAGTGCAAGCATCCGAAACATCGGGAATAAATACATCATCATGGATTACAGAATCAGTAGGAACAACATCTACGAATTCATCAGTAGCATCTTCAAACCCTTCTTCCTCAACCCCTTCCACAAACTCTTGGACAGACAAATCTTCAACCTGGAGGATACCTTTGTCGAGCAAGGCCTGGATACCCTGTTGTAGCTTCAAACAACCTCCACTCTGAGTGGCACAATCCAAACAACCCTTCCCACAACCGGGGAAAACATCGGCCTTCAGCAAGCATCCTTTGATATCCAACAATGGAGTCTTCAACTTCAACACATCCTTAATGGACTTGGCTTTTCCCTCTATCATGTTAACGTTCGCACCACCATGCTGGGGCATGGGATTGTTAACGACATTCGGAGCCGGTGCAAGGTCGATGGCCTTTGAATCTATGAGGTCTTGAACTACGTGCTTAAAAGCTTTGCAGTTCTCAATATTGTGGCCAGGTGCCCCAGAGTGGAAGCTACACCTAGCGTTGGCGTCGTAACTCACCGGAAGTCTACCAATAGGAGGAGCCAGAGTGCGCAGTTGCACAAGTTGTAGTTGTTGAAGACTAGAAAGCAACTGAGCGTACGATATTGGAAGGGTGTCGAAACGCCGGTCCATCATCCTTTGCCTCTGTTGATAAGCGGGTTTGTTACCCGGTTGCTGCTGCTGTTGATACTGAGCTGGTTGACGTTGTGATTGTTGTTGTTGTAGTGGTGCTGCAGCTGGAATGGTCACAGCCGCAACATACGGTTGCTGATGATAATTCTGAAAATTATTCCTCCGGTTATCCCTATTCTGATAAGAAGATATGGCATTTGCATCCCCTTCTCTCCTCTTCTGTCCCTGAATGAACGGCTTCTTCACCCCTGATGAGGATCCACCTCCACTCTGGCTCTTATAGGTCTTTAGGTAATTCTCCACCCTTTCTCCAGTAGAGACCACATCAGCAAAGTTAGAAGCATTGCACCCTACCAGACGCTCCAGATAAGGTCCAGGCAGCGTATTCATGAACATGTTGGCCATTTCCTTTTCCAACATAGGAGGCTGAACACGGGAAGCTGTATCCCTCCAGCGTTGAGCGTATTCCCTGAAGCACTCATTGCTTTTAAGAGACAGATTCTGAAGTTGAGTTCTGTCCGGAGCCATGTCTGCATTATACTGATACTGCTTCACGAAAGCCTCTGCCAAATCCCTCCAGCAACGGATGTGGGCTCTGTCCAGCCTCATATACCATTCCAAGGATGCCCCAGCTAGGCTATCCTGGAAGAAGTACATAAGTAGCTTCTCGTCATCAGAGTATGCAACCATTTTACGGAAATAGGCTTGCACGTGAGTTTTGGGGCAAGAGCTGCCATGGTATTTGTCAAATATCGGGACCTTGAATTTCGGTGGCACTCTCACACCTGGGACCAGCCCCAAGTCAGCAGCATCTACTCCCAGAATATTCTGTCCTTCCACTGCTTTCAACCTCTCTTCTAATCTTCTAAACATGGGGTCCATGCCAAAGTCTTCCTGAAGCAAGGGGAACTGATCATCCTGACCATCCTGAATGGGTTGTTGATCTAGGTTGACATGCGGGATCGGGACAGGCCCCGGTCCATTGGGACCATTAGCCTCTCCAGCTGGAGGATCAGCCAACGTCTCTGGTTGAGTAATAGGGGGATCCCTCTGTACCAACAATCTAAGCTCCTGTTGTCCTTGAGCCACCCCTTGAACCAAATCCATGAATTGATTCATGCGAATCTTCATCTCAATGAGCTCTGCTTGTAGGCTCTCCATCGCTCTCTGTTGATTCCTTCGGGTACCGTATCGGTGAATGCATGAGTCAGCTATCCTGCTAGTAGGACACCAAACAATATGAGAACACTGCAGCGGTACCTGTTATGCAAGATATGACAATGAATATGTAAATGCAATGCCATGTTTATCAAATCCAAAAGGTATTCTACCCCCTTGATTCCAGTCTCACATCAGGCGAATAGTGCAAGAAGACTGAGTCATGGATAAACTTCTGAGATCAAGATGCAACAAAGGGAAACCAACATACAAATGAGTTCCAGGAAAGGGGCCTTAGCCAAAAGTACATCAAAAGAGGATCCCCACAACAAGCCTGTGGATTATCACTACACAGCAACAAAACAAAAAGTAAAGGGAGGAACATAAACCAGGGATCAGCCTCCTGTATACAACCCATAAGGACTGCTCCTCACTTCATCCAGTAAGGCCACCGTGTCGGGATGATCTGGAGATTCTGTCAAATGCCGGATAAGCAGATTCCTCTTGTGAATGATCCCATCCAGTTTGTTGATGTGCTCTTTGTAGTAATTCCCATCATCTTCTCCGAATACCTCTTCAAGTCTGGATTTCTTCAAACCTGCCAACACCTTGAGTTCTTCAATCTGTCCTCAAGCCTCATGGAGTTGATCTGTGATGTAGCCAATAGTAGAACGGGCGCACAGAAGCTCATTGTTTTTCCCCTTCAGCAAAGTCGTCAATTTCTCTATCTGACCAGTCAGTTCGGCTACTGTCTCCTCCTCCTTTGCCTTCCGAGAAGTTGAAAATGCATCCCATTGCTCCTGCCACCCAACTAATTTACCATGAGCATCTACTAACTGCTGCTTGACTCGCCTCAACTCAGAACTGGATGATCGCAAGGCTTCGTCTGTCTTCCTGAAGAAGTCCGCCTCCACAGCAAATCCCCTCTCTGCTTCCTTTTGCACTCTGACGGCTTCCCCCTTCTGATATTCTGCCTCCTGGAATTGATGCATACAGTCTTGCAACTTCTCACTTAACTCTGAGTTCTTGGTTTGAAGTCCCTCCATGGCACTCTTCAACTTGTCGTACTCCTCTCGGCTCACCATTGTTGACTGCTCAGGAGTAGGTGGATACAAAGGTTCTTCAATAGGGAATGGCAGACCAAACTCTTCGACTCTTCCTTGAAGCCACTCTTCATACCGAGGGTAAGTTCTACAATCTCCTTTTCAAGGACGGTTCTTCCTCTTTGATCACCTTGAGCCAGGCCTCAGCTGCCTTACGGGATACCGTCAAATCAGGCGAAGAATGGAAAAACAGAGATTCTTCCACATCCTTTTCCAAAGGCGGAGTTCTTAAAGCATATCCAAACTGTCTAACTGCTAGAGAAGGATTATAGTTGATTCCTCCTCTTCTTCCTACCAACGGAACATTTGGGAAGTTCCCACAACTATGAATAATATCTGCCCGAAGCAAGCTCCGGTCGGACCACCAAGAAATATCTTCAGCTCTCAACCCCATCAATCTCTTCGACCAACTCAACGAGTCCTTGACATTAACGAACACTCCTGATTTGGGTAGGTGAGAACTGAACCACCTATAAAACAAAGGCACACAACAATTCAACAATCCCCCTTTTCTATTCTTATTTCTGTGGTGCACTGAATGAAAGAAATCTCCTAGCAAGGTCGGTACTGGATTTCTCAACACGAAGAGGCGTATTGCGTCCATGTCCACAAATTTGGCAACATTAGGGAACAAGACTATCCCATACACACAAAGAGCCAACACAACATTGAAACCCCTCTGGTTACCGTCTTCCAGCTTCTTCTTTGCTTCTCCCAGTAAGAAACTCAGATGAAAACCACTAACTTCTCCCTTCTGACACATATTAGCCTTCCAGACTGATTCCTCCAAATATGTGGCTGAAGCAACCATGCTGAGATCGGGCAGAAACTCAGAACTGTAGAACAATAACTGTGATCTGATAGGAACTTTGAGAAAACTGGCAATCTGCTCCAGAGTAGGGACCAAGATATAATCCGGGAATGTGAAACACCTCAATGGAGGGTCATAGAACTGTAGCAGTGTGAATAGGGCGTCATGTTGATATTTGGAAAGAACCGTGACGAAACTTAGAATCAGACCGTAATCCTCTCGGAATCCTTCTAGAGAACCAGGATCCATTAACTGCATCAACTGTTGGATGGGCTCTAGGCAGACCACCGGAAACTTGTAGGCGACAAGTCTCTTTCTGCCAATATCCATCTTAAGAGAACCAGAAAAACTCCGACTGGAATCAAGAAGAAGATGTAAACCCCCTTGAAATGGATAAACATGTGTTAAATGATATGAATGCAAATGATGTGATGATGTGAATGCAGTGCAGTGGTATGTCAATCAGGATTGCTGTATCTGCTTGAACATCTGTCGGGTTACACTGTCTGAAGAGAAAACCATTGAGGAATATAATACAAGATCAAAGCTCTGCTCCAGAAAACCGGGTTGGTTGGAGGTTAAGGTTTCCTGAATTTAGCCCGCCCCTCACTGGTAGGTTCTAAGAACAGAAGTTCGTCAACTTCAGCCCTTCAGTCGCGAATAATACGTTTACCACTGAAGGTTTGGCATTATTACGGGATAAAAGACCTCCACTGACTCCCCTCAACAGGACATCCTAAAGCAAGTTCCCAGTCTCGGGGTCCTCGGATTGATCAGCGAGAATGCGCCCACCAGAGCTAACATAATCACGTGTCGGAGGAGAGGCCTCGACTGAGTTCTCGGGAAATGGTCACCAGAGTCGACGATTTCTAAAGGAACATCATGTCGTTACGGAACATCCGTAGGACATAATATATCCAAGAGAAACCTCGTCTGGGTGTGGTTCTTCACGAACGACTTAACGTAGCAACATGCCACGCAAGCCTCATGATCATCCACTCTAAAACCTGTGTGTACACTCAAGCCTGGGTAATGGGCTTATCTCTCGTAGAACATCCCATCCCAACAAACAAACAACAGCTCCAACAGATACAACAGGTGAATGCAAGTAAGTAAGTAAATAAATGTACAAAAGCATGAACACCCAATGAACAAGAAATCACAAAAGCTAGGAGGAAATCGCTTAGGGAAGATGGACCAGCAAGAGGTCAACTTCTTTTGTCCCCAGCAGAGTCGCCAGCTGTCGCAACCTGAAAAATACAGTGCGCGAAAAAACAACCGGCGAAAGAAAAAGACAGAAGAGTCGCCACCGTGCGTTATTCATCCCAAAGGAGGGAAAGGAAACGCTCGAAGTAAACCTGAAAAAGGAAAGGACAAGACGGGGTCTCGCAACCAAATCTTGGGTTCGGGAGTCGGTTATGCGAAGGGAAGGTATTAGCACCCCTACGCATCCATAGTACTCTACGGGATACACTTTTGTGGTTTTTGTCTAAAGGGTGTGAGTTTACCTAATGTGTTTATTTACTAAAAAGGTTAAGAGAAATGACTCGCGCGGATGTCGCATCCACTGCATACGTATCTCATCTAAATATGAGAATCAGAGTCTTCGTAGCTCGGCTGACCTATGGGTTGGGGGATGTGTGCTCGCTAAGAAATCACATCTTATGCCTACGTATCTCATCTGGAATGAGAATCAGAGCAAGCCGTAGTTCGGCTAACTACGGGGTTATGGAGTGGGTTTTGGACGAACGACGTCACTACGCAATCTACCGGATGCTCGACCTTTGGAGACTTACTCGCCTGTAGTAGAAGGAGTAAACGTGTGTTATGGAGAAGAAAAATCAATGAAGGGTTAGGGTTTAGTGAACTCATGCAAAAAGGGTAATGAGGATAAGACCTCATAGCTCTTAACCCTGGACAAAGGAACCTGCATAAAGTAAACACAAAAACATTGCCTCCTATCGAGGTCTTCCAGCTAGGAAAGCAGTAAAATGCGGGAAAAATGTAAAAGTACCACACGGATAAAGATCCGAAGTAACAGCAATTAAAGGAACGATAAACCCTGAGATCCTTCCAAGCTAACATCATCAAAGAAAGTGGGTCAGTACATGTAATCGAAATGAACCTCCAGGGGGTATCCCACAAATAAAGTGGAAAACCACGCAAGTTATCCCTGCAAACGTCATGTGAGCCCTCACAAAAAAAACTCAACAAACAGGTTAGAGAAACAAAATAGGGTAACCAAGAGTTGCCCCTAAATCAAAATGTAACCACATGAATAATTCCATCAAAATTCACAAAAAGCTCACAAAAAGCAAACAAGGGTAGGAGGCCTAAACCTCTTGTCAAACACATGCATCAAAAGGGTATCAAATTCACCCATAATACCTCATACATTTAGAGCATTCAAATTAAAGGCATAAAGATGATGGATATAGGGCAAACCTGATTGGAGAGCTTGATTGAAATTGAGTTGCACCCATGAGGTTTACAAAACAATCTTTAGGGTTTATGTGAGGCAGAGGTGATTCTGTGCAGTTGAGTTCCCTTTAGGGTTTGGAGGCTGCTCTGAACTCTGTTAGTTCTTCTCTCACTATCTTTTTCCTCAGGGTTTTGTTACAAGGAAACCTCAGGGTATTTTGCTTCTCTCCCTTTTTCCAGTGAATCTCCCAGTGTAACTCCAAGTGTGTTTTCCTCTACTGAAACTTCAGTATTTATAGACTGATTTTCGTGGGTAGTGGGCTCAAATGAGGGAGACCCAAGTCCAAAAAAAATTTTGTTATATTTTAATTATTTATTTAATTAATTTTATTTATTTATTTATTTTTAACTTTTTTTTTTTTTCGTTTTTTTTTTCCAGGAAAAATGAAGGGTAAATTTTGGGGTATTACACAAGGACACACCGCAAACAACTCAGCTGGAAAAAGAAATAAGCTCCATTGGGGATCAAACAACTCCGCCGAGGAACTGAGACAACACAAACGTCCAGGGATACCCGAAGAGTTAACTGCTTGGGGAACCTCAGATGCTTCGCACTTAAGAACTTGCTTCTTACTGAAATGCTGTTGATATTCTTTTTACTTGCTTTGGAAAAGTTCTTGCTTATATATATTTAAAAAAAACTTGATTTTGATTTAGAAATTTTAATTTCAAAATGATCATAATAAAATTTAAAACTATTGGCTGAAGTAAATAAGAGTAGAAACAATTGGGTAAAAGCTCAACTTTATTTAATAGGACGGTAGTCTGTAAATGACAAGACTCCATAGATTTTACAAAGTTGAAAGTGGTAATTTACATGGAAAAGGGTTACATTGAATATAAATGATCCTTAATCCTTCTACCAACTCTTGACATCCACTATGCTTTTGACCGCTGTTGAAGATGAACTAAGATCAACCCTTGTGCTCAAACAAGTCTTCAAAAATCACTGAAGATCAGCAGAATACGGTTACTTGCCATAATCCCTAATTTTTGCATAAGTTTCCCCAAGGTGAGGTACTCAACTTATCAGTAAATTATTTCTGTTTTATGTCTCTAATTTTTGCCTGGATCGCCCTTTCGGGTTTTCAATCCACCGAGACGCTCATTTTTGCCTAAGTCGCCCTTTCGGGTTTTCAACTTAGTGAGTTGTTCTTTTCTTTTTTAGGCGAAGTATTTCTTGACTGCATCTGCGTTCACAGGACGAGTGAACTCTTCACTATCCATAGTTGTAAGAATCAATGCACCAACTAAAAAGGTTCTCTTGACAACATATGGGCCTTCATAATTGGGAGTCCATTTTCCTCTGGAATATGGTTTGAACGATAAAATCTTTTTGAGCACAAGGTCACCTTCTCTGAACACTCGAGGTTTGACTTTCTTATCAAAATCTTTCTTCATTCTCTGCTGATATAACTGACCATGACACATGGCAGTTAATCTCTTCTCTTCTATCAAATTCAATTGATCAAACCTGGTCTGACACCATTCTGCTTCAGTCAACTTGGCTTCCATGAGCACACGCAATGAAGGAATCTCAACCTCTACGGGGAGCACTGCTTCTATACCATATACAAGAGAGAAAGGGGTTGCCCCTGTTGAAGCACAGACGGATGTACGATACCCATGCAAAGCAAAAGGGAGCATCTCATGCCAATCCTTATATGTGACAACCATCTTTTGGATAATCTTCTTGATGTTCTTGTTCGCAGCTTCAACAACCCCATTCATCTTGGGTCTATAGGGAGAAGAATTATGATGTGCAATTTTGAAGTCTTTGCAAAGAGCTTCCACCATATTGTTATTCAAGTTTGAACCATTATCAGTAATGATCTTACTTGGCACACCATAACGACATATAATCTGATTCTTGATAAACCTCACAACAACTTGCTTGGTTACATTTGCATACAATTCCGCTTCAACCCATTTTGTGAAGTAATCAATTGCCACCAAAATGAAATGGTGTCCATTCGAAGCTTTGGGCTCAATAATCCCAATAATATCAATTCCCCACATGGAGAAAGGCCATGGGGAAGAGATAACATTCAATAGTGTCGGAGGAACATGAATCTTATCAGCATAAATTTGACACTTGTGGCATTTCTTCACAAACTTGCATCAGTCAGATTCCATTGTCAGCTAATAGTAACCTGCTCGCAACATCTTCTTTGCCATTGCATGTCCATTGGAATGAGTACCAAAGGAACCTTCATGCACTTTAGTCATCAACAAGTTTACTTCGTGTCTATCCACACATCTGAGCAAAACCATGTCGAAGTTTCTCTTGTATAATATATCACCATTCAAGTAGAAATTACCGGCTAATCTTCTCAAAGTCTTCTTATCTTTCAAAGATGCCCCAGGCGGGTAAACCTGACTTTGGAGGAAACATTTGATGTCGTAGTACCACGGCTTTTCGTCTTTGATCTCTTCAACAGTAAACACATGAGCTGGCCTATCAAGACGCATCACAGATAAATTGGGAACTTTATTCCAATACTTCACTACAATTATTTATGCCAACATTGCAAGAGCATCTGCCATCCGGTTCTCATCTCGAGGGATATGGTGAAACTCAACTTTGGTAAAGAAAGTTGAAATCCTCCTCGCATAATCTATATATGGTATCAAACCAGGCTGATTTGTCTCCCATTCTCCTTTGATTTGATTCACAACCAAAGCCGAATCACCAAAGACATCCAAATACTTGATTATGAGATTCATGGCCTCTTTAAGCCCCATAATGCAAGCTTCATATTCTTCCATGTTATTTGTACATTTGAAAGTCAATATAGCTGTGAATGGAAAATGCGTGCCTTGAGGAGTAATAATTACTGCCCCAATGCCATTTCCATATTGATTAACAGCTCCATCAAATACCATGCCCCAACGGGAACCAGGTTCTGGCCCTTCTTCTAGCAATGGTTCATCACAATCTTTCATTTTCAAGTACAAAATCTCTTCATCTGGAAAATCATACTGCACTGACTGGTAATCTTCAATAGGTTGGTGAGCCAAATGGTCAGCCAAGATACTACCTTTGATCGCTTTCTGAGATTGGTATTCGATATCATACTCTGATAACAACACCTGCTAACGGGCATTTCTCCCAGTTAAAGCAGGCTTCTCAAATATATACTTGATTGGATCCATTTTGGATGTCAACCAAGTGGTATGATTCAACATGTACTGACACAGACGCTTGGCAGCCCAAGCTAATACGCAACAAGTCTTCTCAAGCATTGAACACCGAGTCTCTTAGTCGGTGAATTTCTTACTGAGGTAGTAAATTGCAAACTCTTTCTTTCTAGTCTCATCTTGCTGACCAAGAACACAACCCATACTTTCTCCGAGCACAGTTAAATACATGATCAACGGTCTTCCTTCAACAGGTGGAGACAAAATAGGAGGCTCAAGCAAATATTCCTTGATACTGTCAAAAGCATTATGGCAGTCTTCGGTCCAATCACAAGACTGATCTTTCCGAAGAAGCTTGAATATAGGCGCACATGTGGCAGTCATGTGAGAAATGAATATGGATATATAATTCAAGCGGCCGAGAAAACCTCTGACTTGCTTCTCAGTTTTGGGCGCATGCATCTCTTGTATTGCTTTGACCTTGGCATGATCAACCTCAATACCCTTCTCACTGACAATAAAGCCTAACAACTTACTAGAACGAACACCAAAAGTACACTTATTGGGATTCAAGCGGAGTTTATACTTCCTCAAACGCTGGAATAACTTCAACAAATTCTCAACATGTTCCTCTTCATCAATTGATTTAGCAATCATGTCATCGACATATACTTCTATCTCTTTATGCATCATATCATGAAAAAGAGTAGTCATTGCTCTCTGGTAAGTTGCACCAGCATTCTTTAGACCGAAAGGAATCACTCTATAACAGAATGTTCCACGGGGTGTAATGAATATGGTCTTCTCCAATCCTCGGGTGCCATCTTGATTTGATTATATCCGGAAAATCCATCCAAAAATGAAAAGACTTTGAATTTAGCAGTATTGTCTACCAACATATCAATGTGTGGCAGAGGGAAATCATCTTTCGGACTGGCTTTATTCAAATCTCTATAATCAACACACATGCGGACTTTTCCATCTTTCTTTGGCACAGGCACAATGTTGGCCACCCATTGCGGATACTCAATAGTTACAAGGAAACCAACATCAATCTGCTTCTGAACTTCCTCTTTGATCTTCACAGCCATATCAGGATGCCTTCTTCTCAATTTCTGCTTGACTGGCGGGCATTCTGGCTTCAACGATAATCTATGCTCCACAATATCAGAATCCAACCCAGGCATGTCTTGATAGGACCAAGCAAACACATCTGAATACTCTCGAAGAAGATCAATCAACCCTTTCTTAGGATCTGGACACAATCGAGATCCAATCTTGACTTCCTTCACATCATCCTCGGAACCCAAGTTGACAAGCTCAATCTGCTCTTCAAACGGCTGAATAATCTTCTCATCTTGCTCAAGAAGACGAGACAATTCATCACTCACTTCTACATCACTTTCCTCTTCGGCTTTAAACACAAGGAATTCAAAATTTGGAGAAGGAGAAGGATCATTGTATTTAATGGGGTTAGGAACCAACCTGCATAATGATTTGATATTTTGATTTTAGAGAAGTGAATTTGTGACCAAATATTATGCAAATGGACAATTATATTATTTATTTATGTTTTTTGTGATTACCATTTTCAGAAATAAGCAAAAAGTACAAACAAAACATCAGAGATGTGGATGAATAGAATTAATTTTATTGATGATCAATTTAAAATGCCCAACAATGTTCACTTCTCCCTTATGCATAGGAGAAGGATTTTTTTTAAAAATATAAAAGCAATTACTTAGATCGATGCAAAATAACAGGAATATGAACAACAGTCCAATTGTTGCATGTCTTTCCATGCGTCACAAAGTTGGTGCAGTCTTCCTCTTCATTATCCTCTAGCACAACAACTAAGTGTTGTTTATTCCCATGAATGAACCCTCTGCTATGGAAGCTGAGTTGCATCTCTTCAGATCTAACAGTTGACGAGCCCTTATGGAACCCCAAACCAGTTCTTCCCTTGTTGTCGGCGACCTCTACCACACGCCCCCACTAATCAACATGACCTTCTTCAACAATTCTCTACGCATCTTTCAGAGAGGACATAAGTACCCCAACTCTCTTCTCAGCAGCAATAGATAAGGCTTGGAACGGAGTTCCAACCTCATCCTTAGCTTCTACATATGAGAAAGATGACAAATGGCTAACCAACAACGCCTTCTCACCTACCACAATCACCAGCTTGCCATTCTTGACAAATTTGAGCTTCTGATGCAGAGTAGAAGTAACAGCTCCTGCTTCTTGAATCCATGGCCTTCCCAGCAAACAGCTGTAGGCCGAGTGAATATCCATTACCTGGAAAGTAATCTAAAAATCACTCAGACCTATCTTGACTGGAAGGTCCACTTCTCCAATGACTGTCTTGCGCGAGTCATCAAAGGCTTTGACAATCACCCCACTGTACCTCATGGAAGCTCCTTGATAAGATAACTTTGAAAATGTTGACTATGGAAGCACATTGAGTGACGACCCAGTGCAACTAGCACGTTTAACAAAGCCTCTTCTTTGCAATTCATCGAAATATGCAAAGCCAGATTGTGATTTCTTCCCTCCTTAGGGAGTTCTTCATCGCAGAAGCTCAGATTATTGCATGAAGTGATGTTAGCCACAATGTGATCAAATTGATCCACAGTAACATCCTGCTCCACATATGCCTGTTCAAGAACTCTCTGGAGTGCTTCTCTATGCGCTTCAGAATTCAAAAGCAGAGACAACACAGAAATCTTTGAGGGGGTCTGGAGCAACTGCTCAACCACGTTAAATTCACTCCTCTTAATCAGTCGGAGTACCTCATCATCATCACTATTGGCTTTCGAATTGCTGGATTCACCAGACTTATCCTTTAAACAGCCCACAGGATCTACCATAGGCACCTCCGCCTTCTTACCAACAATCAACTGTTCTTTATTCTCCGGGAACACCGGTCCAAAAACTCGACCACTGCGGGTCACCTTCGTAACATCTACAATGCTCACTACTGAACTGGTCGTAGGTAACGGTACCTCTTGACCATTCTCCATCATCGTAGCATTATACTGATACGGTACAGCCTTATCAGATGCATACGGGACTGGGCCCGCTAACCGTATTACCAACGATGAAACTGATCTATTGTTGACGTTCTGGTTACTGCTGCTATCATACTGAATCACCAACTGCTCTGGTTTCTTGAAAACGGGTACAATGACATTAACATCGTCATCTACATGACGGGATTGAACAATCTGGATCATGCCTTCATCCATCAAACGCTGGATGCTCCTTTTCACTACAACACCCCCCCTTGGGTTCATGCTACAAATATCACAACCATCGTGATCATGTTCACAGTCACTCACCAAACATATATCTTTATGCATTTGCACCAAAGATCTTCGGATAAACCGGACATCAAAAACCTTGAATTCATCTGGACAGCCGTCCAGCATGTTCACTGAGGTATTCCCATGAGCGGGCAAAGGATTAGCTTTCACATTAGGCGTGCAGTCTTCAAAAGACACCATGCCACTCTTCATAAGCTTTTGCACCTCATACTTCAACGGATAACAGTTCTCAATATCGTGCCCAGGTGCACCCTGGTGAAAAGCATAGCGAAGTTCAGGTTTATACCACCATGGAAGTGGTTCTGGGATCTGCGGCGGATTTCTCGGTTGAATCAAATTTTTGAGGACCAGGGATGGATACAATTCTGCGTATGACATAGGAATTGGGTCAAAAGAGACCTTCTTCCTATCGAAGTTCTGTTCCTGGTGATGATTGTTGCTGGAATTGTTGTTGTTGTAGGTGTTTGTTCTTTGTTGCGGTTGTTGTTGTTGACGTTGATTTTGATACTGATGTTGTTGTTGTTGAATTGGTATTGTTTGCTGGTTGGAAAATACTGGAATGACGGAAGATACTTGGTGATGATGATGATGGGGTGGTGGATTTCTTCTGATTTGAGGCCTCCTCTGCCTCCCACTAGAAATTGCATTGGTCTCATTATCCTTCCTCTTACTGAAACTACTCCCATACTTCTTGCTGGTTGACGCCTCCTCTTTCGACAATCATCCTTCACGGACCCCTTCTTCAAGTCTCATCCCCATGTTTACCATTTCGGTAAAATCAATGGGGGCATTGGCAATCATGCGTTCATAGTAAAATGAACTCAGGGTTTTCAGAAAGATTTTCGTCATATCCTTCTCCTCCAAAGGAGGAGTGATCTAGGAAGCCAACTCTCTCCAACGCTAGGCATACTCCTTGAATGTCTCCTTATCTTTCTGAGACATGGACCTCAGCTGGTCCCTATCTGGCGCCATATCCACGTTGTACTTGTACTGTTTCACAAAAGCCTCACCTAGGTGATTGAAAATGCGGATGCTTGCACTATCTAGCCCCATATACCAACGGAGTGCAGCACCTGTCAGGCTATCCTGGAAATAGTGAATCAGCAATTGATCATTATCTGTCTGGGTTGACATCTTGCCGGCATACATCACAAGACGACTGAGTGGACACGAGTTTCCCTTATACTTCTCAAAGTCAGGCACTTTGAATTTCACTGGGATTTTCACATTGGGCACTAAGCACAGTTCAACAGCACTCTTCCCAAACAGATCTTTGCCTCTTAATGTTTTCAGTTCCTTGCGCAACTCAAGGAATTGGTCCTTCATTTCATCCATCTTCTCATAGACGTCTGAGCCCTCAGACGGCTCAGAATGATAGATGATGTCCTCTACTCGAGGCAAAGTGTGCACAACTGGAGGTGGCACGGACATGACCAGGCTAGATGCCAGCATGGAAGCAAAGGTAGGAGCGAAACCCTTTGGCACAAAATTAGGTGGCATTCCCCACGGGAATCCAACAGGAAGATTGGGAGAGAAGTGGGCGGTGGCAGCAGGCACAGTAGAGGTAACCACTTCAGAGATGAAAGTCCTCACGGGAGGAGTTGCAGGTGTTGGAGAAGCTTGGCTCTGGGCAGCAAGAACTGACTCCATCATGGCAGTCAGCCGGGCAATCTCCTCTTTCAAATCTCGGTTATCTTGCTCAAGGTGTTCCATGATCTGTGAATGATTAGCTCTGGTGTTGTACCGGTGAGTCAGCTTGGCTAAAGCATAGAAGAACACCAATCAGACACCTAGCAAAAACCTTCTTATGCAAATGATGTATGGAATGCAATGCTTGATTATTTTTATTTCCAAGGAACTTACTATATCATTTGCAAATATATAAAAATTGAAATGGCCATTGCAATAATTTTGATATGACCAAAAATCTCTTTTTATTTATATAAACTGGAAGGATTACACTGAGTACATTTTCAGAAACCAAAATAAAAAGATACAAGAGAAAAAGAGACTAGTCATCCTAAGGATCCCTAACAACAGTGTCAGAAGATCTGCATGAAGGCGCGTACTTCCTTCGAATGCGACGAATCTCGGTCTCAAAAGAAGCCTTCATCTGAGTCTTCTCGAGGACAAACTCGTCAACAATCTTCTTCCAAGCAACGGAAGGCTGAGGCATGCTATAAGATGAAACCTCTGGCTCTCTCTGTCTCTTCGTCACTCGGTCTTCAAGTAGCTCAATCAGTGCATCTTTGTCCTTAGACTCCAACTACAACTCTTCATGCTTTTTGCTCAAAGCATGGAAACACTCTTCCCACATATCCTTCTCTTGCTTCATCTTGGCGAGCGCGTCTTCCAACTCTTCTACATCTTGGTTAGGGAGAGTTAATGGCTCAACCACAACCATAGACATAGGTCTTTCACAAGGATAAGGAATCTTCAACTCCATAGCTCTCTTCTTCACCCAAAGAGTGTAAGCTTCCAAAGCTACACAATTGCGCGGACCAAGCTCGAATCTTCCTTTCCTATGCACATTATGCCAAGCATGCACAATCTTCTGCTTCAAAGGTTGGGAATCTTTACCCTCTTGATAGAAAAGACCTTCTAACAAAGTGTTATTAGGTTTGTCTCTCAAGGGGAACCCAAGTTGACGACGAGCCAAAGCAGGGTTGTAGCTAATTCCTCCTTGTGTACCAATGAGAGGCACATTAGAGAACTCGCCATAACTATCAATAATCTCCAAACTTCTTAAGGACGAATCATACCAAACTATATCATCATTAGTGAGAGACATAAGTCTCTGAGACCGCCGTAGACATTGTTTGTTCTCCACAAAAGCAGGCGTCTGAGGCAAGTGTGAAATAAACCACCTTTATAATTCCTTAGATGTAAAGAGAAATACATATCACCTAACAGAGTAGGCACACGATTCACAATCAAGAAAAGTCTAATGGCGTTAACATTAAAAAAACCGTCAATGTTAGGGAACAAAGCTAACCCATAGATGAGCAACACAAAGATAGCTTCAAAAGCATCCACACTACCAGCTTGAGCAAAAGTGGTAGCTTCCTTGATGAGGAAAATAGATGGCAACCCAAATAACCTGCCTTTCTTCACCCAATGAGCCTCTATCTCAGACTTCTTCAAGTGAAGAGCTTCAGCAATAATACTAGACCGAGGAATCTCCTCCAATCCACTAAAAGGTACTCTACTAGAAACAGGTATCCCTAAAAGATGAGAATACTCCTCCAAGGTAGGCACAAGCTGAAAATCTGGGAAATTGAAACAATGGTAGAGAGGATCATAGAACTGCACCAATACACTCAAAAGTCCTTCAACTACATCAGCAGACAAGATGGAAAAATCTTCCCATGACGCTGTTTGAAGTCCAAGGGATCTAATACAAAAGATGTTAGCTTCCTTAACTCTTTCAAGTCGGGACTTCTGAAACTGTACTTCTTAGTGTTCCTTCGTCCATAATCCATGGTCTGAAAATATTTGCAAATGACACCTTAGTTCCTTGAAATTTTGTGTGATGAATGTTATGACGCGCATGAAATGCATGAATGCAACAATCACAAGAAAGGAATCACACACAAGGCAAACAGAGGTCAAGGGATGAATCAAATCATTGTCAAGATCAATCATCCATTTTGGTGGATTATGGTTTACACCTTATAAACACCCAAGTTTCATTGATATTGACAAGACTTGATTGGATCAACCAAGAATCAAGGGTTTGTTGCAAGTCACGAGCATGGAGTCTGGGTAAGAACCATCCCAAAGGAGTGAACTAAGGATAAAAACTTGTAGATCATGTTCTAAAAAGTTCCCAGAGTCTTAATTGCATCTATCGGATATTACAGGTTAAGATGACTGACTCATCAACCCATAATATTCTCAAGAGAAACTCGTCTGAGTGTAGTATCGCGTAACAACTGTTATCAAGTCTACACCTGAACAGTTTCCGCACTACTTCCTAAATAGGCCAAGATGGGTTAGGTGTTCTAAGGTCCTCAACTTCTCAGACCCAATTAGAAATAGCAATGCCTAACCACAAATACTTGTGTGATATTTCTAAATCCAAAGGAGTCTCCACTGAGCAGATGGATCTCAATCCAACTTAATTGCACATGACTATACCATCCTCCTATCTTAATTCGAACATGACTATACCATCCTCCTATCTTAAGTCGAACATGACTATACCATCCTCCTATCTTAATTGCACTCAATTTCGGGTTAGAACTTATCTCACCACTCAGAGACCACCAAGCACAATAAGCAAATTATATCACACATACATATACTAAAACATCACATATATACAAATATATTCACACAAAAAGTAGGCTAAACCCACTGGAGACTACTCCCCAGCAGAGTCGCCACTAAATTACTGTAGCGGGAAATTCATGATCATCAAGCTATTGACAAGCTAGAGATCAATTAACAAGAGTCGCCGCCGCGCTTTTATTGTTTCCAAGGGAAAAGGGAAAAAGTACGAACAAAACCCAATTAGTAAGAATTTTTCAAATAAAAACTAATAAAAGTCAGAGATCACAGGTAAGGGGGTTGGTTACACAGAGGGAAGGTGTTAGCACCCAAAGTGTCCTAGGTACTCCTAGGGAGCCCTTTTTGTGTGCACATGTACTTGGTATAAAGTGACGTTTACAAACAAATAGAGTGGAAGGATGAGAAAATAATTCATTAATTATATTTTTCGTGTTTGACAAGACCTTCGGTCTTGTGCCTACGTACCAACATATGAATGAGGGATCAAAACCTCGTAGTTCGTGCTAGAAATTTCAAAATGAATGTGTTGGTTTTTAACGAAATTTAAGTTTGAAAGGCACAAAGGCCTAAAATGGTTTGAATGAGTTAGTTCTTTTTGGCTTTTTGAAAGCTTAAGTCAAGTATGGTTAGATTTATTTACAAGTTTGATTTAAGAAAGTAAGTTTGAAAATGCAATGGCAAAAGGCCAAAGTTTCTATCTTTTTTTTGCAAAAAATGGTCAAAGTTTAGAACAAAAGTTGTTCACACAAAGAAGGTTTTGAAAATGGAGGGAAAGATTTTGAAATTAAAGAAATGGGGAGAAGATGGAGAGACTACCCTATATACAAGAATTTAAAAGTTTAAAGTTGAAAAGATCTGACCAAATGGGAGCAATCCAATAGACAAGTATGTCAATAGAAACCCAGAATCCCTTAGACTTTTAGAATCAAGCAATACACAAATGCACAATTATATCAATCTTGAAGAGCAAAGGAATCAAATAAAGATGACCTCATCCAAGCTTATCCACTTCAATGATCTTCTTCAAAATAGCCCATGTAGCAGATGAATTCCACAAGTCACAGGTTCAACATAACAACTTAATAATGATCAATTTTGCAGATGAAACTAGAGAGATCTTGAATGATGTATCAGATGAATTCAAATTGCAGGTTCTTGGTTCTTCATAAATTGGCATTGGCCAAGTCCATTAGCAAAGGAATGTTGCCTAAACTCTAAGTCCAATTGGGCAAGATCAAACCAACAGTCCACTCAAAAGTTTTTTAGTGTTTTTGTTACTATTATGTGCATTAATGGCCAAAGACCAAACAAACAAACAAAATATACACAAAGCAAGATAATATCACACCATATGGTCCAAGCTGACAAAGTGAAAATTACATTAACATAAACAATTAGAATGATATGTATAATGGAAAATGATAATAGAATACTAAAAGTAAATTCCATTAAAAGTAAAAGCTTGAAAGTAAAAGTTAATAGTTAGTAAGTTAGTAGTTAGTTTTGTTTTGCTTTTTGATTTCAATACATTCTTTGGAGAACACTCAACCCACTTGCCACAAGCATGGATCCTTGAACTAAAACATCTTCCAAAGGAAGGAAAGAAGGTATAGTTTCCATACAATACCATGGAAGAGGGGAGACTTACAATCTTACTAACTAGAATGCTTATACCTTTTGTGTCACAAATTTAGCACTATTTTAAGCAATCGTAATTGGACTTATGTAGAAGTCACAACTATTTGAGATCGGGCAATAAACTTTTGATGTTAATGCATGTTGGAGACATAGTATTAAGAACTATGCTCATTAAACATACCACACACAAAAAATATGCAAAAAGTGTGGCCTAATCTCATCCATACTCATGGTAATCTTTCAATCAACTAGCATTAGGACTTTGAGATGTCATTGTCCAAAATAGAAATGAATGGATGAAGAAGAGGAATTAGATGAAGAGGGAATGGGATGAATGAGATCACAAATTGGTCAAAGGAGGATTTTTACCAAATTAATATTATTCATTCATTTTGGGAGATGGAATGTACATTCCATCAATCCCCTAAATCCAATAATATTAACTTGACAAAGTCAAATCAACCTTGACCAAAGCCCAACAACAAATAAGGAACTCAATTAAGTCAATACAAATAGTCAACATAATTAAAATGGCATTTATTCAATTAAAAATAGTAAAATAATGCATTAAATTCAAATATGTTTTGTCCAAATCCTATAATCTCATCAAAACACCAAACAAATGGCCATGAGATTTATCATAGGTCAAACAAGGTCAAAGGACCTTGGAGAAAAAATTTCATAATTTTTGGACATTTAAAAACATTTTTAAACAATTAAAAACAAATGAAAAATCAATTAATTCATGAAAAATATTAATAATGATCCAAAAAATAATTTTAATTCAGAATATGAAAGAGAAAAATATTTGAATTTTTTTGGTGAAAGTCCCATATTTTTTGGATCAATATTAAATTTATTATGAATTATTAAAGAAAATGGAATTAAAATGAAATTCAAAAAATTCAAAAATACGTGGACCATCAGATCTCCCTCATTAATTGAGGTGGCAGATCTGATGATCCAAAATACGCATTCCATGTGTTCCTTAGTCAAACGCGCTGCAAACGTGGTATTCACAAGGGACAGTTAAGATTAAAACGTGGGAGTTGGATCCCATGGCTCATACTCAAGACACATCATCACCGGAGCCAGAGCTCCGGTTGTCTTCTCCGGTGAGCTTCACCGGACTGGTCAACATAAAGCATCACCAAAATTCCAAACAGTGACATGATTTTAAAGAGAAAACATCACTAAGCACGAATATCACCTCCAATTCCTCCAATTCCAAATATATTAAGAGATATGTGGAATTGAAAAATGAGGTTCATAATCTGAGTTGCTTCGATTTGACCTCAAAGCAACTCAAACTTCTTGCCTACATTGATAGCACTTCAGACAACTCAAGAATCAATGGAATTGATCAAGAATCAAGGAGAATCAAAGAGTTTAAATTTTTTGCAAATTACCTTCAATAGAGGTCTAAGCTTGCTAAATCTTGATCTGAATCGTGCTTGCCTTCACTTCAATTGCTTGCAAAAGAGGAATGGAAAGGCTTAGAAGCAATGGATTCCTGGAGAATTGAATTCCAAAACAGTGGAGATTCAAGCTCAAATTCAAATGAATTTATCAGGGTTATCCTCTTGGTGTGAAGAGTTTTCAATGGAGATTCAAAGCTGGCGCAATGTGTGTCTTAATTCTGAGCATAAGGGCCTCAATTTATAGGGAAATCAAATGATATTTGCACACTCTTTCCACTTTCCAAATTTGGTAAAATGATGATGCCATGTTGCATGGGGCGCATAGGCCCATGGAATGATGGTTTGAAAGTCCAAATGAATGATCAGATGCTTTGAAGATGGATTGGATTGCAAGGTACATGTGCATTGTCACTTGAAGATTGATCCATGCCAAATGAGATCAGCCTGTTTAAGCTATGCGCAACCTATGCATTTCTCATCCAAAATGCATGAGTTTGAGCTCTTTGGAAAGGTGAGATCAAGAGGAACAAGTTTGATTTTGAACACTTTTTCATTTGGAGTTTGGAACTTAGAGATATTTGAGGTGGAAGTTTGGAAAAATTTGACATATCAAAATGTTTCTAAGTGTCAAGCCATATGTCTCAATATTCCACCTTGCTTAACTTTTTATGGGAGCTTCAAATGAGAAAAGTGTCTTCATAAACGTTGTATCTCTCTCAAACACCTTCAAAATGGTCACCAATTTCATGTCATTTGGATTTTAAATGACAGAGTTATGCATTTTTGAAGTTTGGAAAAATCACTTGATCAATGGTATAAGTCAAAAGTGACCTATAATGTAGCCTCGTATCACATGTTCAAAGAAGTTGAATTATCTCCCACTCCAAACATAAAAGTTGAATTATACACATTGAATTTTATTGTTCAACTTGGAAATCTTTTATCTCATAAGAATTGAGCAAGTTATGGCCTTGGGAAGTTGACTTTCAAATTAGGGTTTAGACAATATGACCTATAATGTTTCAACATAGAAAATGATTTTCCAAGCAAACATAGCTCTAGGCCTCAACATGAAAGTTGTTTATAATGTCATTTAGAGTAAGTTTTCTCTTGGAATCATTTTCATATGTGTTGTATTACGCGAAAAATCGGCGGGAAACAAGAACAACAGAGCCGCCACCGTGCGTTATTTATCCCAAAAGAGGGAAAGGAAACGCTCGAAGTAAACCTGGAAAAAGCATGGTCTCGCGACCAAAGAGAATGGGATCGGGAGTCGGTTATGCGAAGGGAAGGTATTAGCACCCCCTACGCATCCGTCGTACTCGACGGGATCCACGCACAAAAGGAAGGAAAATGGTTGCTAAAACACTGCTCATAAACAAACAAACACTGGCTGAAAGAGACACAAGAAAACAAACAAGACTGACTCGGTAGGATATCGCATACTGGGCCTACTTAGTCTATCAGGCATAGAAATCAGAGTCAAAGTAGTTCGAACTAAGGGGGAAAACACATGCTCGCTAGGATGTCGCATCCTATGCATACGTATCTTCTTGGACGAAGAAGAATCAGAGCATTCGTAGCTCGGCTCATGCACACAAACAAAACAGACACAGGAAATCGACTGCCAATCGCTGGGCTTACGTCGAACTCCACACAAAAATGGGCAAACATGGAACCCGAATGCCAATCGCTGGACTTACATCAGCTTCCGAACCAAACACACCCACACTGGAACCCGAATGCCAATCGCTGGACTTATATCAGCTTCCAAGCACACAACAAGAGGATACGAAATGCCAATAGCTGGGCTTACATCCATCTCCTGACACACACAAGACAAAACAAAAAGGGCGCCCGGAGAGATCAGCTCATCTCCTGCCTACGTACCTCATCTGGTATGAGGATCAGGGCGATGTAGTTCCCCTGCGAAGGGACACAAGACTAGCCTAACCAGATAACAGAGGGAGACACAACTAGGGAGACTACGACTCGAGCCTAGATGTTATCATGCATATCATCCCTAAGTTAAGGTTGCTATCTAACTTGCACAGGAAGCAAGCTATCCTAAACATGACTGGCACAGGAAGCAAGCCAAACTAACCCTAACTTGCACTGGAAGCAAGCCAAACTAAAAAAGCACAAACACACAAGCACAAATAGCACACATTATATGCAATTAGTTGGCTCAATCAAGGGTAGGTTTTAGTCGAGGGGTCATATCAACCTCGACAAACAAACCACTGTAACAGGGTAATGTTAGCTCTTAACCCTAACATTGAGAGTTAGGGTGAAGCAGATGAAAGGTGAGTGAAGATGAGACTTCACAGCTCTTATCCCTGGCCTGGGAGAGCTTAAGACAAGAATGTGTGGGTTCAGAAGGTGGGAACCCTTCTACACATATGACTGACACAATGTACAATGATCTTGGGTTAGTATCTGCAATGCATCAACACAGTAGTGTGGGCAAAGCAGATGACACACAGAATAGCAGGGGATGGATTGCACATCCCTGGTATCTGCCAATGCCTCTTCACTTAGGAGGTCTTTGGATATGTACAAGGACAAAAGTAATCAAACACAAACATCGCCTCTTAAGGAGGACTTCAGACAGGTGCCTGACCAAGTAACAGGCCAGGTCTTCCAGACTACATGGAGTTAGGATGTTATACCTCAATGCTCAAGCTATCAAGCAAAGCAAGAGCAAGTTCACAAGGGAACTAAAGCAACTAAAGTACCTGAAAACAATCCAAGATAATCAGTACTCAACTCAAACAGAAATCAAACAACAAAGGTTAATAGTTAACTGTACAACTGTACACAAGCAAACAACAGTCAATGCACAAAGGTGCAAGCCATAAGGCACAAGCTTAAGCCTCAAACCCTACAAAATAAACCCAAGTTAGTCATCAACAATCAATAGCTCAACTCCAATTGAGTAAGCATCATTAAGCATGGCAATTGTGCCCTTTGACCTGAAACAAAGCTCAAATGTGAGAGCACAAACCACTAGTACAAGACTAGGGTCAAAATAATAGCAAAAAACCAAAACAGAACATGAAACTTATCCAAAATCAAGATCAATCAATTAGGAAGCAAACCCAAGTGGTTTCATGTTCATATCATCAATCAATATCATTTCATGAAGTAAAGAGTATAAAACATACAATTTAGAACCTCAAAGGACCAAACAGAATGGCTCAACTCAAATCAACTCACAAACATTTCAATAAATCACCAAAAAATTCATGATCAAACAGCATTCACAACATGAGCTACACACCAAGTCAACACAAGTTCAGCACAAGTTCAAACAAGTCAACACAAGTTCAGCTCATTTGGACTAGGGGAAGCAAGTCAATGAACTTCATCAAGTCAACACAAGTTCAAACAAACTCATACAAAGCATCAAAACATGCATCCACTTCAATCCATCATAAAACAGAAACAAAACATGATAAATGAACCAAATCAAAACCATGGCAAACTTCAAGATGTCTACAATACACATGCCAAATTTCAAGTCCATCCAATAATGCATGAGGATTTCACAAATCATATAAAATCATGTATCACAAGAAGTCAACAATTGGTCAAACAAGGGAGAAAATTTCAATCAAATTGGAAATGCACTCAAAAATTCCAGAAACATTCACAAGCATTCTCAACATTCACAAGTATCAACATGCAAAAATTCAGGTCATTTGGAGTTCAATAGGCATGGTAACAAAAATCATCAAATTGGACAAGAATGGTGTGACACAAATTGTCACACCTCTATTCAAAAAAACATATCTCATCAACCAGTAATGGTAAAATCACAAACTCTATACCAAAAAATCCGTAAAGGTGTCTAGATTAAGCACAAAAACTTTCAGCCTCATTGGATTAAGCATCATCATTTCACAAGCAAAATGGCATGGAAGGTACAAATTGGATACACATGAACAAACCCTAGGCAATTTAAAAATCCACACGTGCATAAATTCTGGAAAAATCACCATAAAAAACTAGAGATCATGAGGAACACGGTGCAAAAAATCCCATCTCATTTGGACAAATATTCGTTGACTTATGATTTTTGGAAGATCAACATGTGAAATGAAATAAAAATTGAGAAAGAAAATGAAATTATGGAAATTAAAAGAAATAATGGCAAACTTGTAAATAACACGAACTCTGGCCAAGGCAAAACGATGCGTTTCACTTAAGTGAAACGCAGGCCAATCCGGTGGCGACACATGGCCCAGTACATGCGTAGAAAACGCGAAAACGCATGCAATCAGCGAAGGCACGGATCAATCAAGCTTTCTGGAAACGTTTTTTAGGGTTCTTCGCTTATTCATCCAGTTCATCATCATCATGAACTTTTGTTTACAGAATTTAACAATCAACATACCAATCGATTCATCTTAGCACGCACATCAATAATCCAAACATAATTAAACCTAAATCGTGCTAACATGGAAGAATCGAACATAATAAGTTTTGACAACCAAACTTCAAATCCAAATATCTCTCTCGATACTTAATGAAAATTCATGATTCAAGTTGCAGTGCAATCAGCATGGCAAGATCTATGTTAAGCATATCAACATTTCAACATTAGCAAGGTTCGAATTCCAACCTGATTTGCAGAACAGAGATGGATTCGTGGTGGTTTGGCCTTTAGTGTAGAAACAACACTTCTTTGATGCTCCAGGAGATGAATGAGTGAAGACTTTAGCTCAGCAATGCTCGGTGATGCTTTAAATTCAAACTGCCATGTGAGGATACTCGATGTAACAGTGCTGTTCTAGCTTCAACAGTGATGAATTTATGCTTTAATCCAACTCCAATAGGCTTGTGTATGATGGATCCTTGAAGAACAATGCAAGTTCTATGGAAATTTTTGCAGAAAAATCAAGAGGAAAAGTTGAGAGAGTTTTCACTTTTAGATCTAGATCTGAGTAAGAGTGAATGTTAATTTGTTTTCTGTTTTGATTAACCATTTATACCATTTGTTAATGACCCTTGCTAAACCAGATTAAGCCAAGCCAAGAGGATTAATGAAATGAGTGTTATGGCCAAATTGCTAAATCACCCTCATGTGCATGGGGTGCATGCTACAGTACACGAAAATGGGCTTAAGCACACTCCAAATATGATTTTTAATCAAGTGCAATTGGTAGAAAGTGTAAAAAATGCTTATTTTGAAAGTCACTTTTTTAACTATCCCTTTTTAAATTCAAGTCACTAAAAAAATGCCATTTTGATGTGGTGACTTTTGATGAAATGTGATGAAGGATTTGGATAGAACATGTCAAATGTGAGTTGTAGCAAAAAACCTCACTCAATTTGGCCAAATGGTTCAAGAGTTATGCCCCTTTGAAGTTCAAAAATTCTTGATAATGATTTGATCATAACTTGCCAACCACAAATGAGAAATGAGTGTTCTTGGACTTTTTGGAAAGGTGAGAGAAAGATCTTCAACTTTCATGTTGGACAAAAATTCATTTGAAGCTTGTATGATGATGTAATTTTGAGGAGAAGAACTTTCCATTTTTGGCAGTTTCCAATTACAGGTCACTTACTATTTTTGGAAACCTTTCATCTGACCTCAAATTCTTCAATCTTGATCTTTGAAATGTCAAATGAGACTTGTATGGACATGAATGAGGCCTTTCAAACCATCTCCCACCTTCAAATCCTTGATTTCAGGCACAGTTGACCACAGTTGACTTTCTAGGGTTTCTGGTGGATTGAACAATGACTGATGACTTCTGAGCACCCAATCTTTGACCAAACCACTTCAAAAGGACCCCTAGGTCATGTGAACATGTTGAACCAACCCTAGGGCTTTTCTTCCTTGAGAAATGCACTTGCTTGCTTGATTAACTGATCCTCCTAACCAGTTGACCTAATCTTGTCTGATGGCTTGCACTTGGGCAAAGGACAATGCAATGCTATGCAGTGGACTATGTTATGTTAATGACCTAATATGAAATGAATGTACAAAATGGTAGGTGCAAATTTGAGGTGCTACAGCTGCCCCTATTCAATCAGCTGGGAACCTGAACGGATGAGAGCAACGGCTGTCAGACTTTCAGGGTAAACAGGGATTGAATACCGAAGAACCGTAGAAATTTGCACACTGCTGGATATGATACAAGAAAAGCCAAGTCATTTACCGATGACGGCTGCACGACAACTTCAGGAAAGCGAAACCATTTACCGATGGCTAAATATTGGAAACTTAATATTTACCGATATCAACTTCAGCGAGACCATTTACCGATGGCTGCTGGGAAACATCTTGATATTAAAAGGAAACAAGACCATTTACCGATGGTGGCTTCAAAGCAACTTTATATTTACCGATATCAACTTCAGCAAGACCATTTACCGATGGCTGCTCCAATTGGGGACTCGATATTTACCGATATCGAAGAAAGCGGGGCCATTTACCGATGGCGTCTCCACCCGGGGAGGAAAAAGATATTTGCAATTGGAATCAGACAAGACGTTTACCGACGACTCCTGAGGATTTTTTGATTTTTATCAAAAAGGAGATACGCACGACCAGACATTACCGATGACCGGGATGAGACTCGATGTTTACCGACACCGAAAGGTGATGTTTACCGACATCCAAAAACGACCAGACATTTACCGATGACTGGGGGGAAATACACCAACGGAAAGGTGAGCACTTTACTGGGGAAGGAAAAACAAATACTTGCAACTGGAAACCAGACAGGACGTTTACCGACGACTCTACTGGGGATCTCTAGCTGGGGAATTATCAGACATTTACCGATGACCGGGAAAAAACTCGACGTTTACCGATATCGAAAGATGATGTTTACCGACATCAAACAAAGGCGACCAAACATTTACCGATGACTGGGGTAGGACTAGATGTTTTACTGACACCGAAGCAATGGTATTTACCGACACCAAAGAAAGAACACACGCGGGTGCTGACATGACACTTACCGGTATCACAAGAATGACATCTTAAATACGTCAAGTCAAGGCTGACCACTTGCTGGGGATCTCACTGGGGAGAAACAAGCTTTCCGTTCGCGGACGGGTGAGGAAATAAACCTCTCTGGGGAATATCAATCCTGAATGCTATCAGGAGCAACTGTAGCAGACATGCTGTACCGATGTTGAACAAATGATCCGCCTCTGCCGGGGATACGATCTGGTTATGTTAACACATGAATGCATATGTTTGAACTTTTCTATGGCGTAATGCTCCATATTGAATGGAAATGCTACGCAATTTGAGGATGCAATGACCACTATATGCAAAATGCAAAGGATGAACACTCCGGCTTGGGAGCCAAAACTGATCAGATACTCCAACTCCGCGGGGAGACTCTGCTGAGGAGTACTCTGCGGGGAGAGCACCGACTTCTCACTCATGCTGGAGGAAAGCACTGCTGCTTGGGGAAAGGTAAACTCCGTTGGGGACATCCTTCAGGACCCAATCCACTCGAGGACTCAGCTTGGGGGAACAACCAAAACAACTTGCTGGGGACGAACCAAGGCGACTGCGCTGAGGAGTAAACAAAACAACTCGCTGGGGAGTAAAAAGGCGACTTGCTAGGGACAACCCGGTGACTTCACTGGGGAGAGCCAACCAATCCACAAGTAGGAAAAACTCTGCTTTGGGAAATAAATGCTACTCCGCTGGGGACGACCCATCTAATCCACAGATAGGATAACTGCTGGAGATAAATTTCATTGAACCCGCTCCACTCGGGGAGGAACTCGGCAAATACAGGCCTGCTGGGGAATAGAAGGCACTATCCACAGACGTCTCCGCAGGGGAACATAGCTCTGATAGCTTCCATACTTGCTTGGGGAAATACCTGCTGGGAAACGTCCTCACAGATGCCAATCTGCAAAACAGCACAACAAAATGCCCTCAGGGGATACATGGACAAGATACGCTCAAGTGTCCTCAACATTCAAAATGATTTTCAAATGTTTTATCTTTTTGCACGTTATTGTTTAGCCTTCATGTTCTTATATGCAATGCTTATCAAAAGTTCGGACGTTTTTGCAAACAAAACAGTAAAAATAAAAACAAGAGAGCTATTTATCTGAATAACGACTTTTATTGATTGAAAATGTGCCTGAAAAGGCAAATACATTGGGAAGCAATTCCTAGAAAGAGGTAATTGCGCACAAAAGGAAAAATCTATCCTAATGGCAATGTGAACACGGCATCCACTATTTCCCAGCTCTGTTATAACTCACAGATCATCAGTTTTTCTCCCAACTCCTTGCTTTCTGAGAAGAATGACTAGACCGATCACATCTTTCGAGATGGCAGACGATAAAGCGCGATGAAGTACAAATAACTCAGCCTGTAGTCTTCGCTCTAATCCCTCTTTTGCCTGGATCGCCCTTTCGGGTTTTCAATCCACCGGGATACCCATTTTTGCCTAAGCCGCCCTTGCGGGTTTTCGACTTACCGGGTGTACAAATTCTTTTCATTTTTATCCCTAATTTTTGCCCGAACCTTTTCTTTCTGTTTTTTGGTTCGCCGGGATGCCCTTTTTTGCCTGGACTCTTTTGTTCTTCTTGTCCAGCGGGTCAATTTATGCGAAGTATTTTTTGACTACATCTGAGTTAACAGGGGACGAAAAATCTTCACCATCCATAGTTGTAAGCATCAAGGCTCCACCGGAGAAAACCTTCTTCACAACATATGGACCTTCATAATTAGGAGTCCACTTGCCCCTGTTATCTGTACCGGGAGGGAGGATCCTCTTCAAAACTAGATCACCAGTTTGATAGCTTCGAGGACGCACTTTCTGATCAAAGGCTTGCTTCATCCTTCTCTGATATAACTGCCCATGGCACACAGCTGCTAGCCATCTCTCTTCGATAAGGCTCAACTCATTAAACCTTGTCCGAATCCACTCGGCTTCGTCCAACTTGACATCCAACAAAACCCTCAGAAAAAGGTATCTCCACTTCAACTGGTAGAACTGCTTCCATACCATACACAAGGGAGTACGGGGTTGCCCCGGTCGACGTACGTACTGAGGTACGGTACCCATGCAAAGCGAAAGTCAGCATCTCATGCCAATCCTTGTACGTCACGGCCATTTTCTGCACAATCTTCTTGATATTCTTGTTTGTTGCCTCTACAACACCATTCATCTTTGGTCTGTAAGGAGAAGAATTGTGATGTTCAATCTTGAAATCCTTACACAACTCTTTCATCATCTTGTTATTGAGATTCGAACCATTGTCAGTGATGATTCTCTCAGGAACCCCATAACGACAGATGATTTCTTTCTTGATGAACCGGGCAACCACTTGTTTGGTAACATTAGCATAGGAAGCTGCTTCCACCCATTTGGTGAAGTAATCAATCACGACCAGGATGAAGCGATGTCCATTCGAAGCAGTAGGCTCAATCTTCCCAATCATATCAATGCCCCACATGGCAAACGGCCAAGGCGAGTTCATGACATTCAGAGGGCTTGGTGGTACATGCACCTTATCAGCATAAATTTGACACTTATGGCATTTCCGAGCATACTTGAAACAATCGGATTCCATAGTCATCCAGTAATAACCGGCTCTCAACAATTTCTTGGACATTGCATGACCACCAGCATGGGTACCAAACGAACCTTCATGCACTTCCTGCATCAACATGTCTGCTTCATGTCTATCCACGCATCTGAGCAAGACCATGTCGAAGTTCCTCTTGTACAACACATCATCCTGATTCAAATAAAAGCTTCCAGCTAGCCTTCTCAGGGTTTTCTTATCATTTTTTGACGCACCTTCAGGATACTCCTGAGTCTTGAGGAAGTTCTTGATATCATAATATCACGGCTTCTCATCAATCACAACAGACTCGGCTGCAAACACATACGCAGGCCTCTCGAGTCGATTCACCGCAACATGTGGCACATGATTCCACCAATGAACTTTTATCATGGATGACAACGTAGCCAAGGCATCCGCCATTTGATTCTCATCCCGGGGGACATGGTACAACTTCACCTTCTTGAAGAACGTCAGTATTCTTCTGGTGTAATCTCTATAGGAAATCAAATGCGGCTGGTTCGTATTCCAATCTCCATTGACCTGATTGATCACTAGAGCAGAATCTCCAAAAATGTCAAGCGTTTTGATCCTCAAATCAATGGCTTCTTCTATCCCCATGATACAAGCCTCATACTCAGCTTCATTGTTGGTGACGTCAAAAGTCAATCTAGCAGAGAAAGGTATGTGTGCACCTTTGGGATTAATCAATACTGCCCGCACACCGTTGCCGTTCATATTCACAGCCCCATCAAACATCAGTGTCCACTTGTCATCAGGATCCGGTCCTTCCTCGACAAGAGGCTCTTCGCAATCTTTCATCTTAAGATATATGATGTCTTCATCAGGGAATTCAAACATCATAGGCTGATAATCGTCGATCGGTTGCTCGGCGAGATAGTCTGACAAAACACTGCCTTTGATAGCCTTCTGAGACGTATACTGGATATCATATTCCGTTAAGATCATCTGCCAACGAGCAACGCGCCCGGTGAGAGCCGGCTTCTCAAAGATGTACTTCACTGGATCCATCTTAGAAATCAATAAGGTAGTATGGTTCAACATATACTGCCTCAGTCGGCGAGCAGCCCAGGCCAAAGCACAGCAAGTTTTCTCGAGCAGTGAATATCTTGTTTCACAGTCGGTAAAATTTTTGCTAAGGTAGTATATGGCATGCTCTTTTCGACCAGACTCGTCATGCTGTCCCAGTACACACCCCATCGAACTCTCGGTTACTGATAGGTACATTATCAATGGTCTCCCTGGAACTGGAGGGATCAGGATTGGAGGTTTATGCAAATACTCCTTTATCTTGTCAAAAGCTTTCTGACAGTCATCATTCCACCTGATTACTTGATTCTTTCTTAGCAATTTGAAAATTGGTTCACACGTGGCGGTTAGGTGAGATATGAACCTTGCAATGTAGTTCAACCTCCCTAAAAACCCACGGACTTGCTTTTCCGTTTTCGGTTCAGGCATCTCTTGAATAACTTTGACTTTCGCTGGATCAACCTCAATCCCTTTCTCACTGACAATAAAGCCTAATAGCTTACCGGATCTCACCCCAAACGTACACTTGTTCGGATTCAGCCTCAGCTTGAACTTTCTCAGTCTGTCAAACAACTTCTGCAAATTAACCAGGTGCTCCTCTTCTGTCTGCGACTTCGCAATCATATCATCCACGTATACTTCAATCTCTTTGTGCATCATGTCATGAAAGAGAGTCGTCATAGCCCTCTGATAGGTAGCACCGGAATTCTTCAGCCCAAACGGCACCACCTTATAGCAGAACGTGCCCCAAGGTGTAATGAATGTCGTCTTTTCCATGTCCTCTGGCGCCATTTTAATCTGATTATAGCCCGAGAAACCGTCCATGAAAGAGAATACCGAGGATTGAGCCGTATTATCAACCAATACATCGATGTGAGGTAATGGGAAATCATCTTTCGAACTCGCTCTGTTCAAATCCCGGTAATCGACACACATTCTGACTTTGCCATCCTTCTTCGGCACAGGAACGATGTTGGCCACCCACGGGGGATAACTGGTAACAGCCAGAAAACCCGCATCCCACTGCTTCTGAACTTCTTCCTTGATCTTGACAGCCATATCAGGACTCGTTCTCCGAAGCTTCTGCTTGACTGACGGGCACTCTTCTCTGAGGGGTAGTCGATGCACCACAATGTCTGTATCCAAACCAGGCATATCTTGATATGACCAGGCGAATATCTCCACATATTCTCTCAGCATCTCAATCAGCCTCCTCTTGATAGAGTCCTCTAAAGCAGCCCCAATCTTGATCTCTCTTCTGGCGTCCTCAGTACCCAGATTAACAACCTCCAACTCCTCCTGATGAGGTTGGATGACCCTTTCCTCCTGCTTCAGCAGTCTGACCAATTCTGCAGGGAGTTCACAGTCTTCCTCACTCTCCTCTTCAGCTTGGTAGATGGGAATATCAAAATCATACTGAGCCATAACAAGATTGTTCATAGTGGATTCCGTGAGATCACTTCTGCATGTTAATGCCTTGTTTTAGAAAAAGAGTTCAAGAAAGTCACAAAAAACAAAAACATTGCCATTTTTATTGTTTTTTTTTTAAAAAAAATGAAAACAAAAATAGAAAGACAGGGATCACAAAATTTGATTGCAAAACGTCCTTTATTAATGATAATCATTAAAACATGATGAGGCCCTACAATGAACCACTACGCCTTGGGCAGAACGTAGGGTTTTCATGCAAAATGAAAAAACAAAAGAAAATTACTCTGTCTGAAGAATAACTTGGACCACTTCTTCAGCCGTCCAATTGTTGATAGACTCCCCTGGTGCACACGGGCGAACCCAGTTGTCTAAATCACAGTCGCTGTCACAGTCTTCACTGCCGGTTGCGAAGACGTCGCCATGATTCATCAGCCCAGCGCTGGTGAAGGTACTCGGACCCGCTTGACCATTCTGCTCTGCTTGGAGAGGCTTATAACCAATGCCGAATTTGTCTTCTTTGACAGGCAAGTCCACCATCTTGCCCCAACCCTCAGCTTTGCCGGAATCAACAACCTCCTTGGCTTGCTTGTACGAAGCAATTGAAGCACCTGGCTTCCTCTGATCAGCGTACGCCACTTTCTCAAGAGCCACAGTCTCAAACTCCTGGCATAAGGTTTCGTGGATCTCGCCATCCACCTCGACATACTTGAACGAGGATAGGTGACTCACCAGAATCTCTTCTTCGCCACACACGGTCACAATCTGACCGTTCCAGACATACTTGAGCTTTTGGTGGAGAGTCGACGAGACTGCCCCGGCTGCGTGAATCCACGGACGCCCCAACAAACAACTGTAGGCGGGCTGAATGTCCATAACATAGAAGATTATATCAAAGACCTCCGGACCTATCTTCACCGGCAAGGTAACTTCCCCAAACACATAACGTTTGGATCCGTCGAAAGCACGAACGATCAGGTCACTAGGAGTAAGCACAACTCCTTCCACATCAATCTTCTTCAGAATCTGTTTAGGCAACACATTTAGCGATGACCCGGTGTCTACCAATACGTGAGACAACACTGCCCCCTTGCATTCCATAGTGATATGCAAGACTTTGTTGTGATTGCGACCCTCAGGCGTTAAGTCTAGGTCAGTAAATCCTACACCATGCCTGGTGCTCACATTGGCCATCACACCCTCCAGTTGGTTGACGGAAATCTCTTGAGGTACGTAAGCCATGTTCAGCATCTTCAATAAGGCATTACGATGTGCCTCAGAGCACATCAGCAAAGAGAGTATTGAAATCTTGGACGGAGTCTGATTAAGTTGATCTACAATCTTATAATCACTCTTCTTTATGATCTTCATAAACTCCTCCGCGTCCTTTTCAAATGAACCCTCAGGCACCTCCTTCTGAGCCGATTCCTCGTCGACGACAACCTGCCCTTTGACTTGGCAGAAGCCTCAGCATTAGCATCTCTCAACGGCTGAGGAGCAAACAGTCGTCCACTACGGGTAAAACCTCCTGGTCCACCAACATTGTCCACAACGGGACTCACAACCACATGAGTTTTAACCGGTGCACTGATCGTCACAGGCGCTTGATTTGCTGGCCTTGTCTGATTATCAGCCCTTCTATTGCTGCGGTAGGCATTATTATAACTCCAAGGAACAACCCGACTATCAACCCTTCTGACTGGGGCAACGATTGTAGTAGGAGAACTGGCGGAAACGGGTGCAGAAATGGTAATCGGAGTACCACTCGTAGTAGGCGCATTGACAGCCCTCGTCCCACGTCCTTCTGACGGTTTGAAATAGATCGTGACAGTTGACACTGCCCCACGACCTCTATTATCGGCCCGGCCAAACTGAACACAGCCCTCGTCTACTAGCTTCTGAATACCAGCCCTCAACTGTGAGCAACCATTATCAGATTCTGCACAAGCAATACAACCCTCGTCACAGCCCGGGTGAACACCACTCCTCAACAGACGACCCTTTACCACAAGCAGAGAAGTCTGAATCTCATCAACACTGACAACAAGATTTTCAGCTTCTTCCCCTTCGACACAGTTCACCCTATGCCCACCATGCTGAGGCATATGATTGTTCATGACGTTGGGCACTGGAGCGAAGTTGATCGTCTGGGGCATCGATCAAATCTTGGACTTTGTGCTGGAAAGCCCGACATTTCTCAGTATGGTGCCCTGGTGCCCCGGAGTGAAAGTCACAACGGACGTTGGCGTCGTACCCCGGAGGCAATACTGTAGGCGGAGCCATTGTACGCAACTCAACAAACCCCAACCTGAGTAGTTCGGGCAGCAGTTCGGCGTATGACATGGGAAGCGGATCAAAACGGCGATCAGGCATCCTTTGTCTGGGCTGATACTGACGTTGCTGTTGTTGTTGTTGTGGTTGTTGAACTCTTTGTTGTTGTTGTTGACGAGGTTGAGGTGCCGGGGATTGTCACTGCAGCAACCTGACGGTACTGATTTTTGTTCTGATTTCCTCTGTACACATTCCCTCGGTGTTGTACAGCATTAGTTTCACCTTCTCTACGGCGAGGTGCCCCAGAGAAAGGTTTCTTGGAAGATGAGGAACTAGCATCATTGATCTTTCCAGCCTTGATCAAACTTTCAGTTCTCTCACCACAGATTACCACGTCTGAGAAACTACCGAATGGGCAACTCCCCATCCGGTCCATGAATACTCCTTGTAGCGTGCCAATAAACATATCTGTCAACTCCCTTTCCAGCATAGGGGGTTGAACTCTCGCAGCCAGTTCACGCCACCTCTGGGCGTACTCCTTGAAGCTTTCATTGGATTTCTGACATAGACTCTGCAGCTGAGTCCGGCTCGGTGCCATATCCATGTTGTGCTTGTATTGCCTCAAGAAGGCCTCACCAAGATCCCTCCAACAGCGGATAGAATCTCTCTTCAACTCCATGTACCAGTCCAAAGAAGCCCCAGATAGACTATCTTGGAAAAAGTACATCCACATCTTTTCATCGTCTGTATACGCAGAGATTTTCCGATAATATGCCTGCACGTGAGTGCGAGGGCAAGAAGTACCGTTGTACTTGTCGAAGGACGGTGCTTTGAATTTGTATAGGATCCTCAAGCCTTCCACTAACCCCATATTTGTCACATCAAAACCGAGAGAGTTCTGACATTCCATGGCCCGGATCTTCTCAGCGAGGGCATCAACTTTACGATCTCTCTCATCAACCCTTCCTAGAACGTCTTCGTCTTCACTGAGCAGAGTGAACATATCCTCTTGTCTGTCAACAATCGGAGCCTGATTACGGGCCGGAGCATGGACTACTCTGGCATTGGCGGTCTCTGGAGCAATAGGCTGACCGTTGATTCGAATACCCCTCACTTCATCCCCTACATCATAGTTGTTGATGGGCACAGCCGCAGTAGGGTTGTCATTGATCGGGCCTCCCTCTGGCAGAGCTTGGTTGGCCGGTGGAATTACAGCTTCTTGCCTCTGAACTAGAGCTCGGAGTTCTTCTTGACCTTGTGCAACCCCTTGCATCATATGCATGAACTGGGCCATGTTAGCCCTCATCTCTGCTAACTCAGCTTGCACTTGATCCATGTTCCTTTGATGATTCAGTCTCGTTGAATACCGGTGCGGTCTCTGATCAGCTATCCTGCCTGAACACAGGAATCAAAGTGAGAAGTCACAAACAAGAACACCTGTTATGCAAAATGATATGAGTATGATGCTAATGATGCATATGATGCACATGATATGTTCATCTCTCAGGCATTCAAAGAGCCTGACTCATCCTCAAAAGATGGCAACCTGCAGCAACAAGAGAACAACATACAAGATAAATGAGATCAAAATGAAACACCAACAACCTTATCTATAGATAAGAGCAACAAGCTCATACAACAGAGTCAACAAAGATCCAAATAAACGGAGTACAACAATGAATCCCATCCAACAAGCCTGGAGGTGATTCTCAACATACATATCAAAGATTCAAGCTAAGACAAACGGTCTCCCGGAATGAGAGTCTTCAGGTACTGGCACTGGTCTATCAACAGGGCGCACTCTGAACATTCTGGTAGAGGGGTGATCTTCTCCTTCAGTTGTCTTCTAAGCTCTACAACTTCTCCTCCAAGATGGTTCTCTAATGCCTGTCTCGAGTCAACCTCCTTCTTCAACTGGATGTCTTTGTCTCTGAGTTGCTTCTCCAGGTCTTTGATCTTCTTTTGGTAACTGGCTTCAGCTCTCTGCAGCTTCAAGCACTCCCGGTGTTCTGCATCTAACATGGATTCCATCTCCTCGTAGGATCTCTTCTTGCTTCTCAGTCTGCTAGCATCTTCTCCTTGCACTCCTCTGAGTTGATGAGCCAAGTTCAACCTATCAGCTTTGGCTTTGTACAGCTCCATCTGGGTATCTTGCTCCTTCTCTCTCAACCGGCGATTCTCCATCAGGGCTTGCTTGTAGTGCTCAGCAGGCACACTCTCAGCAAGGACCAAAGGTGGTTGCTCCTGCAACGGCTCCATCCTATCGTAGGGTAGCAACAAAGTTTCCACTCTCTTCTTGACCCAATCAGTGTAATCAGGCATAGCAATGGCAAACTTCTTCCCTAAGACAGATCCATCCTTCACACCAATAGACTTCCAAGCTCTTCCTATCTGCTCCAATCTAGCTGGGTCACTCTGCTTCTCAAAATACACACTTTCAGCTACCTCAGCCTCAAGTGGTTCTCCCTTCAACACGAACCCCAACTGGCGAAGAGAAAGAACTGGATTGTAATTGATGCAACCCTTAGTCCCTATGAGTGGCACATTCCGGAACTCTCCACAGCTCATAACAACATTCCGCACATCCATCCGGTATGACTGCCATCTGATATCATAGGAGGTAAGAGACATAACCCTCTGAGTCCACTTATGCGTGCTCTGAGCATCCACAAAAGGTCCACTGACTGGCAGGAGAGACATGAAGCATCTGAGCAAAAGTGGGAGACAGCATCTGATAGCTCCACCCTTACCATGCCTACTGTGAATGGCATAATAAGTGTCAGCTAACAGAGTAGGAACTGGATTTCCTCCAAGAAAGATAATAACTGCAGCATAGTCCACAAAGTTGGGCATGCTCGGGAACAAGACAATCCCATAGATCATGGCGGCCAACTGAGCATGAAAAGCTTCCCAATTCCCCTTCTCTGCTTCTTCTCTAGCTACCCTCAACAGAAACTTCAAAGGCAAACCCTCAACACCACCACTGGTCTTCCAACTATCACAGACTTCTTTGATACCCAAATGGAGAGCTCGAGCAACGACTCTGAAATCAATTTCCTTAGGCGCATCCAAGAAAGGAACCTGATGCCGGATAGGGACACTCAGCAGAATAGAATACTCCTCAAGAGTAGGCGCCAACTGATAGTCTTGAAAGGTGAAACAATGAAGCTCTGGGTCGTAGAACTGAAGAAGAGTCTGCAACGGTACCGGATCGACTACCATCTTCAACAGCGTCAGAATATCTCCATACTGGTCAACAAACCCCTTCTGGTTACCACTGGTCATAAGGCTACTCAACTCAATCAGAGGCGTCAAAGGCTCACGGTGAAAGCTGTAGGAACAAATCTTCCGCTTCGGCTCTGGGACTGTTGCCATCTCTATCAGTGAACAGACTCTGGAATGTACCTGAGAAATGATATGCATGCAGAGATTAACTTTTCTTTTTTTCTTTTTTTTTCTATTCTTTTTTCTTTTTTTTATTGCGTATTTTTTTGAAAATAAACATGCTATGATGCAAATGATGCAGACACGACTGGCTAGCTGTGCATCTCAGAACGCAGGATCGAAGCTTCGGTTTAAACTCAGAACCCCAAATCCATCTGAAACCCAAAGTCAACTGAGAAACTGTCATCTGAACCCAAAGTCACCAACATGACCACAAGTCACCAACGGTACCTGTAATAATGATCAATCCCTCCCCACTCACAGGTGTCGTCTAGGCCAGGGTAAGGTCGAAAGAAACGCAGCATAAATAACCTTTCGCAGAATATCATCATATACACACCCGAAGTATGCAACGATAATATCCCACCAGGGTCTGAACTGCTCGTGATATCAATGTTCCGCTAAGTGGCGCAATACCACCCGCTTCCCATGAATCACTCTATTCCTAAGTATCCTAGATTTCACTCATGGCCTGGGTATTGGGCCTTTTACCTCAAGTAACTCTCACCCCAACAGAGAGAAACAGACAACCAGCCAGCCAGATGAACAATGAATATGAATGAATGCAAACATAAATGCAAACATAAATGCAAACAATAAATGCAAACAATAAATGCAAACAATAAATAATGAATGCAATAAATAACAACAAAAGCAACCAAAACCCTAACCTAGAGAGCGCTAGGAGAGACTCGCTTAGGGAAGATGGACCAGCAAGAGGTCAACTTCTCTGTCCCCAGCAGAGTCGCCAGCTGTCGCATTACGCGAAAAACCGGCGGGAAACAAGAACAATAGAGCCGCCACCGTGCGTTATTTATCCCAAAAGAGGGAAAGGAAACGCTCGAAGTAAACCTGGAAAAAGCATGGTCTCGCGACCAAAGAGAATGGGATCGGGAGTCGGTTATGCGAAGGGATGGTATTAGCACCCCTACGCATCCGTCGTACTCGACGGGATCCACGCACAAAAGGAAGGAAAATGGTTGCTAAAACACTGCTCATAAACAAACAAACACTGGCTGAAAGAGACACAAGAAAACAAACAAGACTGACTCGGCAGGATATCGCATCCTGGGCCTACTTAGTCTATCAGGCATAGACATCAGAGTCAAAGTAGTTCGAACTAAGGGGGAAAACACATGCTCGCTAGGATGTCGCATCCTATGCATACGTATCTTCTTGGACGAAGAAGAATCAGAGCATTCGTAGCTCGGCTCACGCACACAAATAAAACAGACACAGGAAATCGACTGCCAATCGCTGGGCTTACGTCGAACTCCACACAAAAATGGGCAAACATGGAACCCGAATGCCAATCGCTGGACTTACATCAGCTTCCGAACCAAACACACCCACACTGGAACCCGAATGCCAATCGCTGGACTTATATCAGCTTCCAAGCACACAACAAGAGGATACGGAATGCCAATAGCTGGGCTTACATCCATCTCCTGACACACACAAGACAAAACAAAAAGGGCGCCCGGAGAGATCAGCTCATCTCCTGCCTACGTACCTCATCTGGTATGAGGATCAGGGCGACGTAGTTCCCCTGCGAAGGGACACAAGACTAGCCTAACCAGATAACAGAGGGAGACACAACTAGGGAGACTACGACTCGAGCCTAGATGTTATCATGCATATCATCCCTAAGTTAAGGTTGCTATCTAACTTGCACAGGAAGCAAGCTATCCTAAACATGACTGGCACAGGAAGCAAGCCAAACTAACCCTAACTTGCACTGGAAGCAAGCCAAACTAAAAAAGCACAAACACACAAGCACAAATAGCACACACTATATGCAATTAGTTGGCTCAATCAAGGGTAGGTTTTAGTCGAGGGGTCATATCAACCTCGACAAACAAACCACTGTAACAGGGTAATGTTAGCTCTTAACCCTAACATTGAGAGTTAGGGTGAAGCAGATGAAAGGTGAGTGAAGATGAGACTTCACAGCTCTTATCCCTGGCCTGGGAGAGCTTAAGACAAGAATGTGTGGGTTCAGAAGGTGGGAACCCTTCTACACATATGACTGACACAATGTACAATGATCTTGGGTTAGTATCTGCAATGCATCAACACAGTAGTGTAGGCAAAGCAGATGACACACAGAATAGCAGGGGATGGATTGCACATCCCTGGTATCTGCCAATGCCTCTTCACTTAGGAGGTATTTGGATATGTACAAGGACAAAAGTAATCAAACACAAACATCGCCTCTTAAGGAGGACTTCAGACAGGTGCCTGGCCAAGTAACAGGCCAGGTCTTCCAGACTACATGGAGTTAGGATGTTATACCTCAATGCTCAAGCTATCAAGAAAAGCAAGAGCAAGTTCACAAGGGAACTAAAGCAACTAAAGTACCTGAAAAGAATCCAAGATAATCAGTACTCAACTCAAACAGAAATCAAACAGCAAAGGTTAACAGTTAACTGTACAACTGTACACAAGCAAACAACAGTCAATGCACAAAGGTGCAAGCCATAAGGCACAAGCTTAAGCCTCAAACCCTACAAAATAAACCCAAGTTATTCATCAATAATCAATAGGTCAACTCCAATTGAGTAAGCATCATTAAGCATGGCAATTGTGCCCTTTGACCTGAAACAAAGCTCAAATGTGAGAGCACAAACCACTAGTACAAGACTAGGGTCAAAATGATAGCAAAAAACCAAAACAGAACATGAAACTTATCCAAAATCAAGATCAATCAATTAGGAAGCAAACCCAAGTGGTTTCATGTTCATATCATTAATCAATATCATTTCATGAAGTAAAGAGTATAAAACATACAATTTAGAACCTCAAAGGACCAAACAGAATGGCTCAACTCAAATCAACTCACAAATATTTCAATAAATCACCAAAAAATTCATGATCAAACAGCATCCACAACATGAGCTACACACCAAATTTCAGCTCATTTGGACTAGGGGAAGCAAGTCAATGAAATTCATCAAGTCAACACAAGTTCAAACAAACTCATACAAAGCATCAAAACATGCATCCACTTCAATCAATCATAAAACAGAAAAAAAACATGATAAATGAACCAAATCAAAACCATGGAAAACTTCAAGATGTCTACAATACACATGCCAAATTTCAAGTCCATCCAATAATGCATGAGGATTTCACAAATCATATAAAATCATGTATCACAAGAAGTCAACAATTGGTCAAACAGGGGAGAAAATTTCAATCAAATTGGAAATGCACTCAAAAATTCCAGAAAAACTCACAAGCATTCTCAACATTCATAAGTATCAGCATGCAAAAATTCAGGTCAATTGGAGTTCAATAGGCATGGTAACAAAAATCATCAAATTGGACAAGAATGGTGTGACACAAATTGTCACACCTTTATTCAAAAAAGCATATCTCATCAACCAGCAATGATAAAATCACAAACTCTATACCAAATAATCCCTAAAGGTGTCTAGATTAAGCACAGAAAATTTCAGCCTCATTGGATTAAGCATCATCATTTCACAAGCAAAATGGCATGGAAGGTACAAATTGGATACACATGAACAAACCCAAGGCAATTTAAAAATCCACACGTGCATAAATTCTGGAAAAATCACCATAAAAAACTAGAGATCATGAGGAACACGGTGCAAAAAATCCCATCTCATTTGGACAAATATTCGTTGACTTATGATTTTTGGAAGATCAGCATGTGAAATGAAATAAAAATTGAGAAAGAAAATGAAATTATGGAAATTAAAAGAAATAATGGCAAACTTGTAAATAACACGAACTCTGGCCAAGGCAAAACGATGCGTTTCACTTAAGTGAAACGCAGGCCAATCCGGTGGCGACACATGGCCCAGTACATGCGTAGAAAACGCGAAAACGCATGCAATCAGCGAAGGCACGGATCAATCAAGCTTTCTGGAAACGTTTTTTAGGGTTCTTCGCTTATTCATCCAGTTCATCATCATCATGAACTTTTGTTTACAGAATTTAACAATCAACATACCAATCGATTCATCTTAGCACGCACATCAATAATCCAAACATAATTAAACCTAAATCGTGCTAACATGGAAGAATCGAACAGAATAAGTTTTGACAACCAAACTTCAAATCCAAATATCTCTCTCGATACTTAATGAAAATTCATGATTCAAGTTGCAGTGCAATCAGCATGGCAAGATCTATGATAAGCATATCAACATTTCAACATTAGCAAGGTTCGAATTCCAACCTGATTTGCAGAACAGAGATGGATTCGTGGTGGTTTGGCCTTATAGTGTAGAAACAACACTTCTTTGATGCTCCAGGAGATGAATGAGTGAAGACTTTAGCTCAGCAATGCTCGGTGATGCTTTAAATTCAAACTGCCATGTGAGGATACTCGATGTAACAGTGCTGTTCTAGCTTCAACAGTGATGAATTTATGCTTTAATCCAACTCCAATAGGCTTGTGTATGATGGATCCTTGAAGAACAATGCAAGTTCTATGGAAATTTTTGCAGAAAAATCAAGAGGAAAAGTTGAGAGAGTTTTCACTTTTAGATCTAGATCTGAGTAAGAGTGAATGTTAATGTGTTTTCTGTTTTGATTAACCATTTATACCATTTGTTAATGACCCTTGCTAAACCAGATTAAGCCAAGCCAAGAGGATTAATGAAATGAGTGTTATGGCCAAATTGCTAAATCACCCTCATGTGCATGGGGTGCATGCTACAGTACACGAAAATGGGCTTAAGCACACTCCAAATATGATTTTTAATCAAGTGCAATTGGTAGAAAGTGTAAAAAATGCTTATTTTGAAAGTCACTTTTTTAACTATCCCTTTTTAAATTCAAGTCACTAAAAAAATGCCATTTTGATGTGATGACTTTTGATGAAATGTGATGAAGGATTTGGATAGAACATGTCAAATGTGAGTTGTAGCAAAAAACCTCACTCAATTTGGCCAAATGGTTCAAGAGTTATGCCCCTTTGAAGTTCAAAAATTCTTGATAATGATTTGATCATAACTTGCCAACCACAAATGAGAAATGAGTGTTCTTGGGCTTTTTGGAAAGGTGAGAGAAAGATCTTCAACTTTCATGTTGGACAAAAATTCATTTGAAGCTTGTATGATGATGTAAATTTGAGGAGAAGAACTTTCCATTTTTGGCAGTTTCCAATTACAGGTCACTTACTATTTTTGGAAACCTTTCATCTGACCTCAAATTCTTCAATCTTGATCTTTGAAATGTCAAATGAGACTTGTATGGACATGAATGAGGCCTTTCAAACCATCTCCCACCTTCAAATCCTTGATTTCAGGCACAGTTGACCACAGTTGACTTTCTAGGGTTTCTGGTGGATTGAACAATGACTGATGACTTCTGAGCACCCAATCTTTGACCAAACCACTTCAAAAGGACCCCTAGGTCATGTGAACATGTTGAACCAACCCTAGGGCTTTGCTTCCTTGAGAAATGCACTTGCTTGCTTGATTAACTGATCCTCCTAACCAGTTGACCTAATCTTGTCTGATGGCTTGCACTTGGGCAAAGGACAATGCAATGCTATGCAGTGGACTATGTTATGTTAATGACCTAATATGAAATGAATGTACAAAATGGTAGGTGCAAATTTGAGGTGCTACAATATGGTGAAAATTGTAGGAGATAGGGTCTAGGGAGACCCAGTTTTGATCAGATGAATTCATCTAGCCAACCACCATCAACCAACTTTCTAACTTCCAATTCTCTTGACTTTCTTGGCTCATGGTAGATCATATATGCATAAGATTATGAAATTTGAAATTTCCATTGAGAAATTTGATCAATTGGTGAGATAGCTTGTTGGAGAAGTTACTCAAGATACCCAGTCAAACTAGGGTTTCCAAGGCAAATCACCTTCAAACTCTTGAAGAAAACTTGATCAATATAACATGTAGAGAACATTTGGACTCATATATGATGCTCATAACCATTTTTGTATCAATTCTTGGTTGTGCTCTTTGTTCATGAGGGTCTCAAACCCTAGATGTGATCAATGAATCAATGAGATCATACCCTACCTAAAAAAGAGTTAGATAGATACAAAGACATATTTTTGGTATTTTGGTTAGTAAAATGATAATATACAAGTATGATATAATCACAAGGTGCTTGGTTATCTCTCCCAAAACAAACCCAATGGAAGAGGGGTAAGGAGAATGCCAAGGTGTGATCCCAATGCTAATGATTATGATGAAATTGTATGAGGGATCTTAGGGTCAAAATTGGGGTCTTACAGTGTGGACGCTTTTGAAGCTATCTTTGTGTTGCTTATTTATGGATTAGCTTTGTTCCCTAACATTGACGATTTTGTTGATGTTAACGCCATTAGACTTTTCTTGATTGGGAATCCTGTGCATACTTTGTTGGGTTATATGTATTTTTCTATTTGCATCTAAGGATCTTTAAAGGTGGTGGAACTATTGTCTGTTGCATTCCTCTTCTGTACAAGTGGTTTATTTTGCACTTGCCTCAGACACCTGCTTTTGTGGAGAACAAACAATGTCTACGGTGGTGTCATAGACTTATGTCTCTCACTAATGATTATATGGTTTGGTATGATCCTTCTTTGAGCAATTTGGAGATTATTGACTATTATGGTGAATTCTCTAATGTGCCTCTCATCGATAACTTGGGTTCCCCTTGAGAGACAAACCTAATAACACTTTGTCAGAAGGTCTTTTCTATCAATAGGGTAAAGATCCCCAACATTTGAAGCAGAAGATCGTGCATGCTTGGCATAATGTGCATAGGAAAGGAATATCCGAGCTTGGTTCGTGCAATTGTGTAGCTTTGGAAGCTTACACTACTTGGGTGAAGAAAAGAGCTTTGGAGTTAAATATGCCTTATCCTTACGAAATACCTATGTCTATGGTTGTGGTTGAGCCATTAACTCTCCCTAACCAAGATGTAGAGGAGTTGGAAGACGCACTTGTTAAGATGAAGCAAGAGAAGGATATGTGGGAAGAGCGTTTCCATGCTTTGAGCAAGAAGTATGGGGAGTTGCAGTTAGAGTATAAGGACAAACATGCACTTATTGAGCTACTTGAAGACCGAGTGACAAAGAGACAGAGAGAGTTGGAGGTTTCATCCTCTAGTATGCCTCAACCTTCCGTCGCTTGGAAGAAGATTGTTGACCAACTTGTCTTCGAGAAGACTCAGATGAAGGCTTCTTTTGAGACCGAGATTCGACGCATTCGAAGAAAGTACGCTCCTACAGCCAGATCTTCTGACATTGTTGTTAGGGATCCTTAGGATGACTAGTCTCCTTTTCTCTTGTATTTTTCATTCGGTTTCTGAAAATTGTACTCGGTGTAATCCTTCCAATTTAATAAATAAAAGAGATTTTTGGTCATATCAAATTATTGCAATTATTGTTAAAAAATGTATATATTCGCAAATAATATAGTAAGTTCCTTGAAAAATTAAAATTAAAAATAAACAACCATTGCATTTCATGCATCATTTGCATAAGCAGGTTTCTCTTTCGCCAGATGTCTCATTGGTGTTTTTTATGTGCTTCAGCCAAGCTGACTCATCGGTACAACACTCGCGCCAATCACTCCAGAATCATGGAACATCTTGAGCAAGAGAATAGAGAGCTAAAGGACGAGATCACTCAACTCACTGCCATGATGGAGTCAGTGCTAGATGCTCATAGCCAGTCTTCTCCAACACCAGCAACTCCTCCTCCTCAGAGGACTGTTATTTCAGAGATGGCGACCTATATCATGCCTGCTGCTACCGCTTATTTTGCGCCTGCCATGCCTGTCAGATTCCCGTGGGGAATGCCGCCGAACTTCATGCCTGAAGGCTTTGAGCCTACCTTTGCTTCTATGTCGGCATCTAGCCCGGTCCTGTCTGTGCCACCTCCCGTAGTGCATACCTTACCTCGTGTAGAAGATACCATTTATCATTCCGAGCCATCTGAGGGCCCAAATGTTTATGAGAAAATGGATGAAATGAAGGACCAATTTCTGGAGCTGCGCAAGGAGTTGAAGACATTAATAGGAAAGGACCTGTTTGGAAAGAGTGCTACTGAATTATGTCTGGTGCTGAATGTGAAGATTCCGGTGAAGTTCAAAGTGCCTAACTTTGAAAAATACAGAGGGAACACATGTCCTCTAAATCATTTGGTGATGTATGCTCGCAAAATTTCTACCCAAACTGACAAGGATATGCTGTTAAGCCACTACTTCCAAGACAGTCTGACCGGTGCGGCGCTCAGATGGTATATGGGGTTGGACAGTGCAAGCATTCGCACTTTCAACGATTTGGGAGAAGCTTTTGTCAAACAGTATAAGTATAATATGGATATGGCGCCTGATAGAGACCAGTTGAGGTCCATGTCTCAGAAGGATAAGGAGACATTCAAAGAATATGCACAGAGATGGAGAGAGTTAGCTGCTCAAATCACTCCTCTTTTAGAGGAGAAGGAGATGACAAAGATCTTTTTGAAGACCCTGAGTTCATTTTACTATGAGCGTATGATCGCCAGTTCCCCTAGTGACTTTACCGAAATGGTAAATATGGGGATGAGGCTTGAAGAAGGTGTCCGAGAAGGACGATTGTCAAAGGAGGAGGCATCATCAAGTAAGAGTTATGGCAGTAGCTTCGGGAAGAAGAAAGACAGCAAATCCAACGCAATTTCCAATGGGAGGCAGAGGAGGCTTCAGATCAGAAGGAATCAACCACCCTGTCAACACCATCATCAAGTATCCTCTGTAATTCCTGTATTTGCCGCAAGTCAATCAACATCAATTCAACAACAACAACATCAATAACAACAATCACAGCAACGAACAAACACCTACAATAACAAGAATACCAATAATCATCAGCAACAAACTTTCGAGAGGAAGAAGGTCTCTTTCGACCCAATTCCTATGACCTATGCAGAGCTTTATCCCTCGTTGGTTCTCAAGAACCTACTCCAACCTAGATGTCCGCCACAAATTCCTGAACCACTCCCATGGTGGTACAAGCCTGACCTCCGTTGTGCTTTTCATCAAGGAGCACCCGAACATGATATTGAGAACTGTTATCCGCTCAAATACGAAGTTCAAAAGCTAGTGAAAAGTGGAATGGTGTCCTTTGAGGACCTCACACCTAATGTGAAAGCAAACTGTAGCGGTAAATTCATGATCATCAAGCTATGGATAAGCAAGACATCAAATAACAAGAGTCGCCACCGTGCTTTTATTGTTTCCAAGGGAAAAGGGAAAAGTACAAACAAAACCCAAAAGTAAGAAGTTTTTAAATCAAAACTAATAAAATGTCAGAGATTACAGGTAAGGGGGTTGGTTACACAGAGGGAAGGCGTTAGCACCCAAAGTGTCATAGGTACTCCTATGGAGCCCTTTTTTGTGTGTATATGTATTTTGTACAAAGTGATTTTTACAAACAAATAGAATGGGGGGATGAGAAAATAATTCATTAATTATATTTTTGTGTTTGACAAGACCTTCGGACTTGTGCCTATGTACCAACATAAAAATGAGGGATCAAAACCTCATAGTTTGTGGTATAAATTTCAAAGTGGATGCATTGTTTCAAAAAAATTAAGTTTGAAAGACACAAAGGCCTAAAAATGGTTTGAATGAGTTAGTTCTTTTTGGATTTTTGAAAGTTTAGGTCAATTATAATTAAGTCTATTTACAAGTTTGATTAAGAAAAGAAGTTTGAAAATGCAATGGCATAAGGCCAAAGTTTCTAGTTTGCAAAGTGGTCAAAGTTTAGAACAAAACTAGTTCAAGCAAAGAAGACTTTTTAAAAGGAGGGAGATATTTTGAAATTAAAGAAGTGGGGAGGAGATGAAGAGACTAATCTTATGCACAAAATTAAAAGTTAAGAGTTGAAAAGATCTGACCAATGGGTAGCAATCCAACAGACAAGAATGTCATATAGAAACCCAAATTCCCTTGGACATTTAGAATCAAGCAACACACAATGCATAGTATATCAATATTGAAGAGCAAGGTATCAAATAAACATAACCCCATCCAAGCTTTAACCACTCCACGATCTCCTTCAAATTTGCCCATGCAGCAGATGAATTCCACAAGTCACAGGTTCAAAATAACAACTTCACAATGATCATGTAAGCAGATGAACTCAAAGGGATCTTCAAAGATGCATCATATGAAATTTGAAATTTCAAGTACTTGGTTTCACAAAAGTTGGCATTGGCCAAGTCCTTTAGCATAGGAATGTTGCCTAAATTCTAAGTCCAATTGTCCAAGATCAAGTCAACAGTCCACACAAAAGTTTTTTAGGGTTTTTGTTGTCATTATGTACATTTATGGTGAAAGACCATACAAACAAACAAAATATACACAAGCAAGATATATCACACAATATGGTCCAAATAGACAAAGTGAAAATGACATTAACATAAACAATTAGAATGGTATGAATATTGGCAAATGAATATAGTCTTGAAATTAAATGACATTAAAGTAAATGGCTTGAAATTAAATGTTAGTTGTTAATGAGTTAGAAGTTAGTATTGTTTTACTTTTGCTTTTTATTTTAAATCATTCTTTGGAGAACACTCAAACCACTTATCACAAGCATGGATCCCGTAACCAAGACATCTTCCAAAGGAAGGAAAAAATGCCAAGTTTCCACATAATACCATGAAAGAGGGGAGACTTACAATCTCACTAACTAGAATGCTATGCGTTTTGTGTCAAAAATTTAGCGCTATGTTAAGCAATCGTAATTGGACTTATGTAGAAGTCACAACTATTTGAGACCGGGCAAAAGAATTTTGGTGTTAATGCATGTTAGAGACATAGTATAATGGACTATGCTCCTGAAACATACCACACACAAAAAGAATATGCAAAAGAGGTGGCTTAATCTCATCCATACTTATGTTGATTTTGCAATCAACTAGCCTTAGGATTTAGAGATATCATAGGCCAAATGAAATGGATGCATAAAGAAGGGGAATTAGATGAAAAGGGATGGGAATGGATCATAACTCAAATTGGTTAAAGGAGGACTTTTACCAGGTTAATATCATTCATTCATTTTGGGAGATGGAATGTACATTCCATCAATCTCCTAAATCCAATGATATTAACCTAGCAAAGTCAAATCAACCTTGACCAAGGCTCAACAACACAAGTCAAACTTACACAAACCATCACAAGAGGTCAACACAATTATTTGGCATTTATTCAAATTAAAAATACTAAAAATAATGCATTAATTTAAATATGGTTTGTCAAATTCCTAAAACCTCATCAAAACACCAAAGAAATGACCATGAAATTTATCATAGGTCAAACAAGGTCAAAGGACCTTGGATTTTTTTTATAGAATTTTTAGAGACTTAAAAGTATTTTTAAATAATTAAAAACATTCACAAAATCAATTAAATCATGAAAAATATTAATAATGATCCTAAAAATAATTTTAATTCAAAATATGAAAGAGGAATTCATCTATATTTTTTTGGTGAAACTCTCATATTTTTTGGATCAATATTAAAATTGATATGAATTAATGAAAATTAAATTAAATAAAACAAAAATCAAAAAAATCAAAAATACGTGGACCACTTGATCTCCCTCATTAATTGAGATGGAAGATCAAGTGGATCAGTGCGCGCGTTCCATGATGTACTGCAGTCAACGCGGCGTAGGCTTGGTATTCAGAAGCAACGCGTGAGATTAAAACATTTTAAAAGAGATCAATGGCTTAGAACTTATCCAGCACACCACCGGCGCTGGACCTCCGGTCACCTTCTCAGGCGAGGTCCACCGGACTGGTTCACTCATCACCATTAAGAAAATGAAAAAGGAGGACATGATATGAAAGAAAAAATGGCGTAGAGCACGAATCTGACCTCAATTTCAACTAACTCCAATTATATAGAAAGATATGAGGAGTTGAATTTTGAGGTGTGTCAACTGAGTTGCTTCGATTTGACCTCAAAGCAACTCAATCTTCTTGCCTACATTGGTAGGACTTCAGACAATCAAAGATCTAAGAGAATTGATGAGAATTGAGTGAGAATCAAAGAGAAGAAGTTTTCTGAAATTTACCTTCAATGCCGTGCAGAAATGGATCTTGCTTGCTTTAACCTTGATCTGATCACACTTGAGAAGCTTGCAGGAGAGGTTTGGCAATGGTACAAAGCTTTGGATCCTGGAGTTTTTGAATCTCCAAACAGTGAGATTCAAACTCAATTTTAAAGTTGAAAATTCTCAGGTTTTCATTTGAATGGTGAGGGTTTCAATTGGGGGGCAAAGCTGGCGCGCAAGGTGTCTTTGAATTGAGCTTCAAGGGCCTGTATTTATAGTATTTGGGACTGATATTTGCACACTTGAAAAATTGCTAAATTTGGACATTTCATGCACAAGCTTGCATGGGCGTGTACAGACCCATGAAGCAATCCAATTTTATCCACTTGCAACTGTTCTGAAGTTCAAACCATGCTTGGATGTCAAGGCAATGTGAAATGGGATTTTTGGCATTTGATTTCTTCCAATCATGCAATCTTGTTAAAGCCATGCGAAACCCTAGCAAACCTTATCCAAAATGCATGAAATTGAGTTCTTTAGAAAGCTTAGATCAAGGGGAACAACTTTGATGTTGGACACTTTTCCATTTGGAACTTGGATCATGGTGATTTTTGAGGTGGAAGTTTGGAAATGTCAACATGTTGAAATTTTTTCTAAGTGTTAAGTCATATATCTCAATATTCCATCTTAATATACTTTTTATGTGAGCTTCAAATGAGAAACGTGTCTTCATAAAAGTTGTAGCTCTTTCAAAAACCTTAAAAATGGTCACCAATTTCATGTAATTTGGATTTATAATGATAGATGTATGCATTTTTGAAGTTTGGACAAATCACTTGTTCAATGGTATAGGTCAAAAATGACCTATACTGTAACCTCATATCACATGCTCATAAAAGTTGAATTGGCTCTTACTCCAAACATAAAGGTTGAATTATACATCTTGAATTTGATTTTGCAACTTGGAAATATTTCATCTCATAAAAATTGAGCAAGTTATGACCTTAGGAAGTTGACTTTCAAATTAGGGTTTAGACAAAATAACCTATAATGTTTTAACATAGAAAATGATCTTCCAAGCAAAAATAGCTCTAGGTCTCAACATGAAAGTTGTTTGGAATGTCATTTAGAGTAACCTTTATCTTGGAATCATTTTCATATGGTGAAAATTGTAGGAGATAGGGTCTAGGGAGACCCAGTTTTGATGAGATGAATTCATCTGGCCAACCACCATCAACCAACTTGCTAACCTTCAATTCTCTTGACTTTTTAGGCTCATGGTACATCATATATGCATAAGATGATGAATTTTGTCAGCTGGGGAACATACAGCGTCACCGCCAGGGATTTGCTGCTGAACAGACAAAAGATCCGATGTAGAGGAAACTTTACTAGGGAATCCAATACGGATAAGATCCGTCGTAGAAGGAACTCTACTGAGGAACTTATCAAGGGATGATATGAAACTCTGTGGGGAACAACCACCAAACAGGAGTTCTAATAATCAAAACAAAACCTTCTCATCCGCTGGAGAGACATCTCAGCTAAGGGGAGAGAGAACCGATTGCTCCGCTGGGGATGGACACAACATCTTCACCACCAGCTCTACTAGGAGGGAATTTTCCAATAAGGAGGGGAAAACAAATTATCAGGCTCTGATTAGGCAACTCCACTGGGGATAGACTGTAGGCGATCCAACCACGGACAGTCTGCTATGAGCAACCCTACTGAGGATGAGTTGTAAGCAAACTTGCTGAGGAGAGACTGCGAGCCAACCTGCTGGGGATAACTACAAGTATCTCCGGAGGAACTTTCTTGGCTGAATTCTCCATCAACACGCGCCATGCTAGGGACGAAAAGGAGAATAAACCCTTCACCAGCTGCTCTAAGCAAATACTGCTGAGGAGATATCTGAAAGATAGTCATGCAGGGAACACATGCTCACTCTGATGAGGACTTCTACTCATGCTAGGAATTCCTGCTCACTCTGCTGGAGATTTCCATTTATGCTGGGGGAAGACCAACTTCCTCATGAATAGATAGCATATCAACTTTTATCAATATATAAGGGATTTTAGGTCAGTCCACTCAAGGGATGACAACCATATAATTGATAAAACACAAATACTAGACTCATACTCCCTAGGGAGTTAAGGATGTTTGAGATAGAGGTATACACATCTCTAAAAAGATCGGGATTTGATGACGTATCACCCTCTCTGTGCTCGCAGGGGGAGACAACCTGAAAGATGATGAAGAGGATACAATCATGCCAGAATATGAACAAATGTCTTACCCTTTTGGAGATCGTACTATCGTTGGGAGAGCACTGAAGACATTCCATTTATCCTTTCAGTCATTGTGAATGTTCACTTTGTTTAAAAACAGTTTATAAAAACTTTATTTGTTTAAAACAATGATATTTATCAATTAAAATATGTAAACATTTGTTAAGCAGAAACAAATAAGAGTGTAAAGAATTGGATAAAGGCTCAAATTTATTTGATAGAATGGTAGTCCGCGAATGGCGAGACTCCATGGATCTTTATAAATTTGAAATTGGTGATAGATATTGGAAAAAGGCTACATTGAACATAATGACCATTTCTCCACTAACTTTGAATCCAATGCATTCGAAGCTTCGGTTGGCGATGTCTGAGTGAGAATCTTTGATAGATGACCATTTGTAGAACAAAGTCTTGTCAGGATGTAGTTACTTGCCAAATCCCTAATTTTTGCCTAGATTGCCCCAGGGTGAGGTACTCAATCTAGCGGGATATATATATTCATTTTTTTTTCATGTCTCTAACTTTTTCCTGGACCGCCCTTTCGGGTTTTTAATCCACCGAGACGCTCATTTTTGCCTAAGTCGCCCTTTCGGGTTTTGAACTTAGCAAGCTATTCTGTTTATATTTTAGGCGAAGTATTTCTTGACTGCATCTGAATTCACAGGACGAGTGAAATCCTCCCCATCCATAGTTGTAAGCATCAAAGCACCGCCTGAAAAGGCTCTCTTGACAACATATAGACCTTCATAGTTTGGATTCCACTTGCCCCTGGAATCGGGTGCGAAAGACAAAACTTTCTTGAGCACGAGGTCACCTTCTCGGAACACACGAGGTTTGACCTTCTTATCAAAGGCTTTCTTCATCCTTTGCTGATACATCTGACCATGGCACATGGCAATTAATCTCTTCTCTTCAATCAAATTCAGTTGGTCATAACGACTCTGAACCCATTCAGCCTCAGTCAACTTGGCTTCCATCAAGACTCTCATTGATGGGATCTCAACCTCCACGGGGAGCACAACCTCCATGCCATATACAAGAGAGAAAGAGGTTGCCCCTGTTGAAGTGCGGACAGATGTTCGATAACCATGCAAAGCAAATGGCAGCATCTCATGCCAATCTTTGTACGTAACAACCATCTTCTGAAAAATCTCTTGATGTTCTTGTTAGCAGCTTCAACAACCCCATTCATCTTGGGTATATAGGGAGAAGAATTAAGATGTGCAATCTTGAACTCGCTACACAGTTCTTTCATCATCTTGTTGTTCAAGTTAGATCCATTATCAGTAATGATCTTGTCTGGAACACCATAACGGTATATGAGTTGATTCTTGATAAACTTCACAACCACCTGCCTGGTCACGTTCGCATATGATGCCGCTTCAACCCACTTGGTGAAGTAATCAATTGCTACGAGAATAAAATGGTGATCGTTCAACGCCTTTGGCTCTATCATGCCAATCATGTCAATCCCCCACATAGAGAAAGCCCATGGTGAGGGAATACCATTCAGAAGTGTCGGGGGAATATGAATCTTATCCGCATAAATCTGACACTTGTGGCATTTCTTCAAATTTGCAGCAGTCAGACTCCATTGTCAGCCAATAGTATCCTGCTCTCAACATCTTTGCCATGGCATGTCCATTGGAATGAGTACCAAATGAACCCTCATGGACTTCAGTCATTAACAAGTCTGCTTCGTGTCTATCCATGCATCTGAGCAGAACCATGTCAAAATTCCTCTTATAAAGCACATCACCATTGAGGTAGAAACTGCCAGATAATCTCCTCAAAGTCTTGTTATCTTTAACAGATGCCCCAGGCGGGTAAATCTGACTTTGAAGAAAGCAATTGATGTCGTAATACCATGGCTTATCATCTTTCGCTTCTTCAATTGAAAATACATGAGCTGGTCTATCCAAGCGCATCAAAGTGATATTGGGGACTTCATTCCAATATTTCACCATAATTATTGAAGCAAGCGTAGCAAGAGCATTTGCCATCCGATTCTTATCTCGAGGAATATGATGGAAATTAACCTTAGCAAAGAAGGTTGAAATCCTCCTCGCATAATCTCTGCATGGGATGAGGCCAGGCTGATTCGTCTCCCATTCATTCTTAATCTGATTAACAACAAGGGCCAAATCACTATAAAAATCAAGATGTTTGATCCTAAGATCAATACACTCTTCCAAACCCATAATACATGCCTCATACTCCGCCATATTGTTCGTGCATATGAAAGTTAGCCTTGCTGTGAAAGGAAAATTTGTGCCTTGAGGAGTAATAATCACTGCCCCAATACCATTTCAATATTGATTAACAGCGCCATCGAACACAATGCCCCATCGGGAACCAGGCTCTGGCCCTTCATCGAGCGTAGGCTCATCACAATCTTTCATTTTCAAATACAGAATCTCCTCATTAGGGAAGTCGTACTACACAAACTGATAATCTTCAATTGGTTGATGTGCCAAATGGTCAACCAAGATACTACCTTTAATAGCTTTTTGAGCTCGATACTCAATATCATACTCAGATAGCAGCATCTGCCAACGGGAAATCCTCCCATTTAAAGCAGGCTTCTCAAAGATATACTTGATTGGATCCATTTTGGATATCAACCAAGTCGTATGATTTAACATATACTGGCGTAAGCGCTTAGCAGCCCAAGCCAAAGCACATCATGTCTTCTCAAGCATTGAGTACCGAGACTCACAATCAGTGAACTTCTTACTCAAGTAATATATGGCATATTCTTTCTTCCCTGATTCATCTTGCTGACCAAGAACACAACCCATGGAGTCATCAAGAACTATTAAGTACATAATCAAGGGTCTCCCTTCAACAAGCGGAGACAGAATCGGAGGTTCAGATAGATACTCTTTGATACTGTCAAAGGCCTTCTGGTAATCCTCGGTCCAATCATGACTCTGATTATTTCGGAGGAGCTTGAATATAGGCGCACATGTGGCAGTCATGTGGGATATAAATCTTGAAATATAATTCAAGCGGTCAAGAAAACCTCGGACTTGCTTCTCAGTTTTGGGCGCAGACATCTCTTGTATTTCCTTGACCTTGGCAGGATCAACTTCAATACCTCTCTCGCTGACAATAAAGCCCAATAACTTGCCGGAATGGACTCCAAATGTACACTTGTTCAGATTCAAGCGGAGTTTGTACTTCCTCACACGCTGGAAAAGCTTCAACAAGTGCTCTACATGTTCAATTTCCGTTCTCGACTTTGCAATCATATCATCAACATATACCTCGATCTCCTTATGCATCATATCATGAAACAAGGTAGTTATAGCTTGTTGATACGTGGCTCCAGCGTTCTTCAAACCGAAGGGCATCACTCAATAACAGAATGTTCCCTAAGGTGTAATGAATGTTGTCTTCTCCATATCCTCAGGTGCTATTTTAATCTGATTATAACCGGAAAATCCGTCCATAAATGAGAAGACACTGAATTTAGCTGTATTATCTACCAACATATCAATGTGTGGTAGAGGAAAATCATCTTTTGGACTAGCTTTATTCAAGTCTCTATAGTCAACACACATTTGGACTTTTCCATCTTTCTTAGGCACAGGCACAATATTGGACACCCATTGAGGATATGTAGAAGTCACCAGAAACCCCACATCAATTTGCTTATGAACTTCTTCTTTAATCTTCACTGCCATATCAGGATGAGTTCTTCTGAGCTTCTGCTTCACATGCACACACTCAGGCTTTAACGACAAGAAATGTTGCATGATATCAGTGTCTAGACCAGGCATGTCTTCATACGACCAGGCAAAGATGTCGACATATTCTCGTAGCAACTCAATCAACGCGTTCTTCACAGACTCTTCCAGGAGTGCCCCAATCTTCACTTCGCGAACACAATCTTCAGACCCCAAGTTGATTGTTTCCAGATTCTCAAGATGTGGCTGAATGATCTTCTCCTCGTGCTCAAGAAGACAGGTAATCTCATCAGAAATCTCTTCAACATCATCTTCTTCGACCTCAAATACAGGGAACTCAAAGTTGGGAGATCGTGTCGGATCATTATGTTTAATGGGTCTGATCAACCTGCATAATGATTTTGAGTTATAAAAGAGATTTCAGAATTCAAGCAAGGAAAATCATTATGCAGATGAAAAGATTGATTTTATTCTCTTTTTAGGGTTTTTTGGTGATCACCAATTTCATGCAAAAAGCAATAAAGCAAAATAATTTGGAAAAACAAACATTTAACATGTAATTTTTTTTGAAAGAATATCATTGTATTAATATGTGCCAACAATGTCATCACTTCTCCTTTTGGCATGGGAGAAGGGTTTTAAAACAAAATGAACATATTATGTGACTTGTGGATAACTGTTGGAACATCAACAGCGACCCAATTATTGCAGACTCCTCTAGGGATGACAAAGTTGCCAAAATCTTCCTCTTCATCATCTTCCACTATGGCAGCAACCTCTTGATCTTCAACAGTATGGATGAAACCACCACTCTGGAACAACCCACGCTCGTTGGAAATGCCTGAAGAATACCCTATGCCATCCCGGGATTTATTATCTTCCAGCTTAATCGTTTGTCCTAAACCAGTAGTTGCACCATGCTCAATGGCCAACTTCGCATCATTGTAGGAAGAAAATGAAGAAAGTCCTTTCCTTGAAGGCTCAGCAATAGACAAGGCTTGGAACAGAGTCCCAACCTCATCCTCAGCGTCTATATAGGAAAAGGAAGATAAATGGCTAACCAAGAGATCCTGCTCTCCCCCTATCACCACCAACTTTTTGTTTTTCACAAACTTCAACTTCTGGTGTAGGGTGGATGTCACATCGCCTGCCTCGTGAATCCATGGTTTGCCAAGCAAACAGTTGTATGATGGATGGATATCCATGACCTGGAAAGTGATCTGGAAATCACTAGGTCCAATCTTGATCGGGAGTTCTACTTCGCCAATCACAGTTTTCCTTGATCCATCAAAAGCTTTCACTACCACTCCATTCTGCCTCATGGGAGGCCCCTGGTAAAAAAGTTTGGCCAGAGTAGATTTTGGCAACACATTAAGCGATGATCATGTGTCTACCAACACATTAGACAGGGCATCATCCTTGTAGTTCATTGAAATGTGTAGAGCCAAATTGTGGTCTTTTCCCTCCTCGGGAAGATCAGCATCTCAAAAGCTCAAATTGTTACAAGCAGTTATGTTTGCAACAATGCTATCAAACTATTCAATAGTGACATCGTGATCCACGTATGCCACGTCCAACACCCTTTGCAAAGCTTCGCGGTGTGGCTCGGAATTCATCAGCAAAGATAAAACAGATATCTTTGATGGAGTTTGTAGCAGTTGATCAACAACGTTCTACTCGCTCCTCTTGATGAGCCTCAACATCTCATCATAGTCCTCTTTCAGAATGACATGCTGGCCAACCAGGACAGGAGCTTTGGCTGATTTATCAATAATAGCAAGGTCAACACCCTTCACAACAAGTGCCAAATTCGAAGAAGAAGAAGTCCCCACAAGGACCGGCAGGATTCACAACAGCAGTTCTTCTTACGTCATCTTGGGGTTTCGGCATCACCGAGAAAACACGACCACTGCGGGTCACACCACTGACATCAGAAATGCTCACTATGGAAGTTGAGGGCAACGACACCTCCTTTCCATCTTCTAGCATTACTGCGTTATATCTGTAAGGCACTGCTTTATCTAATGAATACGGGACAGGACCCGCTGGCTTAATCACAAGAATAGGAGAAACCTTCTTCTTGTTGCCATCATATTTGACAACAACGGGTTCTGGTATTCTAAAAATAGGATATATAACATCAACTTCATCCTCATTGCGATTCTAAAGTATCTCGATCATACCCTGATCCAGCATCTCTTGGATGTCCTTCCTGACTTGTCGGCATCCTCGTTAGTTGACAGTGCACACCTGGCACCTGTCATGGTCATGCTCGTAATGACTGTATCCACATAACAGTCTGTGCATCTCGACCAAAGATTGCCTGATATCATTGACATACAGGACTTTATATTCGCTAGGGCAACCCTGGACCATATTCGCAGCAGCTTTCCCATGCTCAGACAATGGGTTTTTCTTGACGTTAGGACCTACGTCCTCGAAAAAAAATCCCACTTCTCACAAGGTCTTGCACCTTGGTCTTCAGGGGATAGCAATTCTCCACATCATGTCCGGGAGCACCGAAATGATATACACAGTGTAGCTCAGGCTTGTATTGTTGGTGTAAGCCCTAGAGGCCAATACTTTTGGTACTTGTATCGAATTATTTATTAATAATAAAAGGATTTTTCTTTATTATGTTTGTTTAATAAAGTCCCTAGAATAGCTAGTCCGTTTAATGTATCAAGTATGACTTAATCATGAGATCACGTTAAACATAAGGACACTATTCTTAAAGTATCCGTAGTCGAGCTTTATTGTGAAGTGGGATAACATTAAAGCATGAAGACTATTATGTTTATAGACTGATGATCACATCTCATGGATCATGGATAAGGAGTTATCAAGTCTCAAACATAGGTATGAATATTAAGAGTAATATTTATACTGGATTGACCCGCTATGAGAATACTATATAGAATGTTATGCAAAGTGTCATAAGTTATTCTCATGGTGATAATGGTGTATACCACCCTTTGACCTGAAACCACTATGGACCCTAGATGTAGAGTCGAGTGCTTTATTGCTGATTAAACGTTGTCCGTAACTGGATGACCATAAGGACAGTTGATGGGTACTCCACGACGCATGCTAAGGGACATGAGTGACCTAGATAGAATTTGTCCATCCTGCGTAACAGGATAAATGTCTATGGGCCCAATATTGAACTGGACAAGGATGACACGGTCTATGCCTTGTGTTCAATATAGACATAAGGGCAAAAGGGTAATTATACACATAATTATTATCACAGAAGGATTTGTCAGATCACATGACATTTTCGTGTCTTGGGTAGCAGTGATGTGTTGCTAGATACCGCTCACTGTTTATTATGTTAAATACGTGATTTAATATAATTACCAATGCCGCGAAAACCTATAGGGTCACACACAAAGGACGGATTGATGAGAGATAGAGTAATTAAGGAATATCGTAATGTATAGTGCCATTAAGTGAATTATAGAACATCGTAAGGTACGGTGTACTTAAGTAGAATAAGAAATATGGTAAGGTACCACGAGCTTAAGTGATTTTGGCATATTATAAGATATGGGCCATATACACTTAAGTGGACTCTTTAGCTTGCAGCCCACACAAGTGGTTCTATAAATAGAACCACTTGGGTAGAAGCATTGTCACTCTTGCAATTTTGTTTCTCTCTCTCTCTCACTCAAAGTCTTCATTCGTAGCAGCTAGCACTGAGATTGAAGGAATCCGTTCGTGTGGACTGAGTAGAGGCGTTGTCATCGTTCAACGTTCGTGATCGCCATAAGAGGTAACGATTCTATCACTGATCATGCCCATTTGTAAGGATCATTAAAGGAGAAATTTTTAATTCCGCTGCGTTTTGGATCGCAATTCTCCTTCAGTGGTATCAAAGCCACTTACGAAACCATGAATCTGATAACTGTTTTTTCTATAATAATACAATTAAAGACAAAATGAATCAAAGAATAAACGAGTAATTAAATCGAGATCGATCAAGTTTTATATATGATATAAGTAATCCTGATGCAAAATACGGTATATATGATATACTGTTCCTGTTTCATTCATTCAAACACTTAATGGTTGTTTTCCTTTGAGCGATCAATGGTCGTTTGCTTCTTGATCCGGCATTAGTATGGTGAAGCAATGACGTGTTGATCAATCATACTGAATCAACAATCGAGATGTGTTTGACGGTCTGAAATTGGTGCATTAGGGTTAGTGACGGCACAAGGGTTGTGTTGTCAAAGAGTTATGCGATTAGGGTTGTGACTGCATAAAAGTTGTGCTTTCTCACAGTTTTTCAAACAGTGTTAACCGGTTAACGTATATGGTTAACCGGTTAACGCAAGACGGAATACTGCTTTCTAACAGATTTTCAAACAGTGTTAATCGGTTAACGTATATGGTTAACTGGTTAACGCAAGACGGAATATGCTTTCTAACAGTTTTTCAAACAGTGTTAACCGGTTAACGTATATGGTTAACCGGTTAACGCAAGACGGAATACTGCTTTCTAACAGATTTTCAAACAGTGTTAACCGGTTAACGTATATGGTTAACCGGTTAACGCAAGACGGAATGTGCTTTCTAACAGTTTTTCAAGCAGTGTTAACCGGTTAACGTATATGGTTAACCGGTTAACGCAAGACGGAATGCAACTTTCTTACAGATTTTCAAACAGTGTTAACCGGTTAACGTATATGGTTAACCGGTTAACGCAAGATAGAATACACCCGTTCGGCTAACTCTGCGTAGTGTGATCGGTCGTCGAAATTTAATTTGGTTTTAATTAATTAAAAGAATTAAAATTAATAATAATAATAATGTGTTTATTATTGTCTTGTGGTGATCGGTTATGGCCTTAGTTTTTCCTTTATTTTGTTTCGGGTTTTAAAATATGACCTGCGTGTCGTGCCTCTCTTTTAATCTCTCAATGTAACTTCTTTTCTCATCTCACTCCCTCGTATGTAAAACGAGTTTCTTTATGTAATGTAATGTTATGAAGAAAGCAAAGAAGACAGTGCCAAAGAAGGACAACCTTGAAGATCTTGCTTGGAGAAGCTTAGATCGTTATTAGGTTAGCTTAGGTTCTCTCATTGGCTTAGTATCGGATAATATAGGTTTCGCCTACTCGAGGTGCATGTTCTATATTAGTAAGGTGCGATGGGATAATTGTAATATCCAACTGCTAAAACGATGGGTCAAATTTAATTATAAAAAAATTATATATGTTTAGAAACAAGAGTTGGGAATGATCCATATGATGGATTGGAATAAGGAGTTATTCACCCAACTGAAATTTTCGAGAGTTGTATGAGATATAATTGGAAGGAGTTCCTACCTAAATAACCTAGTTTTGTGTAATCTGCCTACGCGGACTTAGAACGAAGTGAAATATGGATCTCGACCCACTAGAAAATCTTCCAACGGGATTTTCCGAATCAAATGGTGAGGGTCATTTGTTTTGAGTAAAATAGTGGGAGCATATTTAATTAAAGGCCTAATTAAATATGTCAATGATACTTATATTTTCATTAATCTCAACAAACACCTCTAACAAACATTTTGCGATCAATCCTTGACAAAGATAAATTGCCTGGGACAAATTTTCTGGATTGGCACCGAAACCTGAGGATTGTCCTTAAACATAATAGAAAGTTGTATGTCTTGGAGACACCTGTTCCTGAAGAGGAACCTCCTAGTTCTGCACCTAAGGCAGAAAGAGATGCTTATAAGAAGCATGTCGATGATGCCAATGAAACTGCTTGTCTCATGCTGGATACCAAAAACTCAGAGTCACAAAAGCAACATGAGAACATGACAGCGTTCGATATGATCGAACACCTGAAGATGCTCTATCAAGAGCAAGCAAGGCATGAAAGGTTTGAAGTTTCAAAAGCCCCTTTTCAAGGCAAGTTAGCTGAGGGAGCCCCTATAGGTCCCAATGTGCTCAAGATGATTGGGTACATGGAAAACCTTGAAAGGTTGGGTTTTCCCCTCGGAAGGGAACTTGTGACTGATTTGATCTTACAATTGTTGCCAGATGGATTCAGTCAATTTGTCCTAAATTTCAATATGAATGATATGGACAAATCTCTTCATGAACTGCTAGCCATGTTAAGAACTGCTGAGAAGAATCTAAAGACAAAAGGGAAGTCCATTATGATGATCAGAAATGGAAAGAGACAGAACAAAAGGCCCACTAAGCAGGGTGATAAAGGGAAGGGCAAGGAAGTTGCCAAACCCAGACCCACTGTTGCTGCTTTGAAGCCTAATGGAGGCATAGCAAAGGCAGGCACCTGCTTCCATTGCGGTAAGACCGGACACTGGAAGAGAAACTGCCCAAAGTACTTGAAAGATGACAAAAATCTCCATTCACAGGAAAAGGTGAAAGAGCTAATGATCTTTTGGCCCTCGTGCATACTGATGTATATGGACCACTGAACATACCAGCCAAAGGAGGTTTTCAGTACTTCATCACATTTACTGATGATTTCAGTAGATATGGTTATGTGTATTTAATGAAACACAAATCAGAGTCCTTTGAAAAGTTCAAGGAATTCAAGAATGAAGTACAAAACCAACTAGGTAAGAATATTAAAACTCTTCGATCAGATAGAGGTGGTGAGTATTTAAGCCTAGAGTTTGATGACCATTTGAAAGAGTGTAGGATCCTATCCCAACTTACTCCTCCTGGAGCACCCCAATGGAATGGTGTATCTGAGAGAAGAAATCGAACCCTGTTAGACATGGTCCGATCCATGATGAGTCACGCCGATCTTCCAAACTCCTTTTGGGGACATGCACTATTGACAACAGCTTACACACTTAACCGTGTTCCTTCCAAAAAGGTTGAGAAGACACCATATGAGATATGGAGTGGTAAGAAACCACATATGTCTTACATGAAGATTTGGGGTTGCGAAGTTTATGTGAAACGACAAGTTTCAACTAAGCTTGAGCCCAAATCTGACAAATGCTTATTTGTGGGGTATCCTAAAGAAACAAGAGGGTATTACTTCTACAATCCTTTTGAGGGAAAAGTGTTTGTCGCTCGAACTGGAGTTTTCCTAGAAAAGGATTTTATTTCCAAAGGAATCAGTGGGAGGAAAGTAGAGCTTGAAGAAATTCAAGAATCACAAAGCATCGATACACCTATGGAGGAATTAGAGCAGGAAATACAAATAGTTGTGGAAGAGAAACCTGCTCAAGTAGAACAAGACCAGCATAGGTCAAACAGGATACGTCACCTACCTGAGAGATATGGATATCTCATAACAGATTAAGGTGATGTATTACTCATGGATCAAGATGAGCCTATGACCTACCAAGAGGCCATAACTGGTCTCGAGTCTGAGAAGTGGCTAGAAGCCATGAAATCTGAAATGGATTCCATATACACAAACCAAGTTTGGACCTTGGTAGAGCCTCCTGTAGGAGTTAACCCTATAGGATGCAAGTGGGTCTTCAAAAAGAAGACTGACATGGATGGTAAGGTACATACCTATAAGGCAAGACTGGTTGCAAAAGGATATAAACAAATTCATGGGGTTGACTATGATGAAACCTTTTCACCAGTTGCAATGCTTAAATCTGTTCGGATTTTACTTGCTATCGCTGCATATCATGATTATGAAATATGGCAGATGGATGTCAAAATTGCTTTCCTTAATGGGAATCTTCTTGAGGATGTGTACATGACACAACCTGAAGGATTTAACATACCAGAAGAAGCCCAAACGATATGTAAGTTACAAAGGTCAATCTATGGATTGAAGCAAGCTTCCAGAAGCTGGAATCTTCGTTTTGATGAAACGGTAAAACAATATGGATTCATCAAGAACGAAGATAAGCCTTGTATCTACAAGAAGGTTAGTGGGAGCATGATCGTGTTCCTGGTATTATATGTAGATGACATATTACTCATTGGAAACGATGTCCCTGCCCTGCAACAAGTAAAGTCTTGGTTGGGGAAATGCTTTTCTATGAAGGACCTAGGTGAAGCAGCCTATATATTAGAAATCAGAATCTATAGAGATAGATCACAAAAACTGCTTGGCCTAAGTCAGAGTACGTACATAGACAAAGTGCTGAGACGCTTTAACATGCATGATTACAAGAAAGTATTCATACCTATGCAACATGGCATGTGTCTATCAAAAACACAATCCCCTTCAACTAAGGAAGAAAGGGATCACATGAATAAGATTCCATATGCATCTACAATAGGATCTATCATGTATGCCATGTTATGTACTCGACCAGATGTCTCGTATGCTTTAAGTGCAACGAGTAGGTACCAATCTGATCCTGGTGATGCCGATTGGGTAGCTGTCAAGAATATCCTTAAGTATTTGAGAAGGACTAAGGACTCATTCTTGATATATGGAGGTCAGGAAGAGTTGGTTGTAATTGGATACACCGATACTAGCTTCCAGACAGATAAGGATGACTTTAGATCGCAATCTGGTTATGTGTTTTGCTTGAACGGTGGAGCTGTGAGCTGGAAAAGTTCGAAGCAAGATACAGTTGCTGATTCTACAACCGAGGCCGAGTACATTGCTGCATCAAGTGCAGCAAAGGAAGCTATTTAGATCAAAAAGTTCATTAGTGAACTTGGCATAGTTCCTAGCATTGTGGATCCCATTGGTCTCTATTGTGATAACAATGGTGCTATCGCACAAGCTAAGGAGCCTAGATCTCACCAACGATCCAAACACATACTTAGGCGTTATCACCTCATTCGAGAGATAATAGATAGAGGAGATGTGAAAATATGTAGAGTACCTACACTTGACAATATTGCTGACCCACTAACAAAGCCTCTTGCGCAGCAGAAGCATGATGGCCATACTAGATCTATGGGCATTAGGGGTATGCCTGATTGGCTCTAGTGCTAGTGGAAGATTGTTGGTGTAAGCCCTAGAGGCCAATACTTTTGGTACTTGTATCGAATTATTTATTAATAATAAAAGGCTTTTTCTTTATTATGTTTGTTTAATAAAGTCCCTAGAATAGCTAGTCCGTTTAATGTATCAAGTGTGACTTAATCATGAGATCACATTAAACACAAGGACACTATTCTTAAAGTATTCGTAGTCGAGCTTTATTATGAAGTGGGATAACATTAAAGCATGAAGACTATTATGTTTATAGAATGATGATCACATCTCATGGATCATGGATAAGGATTTATCAAGTCTCAAACATAAGTTATTCTCATGGTGATAATGGTGTATACCACCCTTCGACCTGAAACCACTATGGACCCTAGATGTAGAGTCGAGTGCTTTATTGCTGATCAAACATTGTCCGTAACTGGATGAACATAAAGACAGTTGATGGGTACTCAACGACGCATGCTAAGGGACATGAGTGACCTAGATGGAATTTGTCCATCCTGCGTAACAAGATAAATGTCTATGGGCCCAATATTGAACTGGACAAGGATGACACGGTCTATGCCTTGTGTTCAATATAGACATAAGGGAAAAAGGGTAATTATACACATAATTATTATCACAGAAGGATTTGTCAGATCACATGACATTTTCGTGTCTTGGGTAGCAGTGGTGTGTTGCTAGATACCGCTCACTGTTTATTATGTTAAATACGTGATTTAATATAATTACCAATGCCGCGAAAACCTATAGGGTCACACACAAAGGACGGATTGATGAGAGATAGAGTAATTAAAGAATACCGTAATGTACGGTGCCCTTAAGTGAATTATAGAACATCGTAAGGTACGGTGTACTTAAGTAGAATACGAAATATGGTAAGGTACCACGAGCTAAGTGATTTTGGCATATTATAAGATATGGGCCATATACACTTAAGTGGGCTTTTTAGCTTGCAGCCCACACAAGTGGTTCTATAAATAGAACCACTTGGGTAGAAGCATTGTCACTCTTGCAATTTCGTTTCTCTCTCTCTCTCACTCAAAGCCTTCATTCGTAGCAGCTAACACTGAGATTGAAGGAATCTGTTCGTGTGGACTAAGTAGAGGCGTTGTCATCGTTCAACGTTCGTGATCGCCACAAGAGGTAACGATTCTATCACTGATCATGCCCATTCGTAAGGATCATTAAAGGAGAAATTTTAAATTCCGCTGCATTTTGGATCGCAATTCTCCTTCATGTACCACCACTGAGGGGTGGTCGGTACAGCGGGAGGGTCACGTGGAGTAATTAATTTTCTGTCTATCAACGAAGGATAGAGCTCAACATAAGTCATTGGAATTGGATCAAAAGTGACCCTCTTCCTATCGTAGTTGGTGCTGGTGTTACTGTTGTTTCGAGGCTGGTAGGCCTACTGTTGTGGGCGATGCTGTTGTTGATATTGTTGATGTTGTTGTTGTTGTTGTTGATAATGTTGAGCTTCTCTGAAGGCAGGTGGTATATGAGCCACCTGGTGCTGGCTGACGGCAGGGCGAACAGTCTTCCTCTTCACAAAGGGTCTTCGTTTAATATGGGAAGACACAACATGTGTCTCTCCCTCATTCTTCTTTGAAAAGCCCCTGTATCTCTTTGTAGAAGAGCCTTCATCCCTAGATAGACGTCCTTCACGGACTCCTTCCTCTAGCCTCATTCCCATATTCACCATTTCGGTGAAGTCCGAGGGAGCACTAGCTATCATTCTCTCATAATAGAAATAACTCAAGGTCTTCAAAAAGATCTTGGTCATTTCTTTCTCCTCGAGGGGTGGCACAATCTGAGCGGCCAACTCACGCCATCTCTGGGTGTACTCTTTGAAAGTCTCCTTCTCTTTTTGGGACATTGCCCTCAGTTGGTCCCTATCGGGAGCCATATCCACATTGTACTTATATTGCTTGACGAAAGCTTCACCAAGATCATTGAAGGAGCGAATGTTCGCGCTGTCCAGACCCATGTACCATCTGAGCGCAACACCGGACAGGCTGTCCTCAAAGTAGTGGATTAGAAGTTGATCATTCTCTGTCTGTGTTGACATCTTGCGAGCGTACATCACAAGATGGCTGAGAGGGAAAGTGTTTCCATTGTACTTCTCAAAGTCAATTACTTTTAACTTAACAGGGGTTTTAACGTTGGGCACGAGGCACAACTCAGCATCACTCTTACCGAAGAGGTCTTTACCCCTCAGAGCCTTCAGTTCCTTGCGCATCTCAAGGAATTGGTCGTTCATCACATCCATCTTCTCATAAACATCTAGGCCCTCAGATGGCTCAGAATGATAGATGGTGTCTTCTACTCTTGGTAAAGTGTGCACAACGGCAGATGGCACAGAAAGGACCGGGCTAGATGCTGGCAGAGAAGCGAGAGTTGGAGCAAAACCCTCCGGGTACAAAATTGGCGGGCATTCCCTAGGGGAACCCGGCTGGCATAGTTGGTGCGAAGTGGGTTGTCGCGGCAGGCACAGTTGAGAAAGCTACCTCAGAAATAACCGTCCTCGCTGGAGGAGTTGCAAGAGTTGGAGATGATTGGCTTTGAGCAGCCAGCACTGACACCATCATGGCGGTCAGCCTAGCTACCTCCTCTTTCAGTTCTCTGTTCTCTTGCTCTAGGTGATCCATCAGCTTGGGAAAATTTGCTCTGGTGTTATACCGGTGCGTCAGCTTGTCTTTAAAATAAATGAAGAGCAAAGAGTTAGACCACTGATCAGAGCTGAACAAAACCTGTTTATGCATATGATGCATGCAGTGTTTGTGCATATGATTTATTTTTAATCAGAGGAACTTTATAGAGATCTATTTGAAAATATTTGAAAATATTGATCTTTTTATGAAATACTCATAGCAATAATATTTGTAAAAATTTTACACTAATGAAGAAGTACAATATTGGCAACCAAATACAATACAAGAGAGAAGGAAAATGAACATCCTATGGAGCCCTAGAAACAATCGTTCAAAGCTCTTGAGACCGGAAGATAAGCTGCACGAAGCCTCTTCACCTCTCTCTCATAGGTTGCCTCCATATCTGCCTTCTCCTTGGCGAGTCGATCATACTTCCTCTTCCAAAACCTGGATGACTGAGGAAGAAGAGAAGTAACTACATCATCAGGCTCATCAATAACCTGATGCTCCAGAAATTCTATCACAACATCTTTATCTCTAATTTGCTGAAGAAGTTCCTCTCGCTCACGGACCCAAGCACGTGACCGGTCTTCATCTCTCAACTCCTCTACACCTTGGTTAGGGAGGGTTGAAGGCCCAACCATAACCATAGGGGTAGGTCTTGGATAGTCATAGGGCATGCGGTACTCAGAAGCTCTCTTCCTCGCCCAAGCGATGTAGGGTTCCAAAGCAATACAATTCTTCAGACCAAGCTCTTTCCTTCCCTTCCTATGAATCTTGCGCCAAGCGCGGACCATTCTTCCTTCAAGTTCTGGGGATCTTTACCCTCTTGAAAGAACACACCTTCCAACAGAATGTTATTAGGTTTATCCTTTAAGGGGAACCCAAGCTGACGGCGAGCAAAAATAGGGTTGTAGTTAATCCCACCACATGTACCAAGAAGAGGCACATTGGAGAATTCACCACAAGAGTCAATAATCTGGACACCATCATACACATGGTGATACCAAAATATATCATCATTAGTGAGAGACATAAGTCTCGTGGACCACCGTAGACATCCTTTGTTCTCCTTGAAGGCAAGCGTCTGTGGCAAGTGCGAAATAAACCACTTGTACAACAGAGGCAAACAACACACAATGGTACCACCACCCTTTGCATTCCTCATATGCAAAGAGAAATAAGCGTCACCCAACAGAGTCGGAACAGGATTAAGAGTAGAGAAAATCCTAATAGCATTCACATCCATAAAATTGTCGATGTTGGGGAATAACACTAGCCCATAGATAAGAAGTACAAATACGGCTTCAAAGGCGTCCTCACTCATGGCCTTCCCAAACAAAGTAGCTTGAGCAATGAGAAAATCAGATGGGAGACCTTGAATTCCACCTTTGGTAGTCATATGAGCACCAATATCAGATACATCTATGTGAAGCAGATCAACAATCTCCTGGGAAGAAGGAACCGTCTCCAAACCACTAAACGGAAATTGATCCAAGATAGGTACACCCACAAGATAGGCATACTCCTCAAGCGTAGGAAAAAGATGGAAATCTGGAAAAGTGAAGCAACGGTACAGAGGATCATAGAACTGCACCAACACACTCATCAGACCTTCATCCACCTGAGTAGCAAGAATAGACAAAAGCTTCCCATGACGAGCTTTAAACTCCAAGGGATCTAATACATAGGATGTCAAACTCCTTAACTCTTTCAAGTCGGGTTTTGAAACTGTACTTCTTCGTATTCCTTCTTTGCTTATCCATGTCTGAAAATTTGCAAATAGACCTCTTAAGTTCCTTGAAAATTTTCTCATTGTTGATGATATGGATGCAAATGAATGCATGAATGCATGGATGCAACAATCACACTCAAGGATCAAGCAAGTCACACCACACAAAGGTCACGGGATGGATCAAGTCATCCTCAATATCAATCATCCATTTTGGTGGATTATGGTTTACACCTTATCAACACCCAAGTTCCATTGATATTAAGGATATACGATAACGGATCAACCGCGAATCAAGGGTTTGTTGCAAGTCACGAGCATGGAGTCTCGGTTAAGAACCACCCAATGGGAGTGTACTATGGTTAAACCTGACAATCATGTTCTAAAAGAGGTTCCCATAGTCATCATCTCATCTTTCGGATATTATCGGATAAACGACTACTCGTATTCCAAAAATATTCTCAAGAGAGACTCTTATGAGTGTAGTATCGCGTAACAATCGTATCAAATCATACACTTGAATGACCTTCGCACTACGTCCTAAGATAGGCCAAGATGGGCTAGGTAATCTAAGGTCCTTGGCTTCTAAGGTATATATTGGAAAGAGTAATGCCTAACCACGACTACTCGTGTGACATTATTGATCCCAACAAGACCTCCACCAAGTGAATGGGCTTGCAAGTCAACTTGCTAAGGAATAACTCCACACAAGTCAACAAGACTATGCCATTCTCCTATCATAAGTGCACTCGAGTTCGGGTATAGAACTTATCTCACAAGAGACCACCAAGAACATAAGCAATTGATATATCAAGCAAATCATTTATTACAAACAATACAGTCATCCCAAATTTGCACAAAAATATGTCACAAATAAACATACAATACAACAAGCAAAAAGTAGGCTAAACCCACTAGGAAGCAATATTAACTCCCCAGCAGAGTCGCCACTTTTCTATAGCAGGGTATTCGTTACCTCTAGATTTATTGACTAAATCAAAAGTAAATCATACAATTCGAGTCGCCACCGCACTTCTATTTATCCAAAGGGAAGGTTAGAAAGCGAACAAAAACCAAGTAAGAAGTTTTATCAAATTTAAAACTAATAAAAATGTCAGAGATTTGGGTAAGGGGGTTGGTTATGCAATAGGAAGGTTTTAAGCACCCAAAACATCCTTAGTACTCTAAGGGAGCCCTTTTTGCAAAGATGTATTGTAGGTGGGTATTTGTGAAAAGATTTTGTGCAAACAAGATTGGGGGGATGAGAAGAGAACGTACATATTTACAATTTTGTTGTTTGAATGGATGAACCCATTGCCTACGTACCATCACAAAGGTAGGATCAAAACCTCGTAGTTTAGGGTAAAAATCTCAAAATATTGGTGAATTGATTTGATCAAAAGCCTTAAGGTCTTTTGTTATCAAAGGGAGAAAACTCAACATAAACCAACAATCCACCATGTGAGGAGAGCTTCAACATACTAGTGAGGGATCCACCCTATAATAAGTATGGAAGACTTATAGTTCAATCACTAAGGATAAGGTGAGGTTTACATCAACCACTATGATAACTTAAACCTATGGCTAATGTTTATGAAAAAGTTTAACAAAGGTGGCCATTGGAACCACAAAAATCAACTTGAAGTGAGTTGGATTTACAAATTAGAAGTATTCACAAAATGAGGTTAAAGTATGAATTAAGGTTCATTTACAATGAGTATTAATGAAAAGAGTTTGAAAAATCAAAGGCATAAGGCCTAGGTTTCTAGTTTGAAAATAATGTCAAAGTTTGCACAAATAAGTTTGGCTTGGGTTAGAGTGGAGAGAAGAAGAGAAGGGCTAGTCTTAAACATGCAAAGTAAGAGAAGAGATAAAACCCTTGGAGTTCCTTTTCTTGAGATCATAAATGTGATTCAAGATGCTCCTTTCCTTTGGACTTAGCAATTAACTCAATCAATCAAACAAATATTCAATCAAGCTCCTAGGATCTCCATTTGGCTTGTCTCTCTTAACTTGGCTATCCATGACAATGGTCCTCCTTACTATCTCAAGATGGAATCCCTATCACACAAGAACAAACATCAAAAAAGTTCACAACACAATAAGAGGAATGAACAAAGAATGAGTTTAGATTAGGGGTCCTTTGAAGTCAACTTTAAGATTTAGCATTCTAAAGGCATGAGGCCTAGTTGCTCTTCAAACAAATTTAGCATTCTAAAGGCATGCAGCCTAGTTGCTCTTGAACTCCTTTAAGCATAGGTAAGGTCCTAATTCTAAGTCTTTTCTCCTTTTTGCATTGGGTTCACACAAACAAAGATAAAACAAACACAAATCCACAATATATTTATATACAATAATGAGCTCAAATGAGCCAAAGGAAAATGACATAAACATAAAATATGAGCTTAAGTGAACAAAGGGGAAAGGCAATATGAATAAATGAGCAAGAAAGTAAATTCCATTAAAGTAAATTGCAAGAATTAAATGCTTGAATTAAAGTTAGTAATTAGTAGTTAATGTTAGTGTGTCATAAGACAATTTAGTGCTACGTTAAGCAATCGTAAGTGGACTAATGTAGTAGTCACACCTATTTGAGGTCGGTCAATAAAACTATAGGCAAATAAACACAAGTTAGAGATCATGACTAGTAAGTCAAGCTCCTACAACTTGCCATGCCAAAAGAAAAGAAGAAGGGCCTTGTATGGATTTTAGGTTTTTTGCTTGACCAAGAAGCAACCTATCTTGGACACAAAGTAACTCACTTGTTCTTTGATCAAGTTGAGTTTGATTTGGATCAAAGAAGGTTAAGCCTCTCATATGTCTAGACTAACCACAAATCATTAACTCATTGGCCAAAAGAAAAAGAAGAAGAAGATGAAGATGAAATGAAATGGATAAAGGAGAATTCAAATGACATAATCAAAACACAATGATCAAATATGAATGAAATCCACATCAACCAATGGTAAACAAAAGTGAAATGAAGATTAGAAGTCAACAAAGTCAAACATATTTTTTGGTATTTTTGGAATTAAAATAAATGGATAAAATAAAATGAACAAACTAAGGTCAAACTTCAAATTCAATTCAAATCAACTTGGATAAGTCCAATTGAATTATCATAAGTCTAACATGGTCAAACAAAGTTTGACAAATTTTCTCAACATTTTTTTAAAACAGAAACTATTTTAAAACAGTTAAAAATCAAGAAAAATAACACAAATGGATTAAAATCTCAAGTAAATCTAAAATCAATTAAGAAATTGATGAGAATATTTTTCATAGACTTATCATGATCCACATGTGTTAAGAAAATATTTTTGGAATTTTTGGATATCAAAAAGTATTTAAAATGAATTAAAAACTATTAAAAATAAAAGAATTCACAAAAAATATTAAATGGAATCACAAAAATAATTAAAAATCAGATTATGAAACTAGATTTTTCAAGAAATTTTTTGCAATTGGTCCCATATTTTTGTGATTCCAAATAAAATAGTTGTGAATTTTTGAAAATAAATGGAATTAAAAGAAAATAAAACAGAAAATAGAAAGAGATAGAAATCATCAGCGCTTGGATCCACTTTATTAATTGACGTGGACAAATCCAATGGCTCAGAGGCACGCTTCCATTATGGTCATTAGTCAAGCGCGTTGCAAAGTGTACTAAAATAAGTCAACTAAGCAAATGGCCAAGATTATAACGTGCACATGAGATCCAATGGACACAAGGCATCCACGTGGGGACGGTGGTGGAAACCACCATCTTCTCTGGTGGACTAACCGATTCCGGCCACCAGTTGCAGGTTTTCAAACCTCAACCAAAATGCACGAGCCTTATACCAAAATGAAGCTAGGGTGATGTACATCACCCATGTAACCTTGGATTTCTCTCAAGATCGCTATGGAATGAGAAATTTGATCTTGAATTTCTAGGTATGCAAACTGAAACTTCTCAAAACATGAAATCAAAGCCACCATTGGCTTGCCTCTTGCACGAGGACTTCAGAAAACCATTTGAACACAAACAATTCACATCATATGAGGAGATTTAGATCAAAACAGTTTGAGCATCTACCTTTGAAGAGCAGCTTTGTGCTACACGATCCACTCAATCTCTTGTTCCAAATTGATCTTGAGGTGTGATATGAATGCAAGGTTAAGGAATAAGTCTTGAAGATCAACTGATTTTGTTGAAATTCAAGCTTGAAATGAGAAAAGAAAAATCAGAATTCCTTTGGTAATAGTTGGGTTTTCACTTGTGCAGAGTTTCAGGTAGCCTTAAGGTTCATTTGAATGAGGCATGGCAATGTATTTATAGCTGGACTGCAAGCAAGCAAGTGTAGAATCCGTGTGCATGAAGCTTTGGGTCCTCCATGCATGGGCCTGTACAAACTCAAGTGGAAATGCAAGCTGAACGCGTTCCAAGTTGAACTGGTCGTGCAATTTGAATTGCAATTGCTTGTGCATGAAGATTCCATGTGAATTTCATATTTGGTCACAAATGTTCCCCTCTTCGAAAGTCCCATATATAAAATCCAAACATAGGCATGTGAGTAATGGTTGGAAAGGTCTTGACATAAGGAACAAAATCTATGTTTGACAAAAATCCATTTGGAGTGTGGAAAATTGTGAAAACTGATCATGAATTTTGAGGTACAAAACATGCCTTTGAAAAATATGCCAAAAGTGACCAACTTCAAGCCCTTCTGTTTAAATGATGCTTTGGATTCATATGGTTCTTAAGAACAGTTTTTCTCTTGGGGTCATCTTCATTTGACAAACTCATTAAAAGTTAGGTCTCAGTGCATCTCAAAATAGTCATATAACTTGACTGGTCAACTTCTCAAGTCCAAACTTCAAATCTTGATGAATGAATGATTTATGATACTCACATAAGCTCATATATGCATAAAATAGTCAATGAAAGAACTTCCCATGATTGAATTTGATCATGGGTTGAGGTTGCTTCATGAGTAAGGCACAGTCAATGCACAATTAAATTAGGGTTTCCTTGGGAAACAAGCCTCAAACCCTTTGGTTTATCTTGATCAAATTGGAAAATTGAGATACTTTGGAAACATATATGATGATTGAGAGCTTTGTGAACCATTTTCATGTTTGCTTTCATCTTCATCTGGCCACTTCATTGAGCATAAGAGCCTCCTAGGAGCAAGGGCACACATGATTGCTTGAGCTTCAAAACAAAAGAAGTTAGTGACATATTTTTGTGCTTTTGGTTAGTAAACAAAATAAGAAAATCAATAACATACAATTCAAGCATGCTTGGTGGTCTCAAACCAACTCACACAAGTTCCAACCCGAGGGTTAAAGGAACCACACATGTTATGATCCTTGAGGCAATGCAATGAGTAATGATATGATTCCATGAGGGATCTTAGGGTCAAAATTAGGGTCTTATACCATGAAAGAGGGGAGACTTACAATCTCACTAACTAGAATGCTTATGCCTTTTATGTCACAAAATTTAGCGCTATGTTAAGCAATCGTAATTGGACTTATGTAGAAGTCACAACTATTTGAGGTTGGGCAATAAAATTCTGGTGTTAATGCATGTTAGAGACATAGTATAGTAGACTATGCTCATGAAACATACCACACACAAAAAGAATATGCAAAAGGGGTGGCTTAATCTCATCCATACTCATGTCAATTTTTCAATCAACTAGCCTTAGGATTTTGAGATGTCATAGGCCAAATGAGATGAATGAATGAAGAAAGGGGATAAGATGAAGTGGGAGGGAAATGGATCAAAACACAAATTGGTCAAAGGAGGACTTTTACCGAATTAATATCAGTCATTCATTTTGGGAAATGGAATGTACATTCCATCAATCCCCTAAATCTAATGATATTGAGTTGACAAAATCAAATCAACCTTGACCAAGGCCCAACAACAATAAGAAAACTCAAACAAGTCATCACAATTGTTCAACAAATTTATTTGGCATTTATTCAAATTAAAAAAATACTAAAATAGTGCATTTAAATTAAATATGGTTTGTCAAATTCCCCAAATCTCATCAAAACACCAAAGAAATGGCCATGAGATTTATCATGGGTCAAACAAGGTCAAAGGACCTTGGAGAAAAAATTTCATAATTTTTGGAAATTTAAAAATATTTTTAAACAATTAAAAACAAATGCAAAATCAATTAATTCATGAAAAATATTAATAATGATCCAAAAAATAATTTTAATTCAGAATATGAAAAAGGAAAATATTTGAAATTTTTTGGTGAAAGTCCCATATTTTTTGGATCAATATTAAATTTAATATGAATTATTGAAAATAAAGCAATTAAAATGAAAATTAAAATATCATAAAAAACGTGGACCACTTGATCTCCCTCATTAATTGAGGTGGCAGATCAAGTGGATCAAAATACGCGTTCCACCGTGCACTTGAGTCACCGCGCCACACAGTTGGTATTCAAAAGGAACGCTCATGATTAGATCATTTTAAAAGGGTCTTATGGCTCAAAACCATCCAGCATACCACCGGCGGCCAAGGACCGGTTGTCTTCTCCGGCGAACCTCACCGGACTGGTTCAGTCATAACCATCACCAAAATTAAAAACAAGGACATGATTTCAAAGTAAAAATGGCATTGAGTTCGAATCTAGCCTCAATTCACTCTAACTCCAAGTATATTGAGAGATAGGTGGAGTTGAAATTTGACGTACATGAACTGAGTTGCTTCGATTTGGCCTCTAAGCAACTCAATCTTCTTGCCTACATTGGTAGGACTTCAGACAACCAAAAAATCAATAGAATTGAGCAAGAATTAGAGAGAATCGAAGAGATCAAAATTTCTGGAAAATACCTTCAATGGAGGTCTGGATTCAACTGATCTTGTTCTTGCTCGTGCTTGATCTCACTCCAAATGCTTGCATTAGATGGATTAAATGCTCAAAAGGTTGTGGATCCCTGGAGTTTTGAATTTCAAAACAATGGAAATTCAAACTCAAATTCAAGTGAATTTTTCAGGATTATCCTTTGTAATGTGAGGGTTAGAGATTGGGGATCAAAGTTGGCGCGAATGTGTGTGAAATGCTGAGAATATGAGGCTCTATTTATAGCTGAAACCATTGCTTTTTGCACACTTGAAATCCACTTTCCAAATTTGGTATTGATGATGCATGGGTGCATGGGCGCGCATAGGCCCATAAAATCATTGCCCTAAGTCCACAAATGAGTGTGAGATAATCTGAATTCAATTTTGATTGCAAGGCAAGTGTACATGAAGATTTGAAATTTGATCCTTGCCAAGTGATGACACCATGTTCATGCCATGCGCAGCCTATGCATTCCTTGTCCAAAATGGATGAACTTGAGCTCTTTGGAAAGGTGAGACTGAGAGGAATAACTTACATGTTCAACACGTTTCCATTTGGAGTTTGTATCATGAAGAAATTTGAGGTGGAAGTTTGGAAATATTTGACATATCAAAAATTTTCTAAGTGTAAAGCCATATGTCTCAATGTTCCACCTTGCTTAACTTTTCATATGAGCTTAAAATGAGGAAAGTGTCTTCATCAAAGTTATAGCTCTTTCAAATTCATTCAAAATAGTCACCAATTTCATGTCATTTGGATTTGAAATGATAGAGTTAATCACTTGATCAATGGTATAGGTCAAAAATGACCTATAATGTAACCTCATATCACATGCTCAAAAAAGTTGAATTAGCTCCCACTCTAAACATAAAAGTTGAAGTAGACCTATTGAATTTGATTGTGCAACTTGGAAATATTTCATCTCAAAAATATTGAGCACGTTATGGCCTTGGGAAGTTGACTTTCAAATTAGGGTTTAGACAAAATGACCTATAATGTTTCAACATATAAAATGCTTTTCCAAGCAAAACTAGCTCTAGTTCTCAACATGAAAGTTTCTTGGAATGTTATTTAGAGTAAGTTTTCTCTTGGAATCATTTTCATATGGTGAAAATTGTAGGAGATAGGGTCTAGGGAGACCCAACTTTGATTAGATGGATTCATCTAGCCAACCATCATCACCCAACTTGCTAACTTCCAATTCTCTTGACTTTATAGGCTCGTGGTAGATCATATATGCATAAGATGATGAATTTTTAAGTGTCCCTTGAGGAATTTGATCAATTGGTGAGATTGCTTGTTGGAGAAGTTACTCAAGATACTCAATCAAACTAGGGTTTCCAAGGCAAATCACCCTCAAACTCTTGAAGAAAACTTGAGCAATATAACATGTAGAGAACATTGGGACCCATATATGATGCTTGTAACCATTCTTGAATTAATTCTTGGTTGTGCTCTTTGTTCATGAGGGTCTCAAACCCTAGATGTGAACTTGATGAATCAATGGGATCATGCCTTTCCTACAAAAGAGTTAGGCAAATACAAAGACATATTTTGGGTATTTTGGTTAGTGAAATGATAAAATACAAGTCTGATACAATCACAAAGTACTTGGTGATCTCTCCCAAAATAAACCCAATGAAAAAGTGGGAAGGAGGATGCCAAGGTATGATCCCATGCTAATGCCTATGATGAAGTTACATGAGGGATCTTAGGGTTAAAATTAGGGTCTTACAGGCCCCTAGCGCAATTGTTCTCCCAAGCCAATGAGAGAACCTAAGCTAACCTAATAATGATCTAAGCTTCTCCAAGCAAGATCTTCAAGGTTTTCCTCATTTGATATTGTATTCTTCTCTTTCTTCATAACATTATATTACATAAAAGAAACTCGTTTTGCATACAAGGGAGTGAGACGAGAAAAGAATTTATATTAAGAGATCAAAAGAGAGGCACGACACACAGGTCGTATTTTAAAATCCCAAAACAAAATAAAGGAAAACTAAGGCCATAACCAATCACCACAAGACAATAATAATAAACATAATATTATTATTATTATTAATTTAAATTCTGTTAATTAAATAAACCAAATTAAATTTTGGCGACCGATAACACTACGCAGAGTTAGCCGGGGGTTCCGCTGACCGTTCAGCGGAAGGGGGTCAAGGGGGCAGCGCCCCGTTGCAAAATTTTAATGAACAATTCATTTGAAATCGACGTTGATTTTCGCATCAAAACTTGATACTTTAAAGCACAACTCTTGTGCATTCACAACCCTAATCGCACAACTCTTTGACAGCACAACCCTCGTACCGTCATGAACCCTAATGCACCAATTTCATACCATAAAACACACCTTGATTGTTAATTAAGTACGCACCCAAAACACACCTTGATTGTTAATTCATACCATCAAACACACATGATTGTTAATTCAGTACGAACAAAAGCCAACTAAGAAGTTTTATCAAATAAAAAACTAATAAAAATGTCAGAGATCTGGATAAGGGGGTTAGTTATGAAATGGGAACGTTTTACGCACCCAAAACATCCTTAGTACTCTAAGGGAACCTCTTTTTGCAAACATGTATTGTAGGTTGGTATTTGTGAAAATATGTGCAAAAGATTGGAGGGATGAGAAGAGAATATATTATATTTACAAAGGGAGAAAACTCAACCTAAACCAACAATCCACCATGTGAGGAGAGCTTCAACATACTAATGAGGGGTTAACCCTATAATAAGTATGGAAGGCTTATAATCCAATCACTAAGGATGAGGTGATATTTACATCAGCCACTATGATAACTCAAACCTATGACTAATGTTTATGAAAAGGTTTTAATAAGGGTGGCCATTGGAACCACAAAATCAACTTGAAGTGAGTTGTATTTACAAGTTAGATTTATTTACAAGATGAAGTCAAAGTTGAATTAGCATTTATTCACAATGAGTATTGATGAAAATATTTTGAAAAGTCAAAGGCATAAGGCCTAGGTTTCTAATTTGAAACAATGTCAAAGTTTGAAAGAAAAGATTTTGGCTTGGGTTAGAGTGAGGAGAAGAAGAAAATGGCTAGTCCTAAAGCATACAAAGATAAGAGGATAAAGATAAAATCCTTGGAGTTCCTTTTCTTGAGATCATAGAGATGATCCAAGATGCTCCTTTCCTTTGGGCTTAGCACACAATCAAGCAATCAAACAATTTAGATTCAAGCTCTCAGGATCTCCATTTGGCTTGTCTCTCTTAACTTGGCTACTCATGACAATGGTCATCCTTACTATCTTAAGATGGAATCCCTATCACACAAGAGAAAACATCAAAAAGTTCACAACACAATAAGAGGAATGGACAAAGAAAGAGTTTAGATGAGAATTCCTTTAAAGTCAACTATGAAATTTAGCATTCTAAAGGCATGAGGCCTAGTTGCTCTTCAACCAATTTAGCATTCTAAACGCATGAGGCCTAGTTGCTCTTGAGCTCTTTTAAGCATGGGTAAGTCCTAATTCTAAGTCCTTTCTCCTTTTGCAATGGTTCACACAAAACAAAGACAAAACAAACACAAGAAAACAATATATTTATGTACCATAGTGAACTCAAATGAGCAAAAGGAAAATGGCATAAACATAAAATATGTGCTCAAGTGAGCAAAATGAAAAGCAATATGAATAAATGAGCAAGAAATAAAGTGCATTAAAAGTAAAATGCAAGAAATTAAATGCTTGAGTTTAAAGTTAGTAATTAGTATGGTTATGTTAGTTTGTCATAAGACAATGTAGCACTATGTTAAACAATCGTAAGTGGACTAATATAGTAGTCACACCTATCTGAGGTCGGTCAGTAAAACTATAGGCAAATAAATACAAGTTAGAGATCATGACTAGTAAGCCAAGCTCCAAAAACTTGCCATGCCAAAAGAAAAGAGAATAACCTTGTATGGACTTTAAGTTTTTTGCTTGACCAAGAAGCAACCTATCTTGGACACAAAACAACTCACTTGATCTTGGATCAAGTTGAGTTTGATTTGGATCAAAGAAGGTTAAACCTCTCATTTGTCAAGACTAACCATAAGACATTAACTCATTAGCCAAAATAAAAAGAAAATGGGATGAAGACGAAATGGATGGGCAAAGAAATAAAACATCAAATACAATTGATTAAATGTGAACCAAGTCATCATCAACCAATGTTAAACAGAAGAGAAATGAAGATTACAAGTCAACAAGTCAAACATATTTTTTTGGTATTTTTGGAATTAAAATAAATGCAAAAAAAAAATGAACAAAATATGGTCAAACCTCAAATTCAATTCAAATCAACTTCAACAAGTCCAATTAAATTCTCATAGGTCTAACATGGTCAAACAAACTTTGACAAATTTTCTCAACAAATTTTGAAATAAGAAACTATTTAAAAATAATTAAAAATAATGAAAAATAACACAATATGAATTAAAATCTCAAATAAATCTCAAATCAATTAAGAAATTGATGAGACTATTTTTCATTGACCTATCATGATCCATATATGTTAAGAAATTATTCTTAGATTTTTTCAAATATCAAAAAGTATTTTAAAATGAATTAAAACTATTAAAAACCAAATAATTCACAAAAACTATTAAATGAAGTCACAAAAATAATTAAAAATCAAAATATGAAACTAGATTTTTCAAGAATTTTTTTTACATTGGTCTCATATTTTTGTGACTTCAAATAAAATATTTACGAATTTTTGAAAATAAAAGGAATTAAATGGAAATAACAGAAAATAGCAAAAATGTGCAGCCACGGGATCATTTCATTAATTGACGTGGCAATGATCCTAGGGCTCAGAGGCGCAGTCACATGATACACCTTGTTCAAATGCGCTACACTTTGATTTAAAATAAGTCAATACATTGGAAGGCTGAGATTAAAACGTTTGAGCATCATCCAAGGGTCCTGAAGCTCCCACATGGGGATGGTGGTGGAAACCACCATCTTCTGCAGCGATCTAACCAGATCCAGCCACCACGCGCAGGAAATCAAACCTCAATGAAAATGAAAAAGGAAGGTATCAAAATGAAGCTGAGGTGATGTACATCACCCCTGTAACCATGGATCATCCTCATAGTTCCTATTTAGTGAGAAACATGAGCTTTAAGATCATGGTACATGAACTGAAATGACACGATTTGCAAAATTAAGACCACCACTGGCCTGCCTCGTGCATGAGGGCTTCAGAAAACAGCACAAACCAAAGAGATTCACATTATATAGCAAGATCTCGATCAAGAAAGTTTGGTGATATACTTCTGAAATGGAGCTTCAAACAACACGAATTGTCCAAGCTCTTGATCCAATTTTGATCTGGAAGTGTGATGTGATGCAAGATTAAGGAATTGAGCTGTGAAGATCAACTAATGATGTTGAAATTCAAGCTTGAAATTGAAATAGAAAACTGAAAATTCCTTTAGTGAGGGTTTGGTTTTCAATTCAACAACACTTCAGATCTCCACTTGGTTACCATTTGAATGAGATTGCACTTCTATTTATAGCTGGAATGTGATGCAAGGCAATGCTTGGCTCGTGTGCATGAAGTTTGAACTCTCCTTGCATGTGCCTGTACAGGTGCATGTAAGGCCCAAAAATGAATGGAAATTCATGCTGAGATCAAATGTAATTAAATTGGACATGCAATTGGTCTGGCATTTGCTTGCACATGAAGTTATAATGTGAATTGCAAAATGAACATAAACATTAAGCTCTTCGAAACTCACTCATGGAAAGTCCAAAAAATTAATGTCAGTAATGGTTGGAAAGCTCTTGAAATAAGGAACAAAAGTCATGTTGGAAAAAAAATCATTTGACAATTGGAAATTTATGAAAACTGGCTGTGAAGGTTAAGGTACAAAACATGTCTAGGTTCCCCTTTGAATTTTTTTACCAAAACCAAGCCTCTTCAAGCCCTTCTGTTTCAATGATGAAAGCCTCAAATGGAAAAACTGCCAACATCAAAGTTGTAGATCTTTTCAATATGATCAACTTAGACTTAACTTTTGCATCATTTGGATTTTTCATGAGAAAGTTATGGGCACTTGAAGTTGGACATTTTTCAAATTCAATGGCTTTGGTCCAAAGTGACCTATAATGTTTTGTATTATCACATGTATTTCTTTTAGGATTATAAAATTTTGTCCAACATAACATTTGAAGCATACATCTTAAGATTTCCAATGCAATTGGTCTCACCTCAAAGGGAGACATATTGTCAAAACATCGGTTACTGGGTGAGAAAACAAAACGCTCAGGGAGAAATAATATCTCAGACCGGTATAAGGGTGAGATATATCAATCATCCGAAACATCTGAGGGGGACCTAAAAAGGCACATCTCAACTCAGGAAAATCTGACTCCACAGGGGACAAAAAGTCATAATAGGGAGCAGAAGGAAGGAACACCAGGGATACCGGTTATTGGGCATATAATATGTGACCAACCAGGCGTGAATTGGGAACATATCCAAAACACTCATCATCCGAAATGAGGGCTGAAAAAGAAAACTCGACTTACAGGATGGGCATTCGATTTCGCAAGGAAATACGAATCTTACTCGACTGGGAAGAAAAAGGATTCAACTGAAGAGCGCATGAGATATATTATCTATTATCGTCATAACATAGATAACATACTCGTACGAAAGATTATCCACAACCGGTTACTGGGTTAATAAAGGATAAATCGACCGAAAAGAAAGGACATCGGGATACTGGTTACTGGGTATAAAATGATGACCAATCAGAAGGAGACACAATCATTACCAAACAAGGGTAAATGAAAGATGACTCGCTAGGGATAAATTGCCTGACAAAAGCAATTATCCAAAAGATATATCACCGACTACTGGGTGGTATACTCAAAAACAAAGGAATATCAATACCGGTTACTGGGTAAAGATAACCAACAAAGAGGGGATTACATCTACCGGCTACTTGGTAGAAAACCACAGAAATAGGACTTACAACTACCGACTACTGGATAGAAGGCCACAAGATCCACTAGGGAACAAAAGATGAACAATTACTGGTTATTGAGCAATTGAACAACTAAACCACAAGGGAACTGTAGGGGATAACAAGAAAGGAGTCAATCTATGAACAAATTGTTGGTGTAAGCCCTAGAGGCCAATACTTTTGGTACTTGTATCGAATTATTTATTAATAATAAAAGGTTTTTTCTTTATTATGTTTGTTTAATAAAGTCCCTAGGATAGCTAGTCCGTTTAATGTATCAAGTGTGCCTTGATCAAGAGATCACATTAAACATAAGGACACTATTCTTAAAGTATCCGTAGTCGAGCTTTATTATGAAGTGGGATAACATTAAAGCATGAAGACTATTATGTATATAGACTGATGATCACATCTCATGGATCATGGATAAGGAGTTATCAAGTCTTAAACATAGGTATGAATATTAAGAGTAATATTTATACCGGATTGACCCGCTATGAGAATACTATATAGAATGTTATACAAAGTGTCATAAGTTGTTCTCATGGTGATAATGGTGTATACCACCCTTCGACCTGAAACCACTATGGACCCTAGATGTAGAGTTGAGTGCTTTATTGCTGATCAAACATTCTCCGTAACTGAATAACCATAAAGACATTTGATGGGTACTCCACAAAACATGCTGAGGGACATGAGTGACCTAGATGGAATTTGCCCATCCTGCATAACAGGATAAATGTCTATGGGCCCAATATTAAATTGGACAAGGATGACACGGTTTATGCCTTGTGTTCAATATAGACATAAGGGCAAAAGGATGATTATGCGCATAAGTATTATCATAGAAAGATTTGTCAGATCACATGACATTTTTGTGTCTTGGGTAGCACTGATGTGTTGCTAGATACCGCTCACTGTTTATTATGTTAAATACGTGATTTAATATAATTGTCAATGTCGCGAAAACCTACAGGGCCACACACAAAGGACGGATTGATGAGAGATAAAGTAACTAAGGAACACCGTAAGGTACGGTACACTTAAGTGAATTGTAGAACATCGTAAGGTATGGTGTACTTAAGTAGAATACGAAATATAGTAAGGTACCACGTGCTTAAGTGATTTTTGGCATATTATAGGATATGGGCCAAATACACTTAAGTGGGCTTTTTAGCTTGAAACCCACACAAGTGGTTCTAAAAATAGAACCCTTGTGCAGAAGCATTCATTGCGGTTGCATTTTCGTTTTCTCTTTCTCTCTCTCTCTCTCACACTCAAAGCCTTTATTCATTACAGCTAGCACTGAGATTGAAGGAATCCGTTCATGTGGACTGAGTAGAGGCATTTACATCGTTCAACGTTCGTGATCGCGCCGTAGTTCTGCATCAAAGGTTTCAATCGTCACAAGAGGTAAATATTCTATCACTGATCATGCCCATTCGTAAGGATCACTAAAGGAGAAAATTTTAATTTTCGATGCGTTTTGGATCGCCGTTCTCCTTCACAAACTAGAAAGACACAATCAAACAAGACTCAACCCGATGAGGATATAACTCAGGGGAGTAATTCCATCCCGATACATAACTGGGGAGGAAACTGAAACAATAATCATCCACGAGGACATAACTCAGTGGGGAATAAAGAAGGAAAGATAGACATTTTCTGCCTATGGGGCTGACTCTATATGGAGAGATCATACATAAACATCTGCTTGGGGAAGAATATTTCACCAATAGCAGAAGATAACAAACAAGGATATATGGCAAAGAATGCAACATGAATATCTGAATGCTATGATTATGCATGTATATGCATGATTTGTGTATGATTAATGCTGACAAACAGACATATCTAACACAAACAGGTCCAAGAATCAAGAATAGACACCCGACACAACATCTCAAAAAGAAAGGCAAAGCCTACAGGAGAACAATTCTGGTGGGGATGCACAATCACAATTGCCAACTTCTAGGGACCTCTTGTCCATTCTCGGGAACGAGTGGATGAAGATCGATAAGATCCGCTGTAGGAGGAACTCTACTGGGGAACTTATCAAGGCAACAAACACAAATCCGTGGGGCTCAACGCCGGACAGATATTCATCAATCAAAATATTCCCTTCTAACTGCTGGAGAGACCAACTCTACAATGGGGAGAAAAAACGATTTTCTCCGCTGCGGAAGGAAGCGACACACTTTCCTCAGCACCTCTCAATTCTTAGAAGAGATCTTCAACCATGGAGGGGATCCAAATTACCAAACTTGGGTCAAGCAGACCTGCAGGGGATGAACTGTAGGCAACCCTACTAGGGATAAATTGCTAGTACTCCCGAAGGAAACTGTCCTAGTTGAGGGAAACAGAAACGAATCCTTCGTCAACATGTGATATGTTGGGGATATAAGAGAAACAGATCTTCCACTGACTGCCTTAAACTACTTCCTGCTGAGGAGACAACCTGAAAGCTGATGAAGAGGACATAAACATGCCAGAATATGAACGAATGTCTTACCCTTTTGGAAATCATACTATCCTCGGGAAAGCACTAAGGACATTCCAACTATCCTTTCAGCTCTTGTGAATGTTCATTTTGCTTAAAAACAGTTTATAAAACTTTATTTGTTTAAATCAATGATATTTATCAATTAAAACATGTAAACATTTGTTAAACAGAAACAAATAAGAGTGCCAAGAATTGTATGAAGGCTCAAATTTATTTAATAGAATGGTAATCCGCAAATGGCGAGACTCCATGGATCTTTACAAATTTGAAATTGGTGATATATATTGGAAAAAGGGCTACGTTGAACATAATGACCGTTTCTCCACCAATTCTGAATTCATTGTATTGGAAGCTTCAGTTGACGGTGACTGAGCGAGGATCTTGGATAGATGATTGCTGTAGAGCAAAGTCTTACTAGGATGCAATTACTTGCCAATTCCCTGATTTTTGCCTAGATTGCCTCAGAGTGAGGTACTCAATCTAGCGGGATATATATATTCATTTTTTATGTCTCTAACTTTTGCCTGGACCGCCCTTTCGGGTTTTCAATCCACCGAGACGCTCATTTTTGCCTAAGCTGCCCTTTCGGGTTTTCAACTTAGCGAGTTATTCTGTTTTTATTTTTAGGTGAAGTATTTCTTGACTGCATCTGAATTCACAGGACAAGTGAAATCCTCCCCATCCATAGTTGTAAGCAACAAAGCACCGCCTGAAAAGGGTCTCTTAATAACATATGGACCTTCATAGTTTGGAGTCCACTTGCCCCTGGAATCGAGCACGAAAGACAAGACTTTCTTGAGCACGAGGTCACCTTCTCGGAACACATGAGGCTTGACCTTCTTATCAAAGGCTTTCTTCATCCTTTGCTGATATAACTGACCATGGCACATGGCCGTCAATCTCTTTTCTTCAATCAAATTCAGTTGGTCAAAACGACTCTGAACCCATTCAGCTTCAGTCAACTTGGCTTCCATGAAGACTCCCATTGATGGGATCTCAACCTCCACGGGGAGCATAGCCTCCATGCCATATACAAGGGAGAAAAGGGGTTTCCCCTGTTGAAGTGAGGACAGATGTACGATAGCCATGCAAAGCAAATGGCAGCATCTCATGCCAATCTTTATATGTAACGACCATCTTCTGGATAATCTTCTTGATGTTTTTGTTAGCAGCTTCAACAACCCCATTCATCTTGGGTCTATAAGGAGAAGAATTATGATGTGCAATCTTGAACTTGCTACACAGCTCTTTCATCATCTTGTTGTTCAAGTTAGATCCATTATCAGTAATGATCTTGTCTGGCACACCATATCGGCATATAAGTTGATTCTTAATAAACTTTTCGACCACCTGCCTGGTCACATTCGTATATGATGCCGCTTCAACCTACTTCGTGAAGTAATCAATAGCTACGAGAATAAAACGGTGACCGTTTGACGCCTTCGGCTCTATCATGCCAATCATGTCAATTCCCCACATGGAGAAAGGCCATGGTGAGGAAATAACATTCAGAAGTGTCGGGGGAATATGAATCTTATCAGCATAGATTTGACACTTGTGGCATTTCTTCACATATTTGCAGCAATCAGACTCCATTGTCAGCCAATAGTAGCCTGCTCTCAACATCTTCTTTGCCATGGCATGTCCATTGGAATGAGTACCAAATGAACCCTCATGGACTTCAGTCATTAACAGGTCTGCTTCGTGTCTATCCACGTATCTGAGCAGAACCATGTCAAAATTTCTCTTGTAAAGCACATCGCCATTGAGGTAGAAACTGTCGGATAATCTCCTCAAAGTCTTCTTATCTTTAACAGATGCCCCAGGAGGGTAAGTCTGACTTTGAAGAAAACACTTGATATCATAATACCATGGCTTATCATCTTTTACTTCTTCAACTGCAAACACATGAGCTGGTCTATCCAAGCGCATCACAGTAATATTGGGGACTTGATTCCAATACTTCACCATAATGATTGAAGCAAGCGTAGCAAGAGCATCTGCCATCCGATTCTCATCCCAAGGAATATGATGTTAGTATACCTTAGTAAAGAAAGTTGAAATCCTCCTCGCATAGTCTCTATATGGGATGAGGCCAGGCTGATTCGTCTCCCATTCACCCTTAATCTGATTAACAACAAGGGCCGAATCACCATAAACATCAAGATGTTTGATCCTAAGATCAATACACTCTTCCAAACCCATAATACAGGCCTCATAATCCGCCATATTATTCGTGCATTTGAAAGTTAGCCTTACTGTAAAAGGAAGATGTGTGCCTTGAGGAGAAATAATCACTGCCCCAATACCATTTCCATACTGATTAACAGCACCATCAAACACCATACTCCATCGGGAACCAGGCTTTGGCCCTTCATCAAGCGTAGGCTCATCACAATCTTTCATCTTCAAATACAGAATCTCCTCATCCGGGCAGTCGTACTGCACAGACTAATAATCCTCAATTGGTTGATGTGCCAAGTGGTCAGCCAAAATGCTACCTTTAATAGCTTTCTGAGCTCGATACTCAATATCATACTCAGATAACAACATCTACCAACGGGAAATTCTCCCAATTAAAGCAGGCTTCTCGAAGATATACTTGATTGGATCCATTTTGGATATCAACCAAGTCGTATGATTTAACATATACTGGCGTAAACGCTTAGCGGCCCAAGCCAAAGCACAACATGTCTTCTCAAGCGTTGAGTACCGAGACTCACAATCAGTAAACTTCTTTCTTAGGTAGTATATCGCATACTCTTTCTTCCCTGATTCATCTTGCTATCCCAATACACATCCCATGGAATCATCAAGCACAGTGTAGTACATAATCAATGGTCTCCCTTCAAAGGCGGAGACAGAATCAGAGGCTCAGACAAATACTCTTCAATACTGTCAAAGGCCTTTTGGCAATCCTCGGTCCAATCATGACGTTGGTCTTTCTAGAGGAGCTTGAATATAGGCGCACATGTGGCAGTCATGTGGGATATAAATCTCAAAATGTAATTCAAGTGGCCAAGAAAACCTCGGAATTGCTTCTCAGTTTTTGGCGCAGGCATCTCTTGTATTGCTTTGACCTTGGCAGGATCAACTTCAATACCACTCTCGCTGACAATAAAGCCCAATAACTTGCTGGAACGGACTCCAAATGTACACTTGTTCGGATTCAGGCGGAGTTTGTACTTCCTCAAACGCTGGAAAAGCTTCAACAAGTGTTCTACATGTTCAACTTCCATTTTTGACTTCGCAGCCATATCATCAACATATACCTCAATCTCCTTGTGCATCATGTCATGAAACAAGGTGGTCATGGCTCGTTGATACGTGGCTCCGGCGTTCTTCAAACCGAAGGGCATCACTCGATAACAGAATGTTCCCCAAGGTGTGATGAATGCTATCTTCTCCATATCCTCGGGTGCCATTTTAATCTGATTATAACCGGAAAAGCTGTCCATAAATGAGAAGACATTGAATTTAGTTGTATTATCTACCAACATATCAATGTGTGGTAGAGGAAAATCATCTTTTGGACTAGCTTTATTCAAGTCACGGTAATCCACACACATTCGAACTTTTCCATCTTTCTTAGGCACGGGCACGATATTGGCCACCCATTGAGGATATGTAGAAGTCACCTGAAACCTCGCATCAATTTACTTCTAAACTTCTTCTTTAATCTTTACTGCCATATCAGGATGAGTTCTTCTGAGCTTCTGCTTCACAGGCACACACTCAGGCTTCAACGACAAGAAATGTTGCACGATATCAGTATCCAGACCAGGCATGTCTTCATATGACCAGGCAAAGATGTCGACATATTCTCGTAGCAACTCAATCAACCCCTTCTTAACAGACTCTTCAAGGAGTGCCTCAATCTTCACTTCACGAATGCAGTCTTCAGATCCTAAGTTGACTGTTTCCAGATTCTCAAGATGTGGCTGAATGATCTTCTCCTCGCTCTCAAGCAGATGGGCAATCTCATCAGGAATCTCTTCTACATCATCTTCTTCTGCCTTAAATACAGGGAACTCAAAGTTGGGAGATGGTGTTGGATCATTATGTTCAATGGGTTTGATCAACCTGCATAATGATTTTGAGTATAAAAGGGATTTCAAAATTCAAACAAGCCAAATCATTATGCAGATGAAAAGATTGATTTTATTCTCTTTTTTAGGGTTTTATGGTGATCACCAATTTTTATGCAAAAGCAAAAAGGAAAAATAATTTTGGAAAAACAAATATTTAACATGTGATTATTGAATGAATATCATTGTATTAATCAAATTGTGCCAACAATGTCATCACTTCTCCTTTTGGCATGGGAGAAGGGTTTTTAATCAAAATGAACATATTACGCTGACTTGTGGATAACTGTTGGAACATCAACAGAGACCCAATTATTGCAGATCCCGCCAGGTATGACAAAGTTGCCAAGGTCTTCCTCTTCATCATCTTCCACAATGGCAGCAGCTTCCTGATATTCAACGGTGTGGATGAAACCTCCACTCTAGAACAGCCCATGCTCATTGGAAACACCAGAAGAATACCCTATGCCAGCTCGGGACTTGTTATCTTCCAACTTAATCATTTTCCCCAAACCAGTAGTTGCACCATGCTCAATGGCCAACTTCGCATCATTATAGGAGACAAATGAAGAAAGTCATTTCTATAATACCCCAAAATTTACCCCCCCTCATTCATGCATTCATTTCTTAGGTCATTTAACATTTCATATTGCATTTCATCATGTCAACCAGAATTAGCTCCAAGAAGCTTGAATATCATCCAAGACACTTTGTAGGTTCTATCTGGGTGATCAGTCAACACTAGAGAATGGCTTGAGATACTTTCAACATGTTCAAAAGGGGTCTCTTCGTCATTCAAAATGTCAACCTTGAAGGAGCAAAAGTTTATTCCTGAGCTGTCATGCTCGCTAGGCGAGCAGAATGGTTCGCTTAGCGAATCTGACTGTCATGCTCGCTAGGCGAAGCGCACGCGTTTTAAAAATATAACAGAAGAATCTTGGACTTGGACCTCTCTCATTTGAGCCCACAAAGCCACGAAAATCAGGTTATAAATTCTAGACTTCCATCTCCCAAAAGCATAACCTAAAGAATTGGAAAAACCCTAGGCAGAGAGAAGAGCTAACTGATTCAGAGCAGCCTCCGAACACTGAAGGAAACTCATCTGTAAAGAACTAATTCCAGACTCTAGGATTGCTCTGCAAACCCAACCGGGCAATTCAATTTCAATCATTCTCTCCAATCAGGTTTGCCTTATTCCCATTACCTTACGCCTTCAATTTGAAACTTCTAAATGTATGAGGCATTATGGGTGAACTTGGAAGATTGGGTATCGTTAGGTTTCGCATGAGGGTTTAGATATGCATGAATATGTAAAACGATGCTTTGAATGTTTAATCACTTAATTTCTGAGATGGATCCCATAGGTTTGGGGTTACTGAAATCAGACTGTTACCAAAAGAAGAAACCAAAACCCGCAGGCGTTCGCTAGCACATCGCTAGGCGAGCCTGTAGCGAAGCTTCCCTAGCACCTCGCTAAGCGAAGCAGTAGCGAGCGTGACAGAAGTGTTTTTTGCTCTAATCTGTTTGGTGTTTGTTATGACATGCTTTCTCTTGCATCCGTGCACTGTTTACCTGACGCTTTATTGTTATGTTTCTTTTGTTGGTGCAACTCTTGATTGCATCTCATTATTCTAACCCGTTTGTTGAGTTTTTGTGAGGGCTCACATGACTCTTGAAGAGATAGCCTTCTTGGTATTCCACTTTATTTGTGGGATACCACTTGGAAATTTATTCCGATTACCTGTGCTGACTTGCTTTCTTTGATGGTGCTAGCTGGAGAGATCTCTGGGTTTCTCGTTCCCTTAGTTGTTGTTACTTCGGATCTTTATCCGTGTGGTACTTTTACATCTTTCCCGCATTTTACCGCTTTCTTAGTTAGAAGACCTCAATAGGAGGCAATGTTTTCTTTTGTTTGTTTACTTTTGTGCCTAAAGACCTCCATGAAGAGGCAATTGACGGATAAAAGGGATTAGTAGTCAATCCCCCGTTATTCAGTGTGTCGTTCGGTATGCTCGCACTACGTGTCGATGTTTCAGAACAAAAGCCCAAGATCTTTTGTCCGGTCAGTCAGTGGAGAGGGTTCCACCTTCCTGAATCCCCACTTTTTGTCATGAGCTCACCCGGTCTAGGGTTGAGAGCTATGAGGTCTTATCCTCATTACTCTTTTGATCTTCTCACCCTGACGTTCAGCGTCAGTGGTTAAAAGCCCATTTAATTACCTTTCCATGGCTTGTTTGTCGAGGTTGATATGACCCCTCTTGACTAAAGCCCTACCCACGTATGTTTGAGCCCCTTGTCGACATGTTTACTTTATGCATGTTTGTTTTGTATGGTGTGATCGTCTCCCCATAGGATTGCTAGGCTTCGTACAGTCTCTCGTTTGCATGTCAATTAAGGTAGCACGGTTCCTTCGTCTAGGACTTCCTTTTTGCATGAGCATTCCTAAAAAAAAGACAAATAAATTCATTGATTTTTCTTCTCCTAAGAACACGTTAACTCCTTCTACCACAGGCGAGAAAGTCTCCAAAGGTCGAGCATCCGGTAGATTGCGTAGTAATGTCGTTCACCTAAAAAACACAAAAACAAACCTATAGGTCAGCCGAACTACGGCAACTCTGATTCTCATGTTCAGATGAGATACGTAGGCACAAGATGCGATGTCTTGCCGAGTTTCCTTTTTTGACTAACGACTAACAACTAATCCTTGTTTGCTTTCGCCCTCGTTGTGATTCTTTCCTCTCGCCCTCATTGCGATCGAGACCTTCCTTTTCTCTTGCCCTAGTTGCAATCGAGACCTTTATTCCCGTAGTTAGCCGAACTGCGTTTTGCTCTGATTCTCATTCCAGATGAGATACGTAGGCATAAGACGCGATGTCTTAGCGAGCACACATCTCCTTAACCCATAGGCAACCGAGCTACGAAGACTCTGATTCTCATATTCAGATGAGGTACGTATGCAGTGGATGCGACATCCGTGCGAGTCATTTTCTTTTGACCCTCTTTTAGTAAATAGTACATTAGATAAACCCACACCCTTTAGACAAGAACAACAAAAGTGGATCCCGTAGGGTACTACGGATGCGTAGGGGTGCTAATACCTTCCCTTCGCATAATCGACTCCCGAACCCAAGATTTGGTTGCGAGACCTTGTCTTTTTCTTTCCTTTTTCCAGGTTTACATCGAGCGTTTCCTTTCCCTCCTTTGGGATAAATAACGCATGGTGGCGACTCTTCTGTTTTTCTTTTTCGCCGGTTGTTTCTTCGCACACTATATTTTTTAGGCTGCGACAGCTGGCGACTCTGCTGGGGATATACAAAAATTCCTAAGCGAGTCCCTCCTAGCTTTTGTAAGTTGTTTGTTTATTGGGTGTTCATTCTTTTGTACAGTTATTTATTTATCTGCTTTATCTTAGTGCATTGTATACATATGATTGTTGTATCTGCTGGTTCTATGTGTTGGGGTGGGATGTTCTATGAGAGATAAGCCCACTACCCAGGCTTGAGTGTACACACAGGTTTTAGAGTGGATAGTCATGAGGCTTGCGTGGCATGTTGCTACGTTAAGTCGTTCATGAAGACCCACACCCAGATGAGGTTTCTTTTGGATATATTCTGTCCTACGGGTGTTCCGTAACGACATGATGTTCCTTTAGAAATCGTCGACTTTGGTGACCATTTCCCGAGAACTCAGTTGAGGCCTCTCCTCCGAGACGCGTTTATGTTAGCTCTGGTGGGCGCATTCTCGATACTCAATCCGAGGACCCCGAGACTAGGAGCTTGCTTTAGGATGTCCTATTGAGGGGAATCAGTGGAGGTCTTTTATCCCGTAATAATGCCAAACCTTCAGTGGTAAACGTATTATTCTCGACTGAAGGGCTGAAGTTGACGAACTTCTGTTCTTAGAACCTACCAGTGAGGGGCGGGCTAAATTCAGGAAACCTTAACCTCAAACCAACCCGGTTTTCTGAAGCAGAGTTTTGATCTTGTATTATATTCCTCAGTGGGTTTCTCTTTAGACAGTGCAACCGGACAGTGGTTCAAGTAGATACAACAATCCTGATTCCCATGTCACTGCATTGCATCACATCATTTTGCATTCACATCATTTTGCATTCATATCATTTAACACATGTTTATCCATTACCAGGGGTTCATATCTTCTTCTTGACTCTAGTCGGGGTTTTCTTCTTACACTGTTTATCAAATGTGAGACTGGAATCAAGGGGGTAGAATACCCTTGGAATTGATAAACATGTTATTGCATTTGCATATCCATCAGCATGTCTTGCATAATAGGTACCGCCACAGTGTTCTCAGTTGTTTGGTGTTCCACTACTAGGATAGCTGACTCAGGCATTCACCGATATGGTACCCGAAGGAATCAACGATGAAGATGGGGATAGTGATTGCGACATCGATAACTGGGTGCGTCCGAGGATCCCGGGTGAAGTCATCAATAATTGGTCTTCTGAGGAGATTGTCAAAGTCACTTTTCTCGAGGAGTAATTTTCTTTGTTCATTCATGCATATCCAAGTCTTACGCTCCGCCCAGGGCGTAATGACTCATTGTAGGGCTCATCTATGCGAATACTTGCATTTTTATCATAAATAAAGGACGTCTTTTTGCATTCAAATGTTTCGTTCCCTGTCTTTCTATTTTCGTAGTTTTCAAAAATTAAAAAAATGGCAATGTTTTGTTTAGTCTTCACTCATTTTTCACACTCATAAGCACATACCATCACTCATGCAGATGCACGTCACCGGATCCTATCGATAATGGTTCTGCTATGGCTCGCTTCGACTTTGAAAATCCAATCTTTCAAGCTGAAGAAGAGGGTGATGAAGACTGTGAACTCCCTGAAGAACTTGCCAGGTTATTAAAACAAGAGGAAAGGGTCATTCAACCACATCAAGAGTCTGTTGAAGTGATTACTCTCGGCACCGAGGACGTTAAGAGAGAAATTAAGATAGGGGCTATTTTGGAAGATAATGTGAAGAAGGGGCTGATTGAATTGCTGCAAGAGTACGTTGACATCTTTGCTTGGTCTTATCAGGACATGCTAGGGCTTGACACAAACATCGTGGTGCACCATTTGCCTCTCAAAGAGGGTTGTCCTCCGGTCAAGCAGAAGCTCAGAAGAACAAGACCAGAGATGGCTGACAAGATAAAAGAAGAAGTGCAAAAACAGTTGGATACAGGGTTTCTAGCAGTTACAAATTATCCGCCATGGGTTGCAAACATTGTTCCAGTACCTAAGAAGGATGGAAAGGTACGGATGTGTGTTGACTATCGGGATCTGAACAGAGCTAGCCCTAAGGATGATTTCCCATTACCCCACATCGATGTTTTGGTGGATAACACGGCTCAGTTCTCGGTATTCTCATTTATGGATGGTTTTTCTGGCTATAATCAAATCAAGATGGCACCAGAATACATGGAGAAGACAACTTTCATAACCCCATGGGGCACCTTCTGCTACAAGGTGATGCCGTTTGGTTTGAAAAATGCTGGGGCGACATATCAACGAGCGATGGTGACTCTTTTCCATGATATGATTCATCATGAAATCGAGGTTTATGTTGACGATATGATTGCCAAATCTCAGACAGAAGAAGAACATTTGGTGAATCTGCAGAAACTATTTGAGCGTTTGAGAAAATTCAAGCTGAGGCTTAATCCGAACAAGTATACTTTCGGGGTGAGATCTGGAAAACTGCTGGGTTTCATTGTTAGTGAAAAAGGGATTGAGGTGGATCCGGCCAAAGTGAAAGCGATACAGGAAATGCCTGAGCCAAGAACAGAGAAACAAGTCTATGGTTTCTTAGGGAGGCTGAACTACATTGCAAGGTTCATCTCTCACCTAACAGCCACGTGTGAGCCAATATTCAAGTTGTTGAGAAAAGATCAGGCCATCAGGTGGAATGATGATTGCCAAAGGGCTTTCGAGAAGATAAAAGAGTATTTGCAGAATCCTCAAATCCTTATGCCTCTAGTCCCAGGGAGACCGCTGATTATGTACTTGACAGTACTTGATAATTCCATGGGTTGTGTTCTCGGTCAACACGAAGAGACAGGTAGGAAAGAGCATGCCATCTACTACCTGAGTAAGAAATTCACAGACTGTGAGTCGAGATACTCAATGCTTGAAAAGACATGTTGTGCACTTGTATGGGCTGCTAAGCGTTTGAGACAATACATGCAGACTCACACAACCTTACTGATCTCCAAAATGGATCTAGTCAAGTATATATTCCTCACCGGAAGGGTTGCTCGTTGGCAAATGGTACTGACAGAGTACGACATCCAGTATACATCTCAGAAAGCCATCAAGGGGAGTATTCTGTCAAACTATCTTGCTCAACAACCGATTGAAGATTATGAGCCGACGAAGTTTGATTTTTCCAGAGGAAGACATCATGTTCCTCAAGATGAAAGACTGCGAAGAGCCAGTTGTTGAGGAGGGACCCGATCCAGACGAAAAATGGACTTTGTTGTTTGATGGGGCTGTCAATGCCAGAGGAAGTGGAATTGGTGCTGTCATTACCACTCCGAAAGGTGCCCACATGCCTTTCACCGCTCGTTTGACTTTCGAGTGCACCAATAATGAGGCTGAGTATGAAGCCTGCATCTTGGGTATTGAGCAAGCCATTGATTTGAGAATCAAGACCCTGGACATTTTCGGAGATTCAACTCTAGTGATCAATCAAGTGAACGGTGATTGGAACACTCTCCAGCCTAATTTGGTCCCCTACAGAGACTACACGAGAAGACTGTTGACTTTCTTCACGACAGTAAAGCTGTGTCATATACCTCGTGATGAGAATCAAATGACAGATGCTCTTGCCACTCTATCCTCCATGATCAAGGTGATTCGGTGGAACCAGGTTCCCAGAATCGATGTTATGCGCCTCGACAGGGCCGCGTATGTGTTTGCTGCTGAGCTGGTAGTTGATGACAAGCCTTGGTATTACGACATCAAGTGCTTTCTGAAGAATCAAGAGTACCCTGCAGGGGCATCCAACAATGATAGAAAGACTTTGAGAAGACTGGCAGGAAGTTTCTTCTTGAACAAAGACGATGTTCTGTATAAGAGGAACTTCGACATGGTTTTGCTCAGATGCGTGGATAGACACGAAGCAGACATGTTAATGTAGGAAGTTCATGAAGGCTCTTTTGGTACTCATGTCGGCGGGCATGCAATGGCAAAGAAATTGTTAAGAGCGGGGTATTACTGGATGACCATGGAATCTGATTGTTTCAAATATGCTCGGAAGTGTCATAAATGCCAGATTTATGCTGATAAGGTGCATGTGCCACCGAATCCTCTGAATGTGATGTCTTCGCCGTGGCCGTTTGCTATGTGGGGCATTGATATGATTGGAAAGATTGAGCCGACTGCTTCCAATGGGCATCGCTTCATCCT